>NC_044037.1:30215090-30529642 GCF_901765095.1 Microcaecilia unicolor | reverse complement strand
GATTTATGTTGTTATTATTAAAAGAACAATTTTTTGAAAAAATACAACGATTCCTACAGGTGCACGCTGCACACATGATTAGTTCTTTTTTCTTTGGGCAATTCCACTAGCAACATTCCATGTAGAAGGCTGTGCAGGCTTCTGTTTCTGTGAGTCTGACGTCCTGCACGTATGTGCAGGACGTCAGACTCACAGAAGCAGAAGCCTGCGCGGCCATATTGATCTGCAAGAGCCGACTTCTACATGGAATGTTGCTAGTGGAATAGCAACATTCCATGTAGAATCTCAAATAGTAGCAACAGTGGAGGAGTGACCTAGTGGTTATGGTGGTGGACTTTGGTCCTGGGGAACTGAGGAACTGAGTTCGATTCCCACTTCAGGCACAGGCAGCTCCTTGTGACTCTGGGCAACTCACTTAACCCTCCATTGCCCCATGTAAGCCGCATTGAGCCTGCCATGAGTGGGAAAGTGCGGGATAACAAACGTAACAAAAATAAAATAGATACTATTGGAGATTCTACATGGAATGTTGCTACTATTGGAGATTCTACATGGAATGTTGCTATTCCACTAGCAACATTCCATGTAGAAGCCTGTGCGGCCACATTGGTGATCTGCAAGGGCCGACTTCTACATGGAATGTTGCTAGTGGAATAGCAACATTCCATGTAGAATCTCAAATAGTAGCAACAGTGGAGGAGTGGCCTAGTGGTTAGGGTGGTGGACTTTGGTCCTGGGGAACTGAGGAACTGAGTTTGATTCCCACTTCAGGCACAGGCAGCTCCTTGTGACTCTGGGCAACTCACTTAACCCTCCATTGCCCCATGTAAGCCGCATTGAGCCTGCCATGAGTGGGAAAGCGCGGGGTACATATAACTAAAATAAATAAACATGTCTATAGAGTGCCATTCATTTTGTTTTACTCTGGATGTTTGAGGTCTTTTCCTCCTTTTTTAGATAATATTTGTTCACCTTGGATGAAGTAAAATATTTTTTTTATTTTATACTCTGCACCTATAGTGGTTTGTTTTGGACACAGTGTTGTGCAAGAACATTCTTATCATTTACTGTACACTATACAATTTACTACGCCGAATTCAACAAATTGATTTTTAACATGGGTAGTAGCCATAATTTTGTTTGGGAATAAATTTACTATGGGAAATGAAGACAGCTTATATAATAACAATGTCAACTTCCCATTAGAGTCTTCCCTTAAAATCTTGGGACTGGTTTTTGATAACAATCAGGATTCCACTCCCACTACAGTACCAAAACTGTCCTAGTCACTCTCCTGGCCAAATTCAAACAAGAAATAGCCATAGGTAAAAGCATACAGTACTTCTCCTTCAATTTGACATGTCAAACACATTCGACTTGGTAAACCATAATATACTACTAAGACTCCTTGGCCACTTCGGGATTGTTGGAAACCTACTTAAATGGATCAAAGGCTTTCTAACCACCAGAACATACCAAGTAAAATCAAACTCAAACATATCATCACCGTGGAAAGCAGACTGTGGAGTACCTCAAGGATCACCATTATCACCAATACTCTTCAACATGATGATGATCCCACTGGCAAAGTCCTTATCCAACCGAGGCCTTAACCCATTCATCTATGCAGATGATGTTACAATCTACATTCCCTTCCAACATGCCTTGACTGAAATAACTAATGAAATCAATGATGGCCTGAACATCATGGAGTCATGGGCAAACTCATTCCAACTGAAATTGAACACTGAAAAAACACACTGACTTATCCTCTCATCCCAACATAACAACTACAAACCCGCAACAAACACCCCAGGACATGCACTCCCTATCTCAGACAGCCTAAAAATACTCAGAGTCACAATTGACCGCAACCTCACTCTCGAGAACCAAGTAAAAAATGTAATAAAGAAAATGCTCTACGCAATGTGGAAACTCAAATGAATAAAACCTTTCTTCCCGAGGGATACCTTTCATAAACTAATACAATCAATGGTCCTAAGCCATGCAGACTACTGCAACAGAATCTATGCGGGCTACAAAGAACAAATCACAAAAAAAACTCCAGACCGTCCAAAACACAGCAGCCAGACTGATACAGTGGGGGAAATAAGTATTTGATCCCTTGCTGATTTTGTAAGTTTGCCCACTGACAAAGACATGAGCAGCCCATAATTGAAGGGTAGGTTATTGGTAACAGTGGGAGATAGCACATCACAAATTAAATCCGGAAAATCACATTGTGGAAAGTATATGAATTTATTTGCATTCTGCAGAGGGAAATAAGTATTTGATCCCTCTGGCAAACAAGACCTAATACTTGGTGGCAAAACCCTTGTTGGCAAGCACAGCGGTCAGACGTCTTCTGTAGTTGATGATGAGGTTTGCACACATGTCAGGAGGAATTTTGGTCCACTCCTCTTTGCAGATCATCTCTAAATCATTAAGAGTTCTGGGCTGTCGCTTGGCAACTCGCAGCTTCAGCTCCCTCCATAAGTTTTCAATGGGATTAAGGTCTGGTGACTGGCTAGGCCACTCCATGACCCTAATGTGCTTCTTCCTGAGCCACTCCTTTGTTGCCTTGGCTGTATGTTTTGGGTCATTGTCGTGCTGGAAGACCCAGCCACGACCCATTTTTAAGGCCCTGGCGGAGGGAAGGAGGTTGTCACTCAGAATTGTACGGTACATGGCCCCATCCATTCTCCCATTGATGCGGTGAAGTAGTCCTGTGCCCTTAGCAGAGAAACACCCCCAAAACATAACATTTCCACCTCCATGCTTGACAGTGGGGACGGTGTTCTTTGGGTCATAGGCAGCATTTCTCTTCCTCCAAACACGGCGAGTTGAGTTCATGCCAAAGAGCTCAATTTTTGTCTCATCTGACCACAGCACCTTCTCCCAATCACTCTCGGCATCATCCAGGTGTTCACTGGCAAACTTCAGACGGGCCGTCACATGTGCCTTCCGGAGCAGGGGGACCTTGCGGGCACTGCAGGATTGCAATCCGTTATGTCGTAATGTGTTACCAATGGTTTTCGTGGTGACAGTGGTCCCAGCTGCCTTGAGATCATTGACAAGTTCCCCCCTTGTAGTTGTAGGCTGATTTCTAACCTTCCTCATGATCAAGGATACCCCACGAGGTGAGATTTTGCGTGGAGCCCCACATCTTTGTCGATTGACAGTCATTTTGTACTTCTTCCATTTTCTTACTATGGCACCAACAGTTGTCTCCTTCTCGCCCAGCGTCTTACTGATGGTTTTGTAGCCCATTCCAGCCTTGTGCAGGTGTATGATCTTGTCCCTGACATCCTTAGACAGCTCCTTGCTCTTGGCCATTTTGTAGAGGTTAGAGTCTGACTGATTCACTGAGTCTGTGGACAGGTGTCTTTCATACAAGTGACCATTGCCGACAGCTGTCTGTCATGCAGGTAACGAGTTGATTTGGAGCATCTACCTGGTCTGTAGGGGCCAGATCTCTTACTGGTTGGTGGGGGATCAAATACTTATTTCCCTCTGCAGAATGCAAATAAATTCATATACTTTCCACAATGTGATTTTCCGGATTTAATTTGTGATGTGCTATCTCTCACTGTTACCAATAACCTACCCTTCAATTATGGGCTGCTCATGTCTTTGTCAGTGGGCAAACTTACAAAATCAGCAAGGGATCAAATACTTATTTCCCCCACTGTATATGGTAAAACACAATTTGAAAGCGCTAAACCCGTTCGAGAAAAGCTGCATTGGCTCCCAATCAAAGAACGAATCATCTTCAAAATCTGCACATTGGTCCACAAAATCATCTATGGCGTAGTCCCAGGATATGACAGACCTCATAGATCTACCAACTAGAAACAAACTCGGATCAGCACGATCATACCTAAACCTACATTACCCAAACTGCAAAAGGCTAAAATACAAAACAACTTATGCATCTAGCTTCTCCTACATAAGCACACAACTATGGAATGCAGTGAAAACAATGCATGACCACCTAAACTTCAGGGAATTATTAAAAACCCATCTCTTCAAAAAAGCATATCCCAACGATCCAACATAACCCCCCACACCCAGCAACACAACATAATCAATGATCGTACTAGACAATTTACTATCCTCCTTCCCCTCGACCCCTAACCTCTGATTTACTTCTATCTCTTTTGACCACAACACAATCTTGTATTATTATCAACCGAAACAACAAATGCCATTACAGTACTTTGTAAGCCACATTGAGCCTGCAAACAGGTGGGAAAATGTGGGATATAAATGTAATAAATAAATAAATAAATTTGAAGAGCAAGTACAGGCAGTAGCTAACAAGGTATTTAAAGTATTGTGGAAACTTCTTCATGCGAGATCTAGTTTTAGTCCTTAAGTGTTCAGATCGATTGCACAAGCTATAATATTGTCACACATTGACTATCTACATAATAACTGGTAACTCTGCTTCCCTGGATGGCTGAGTTCGTAACAGCATGCTGACTTCAGCTCGCCTCCAGCGTTCCCTTCCCTCTTAGAGCGTCCCCTTCCCTTTTAGTGTCCCGCCCTCGCAGAAAGACAAAATGATGTCAGAGGAGGGCGGGACACTGAGAGGAAAGGCTGGAGGCGACACAAGCCCAGCCTGCCACAGCTGCGACCTGAGGTAAGGTGAACGGCTTAAAGGCAGGGTGGCAGGAAGGACAGATTCTACTGGCCATGGATAGGAGGGCAGGGGAGGGGAGGATTGCTGGACATGGGAGGGAGGCCAGAATCGTGGGACATGGAGGGGATGGGAGGGGAGGGCAGGGGAGAGAGGAGAAATCACTTAGACGAGAGCCTTCCTAGGGCCCATTTCATTTTTCACGAAACGGGCTTTGTTGCTTGTTGTAGTATGATTTACAGTAGATGTAAGGATGTAGTGCTATTAAACATTACTGTTGCCATTAGAGGTGCAAGTTATTTTCAAACTTTGTTGTTTGGCATTTTTAATAGTGCATGGTGAAGCACCTGCTTATATGTCTGGTTTAATTAGATTGTCTTCTAGGAATATTTCTCCTCAATCCAGATGGTTTTTTTTTTTTAATTTCACAATTTCCAGATCCCTGAAAGGTGGTCTATAAAAAGGTTTTTGTCTAGTACATTTACATATTTGGCAGCTACACACTGAAAGAATTTACGAACTGATATTAGAAGGCAATCTATATGATTTTTCAAAGTTTGTTGAAAACGTTCTTATTTAAAAAAAATTTTAAGTAACATAGAGGGGCATAATTGAATGAAAACGTCTATCTCCATGGGCGTTTATCTCAGAGAACGGGTCCGTGAAGGGGCAGACCGAACCGTATTTTCGAAAAAAATAGATGTCCATGTTTTATTCAACAATTTGTGAGCTGGGCGTTTTTATTTTTCAGCGATAATGGAAGCGCCCAGCTCAAAAACGAATAAATCCAAGGCATTTGTTCGTGGGAGGGGCCAGAATTCATAGTGCACTGGTCCCCCTCACATGCCAGGACACCAACCGGGCACCCTAGGAGGCACTTTTACAAAAACCAAAAAAAAAAAGGTAAAAGAGCTCCCAGGTGCATAGTACCCTTCCCTTATGTGTTGAGCCCCCCAAATCCCCTTCAAAACCCACTGCCCACAAGTCTACACCATTACTATAGCCCTAAGGGGTGAAGGGGGGCATCTACAGGTGGGTACAATTGTAACAGGTAGGGGGGGATGGGCCTGGGTCCACCTGCCTGAAGTCCACTGCACCCCCTAACAACTGCTCCAGGGACCTGCATACTGCTGCCAGGGAGGTGGTTATGACATTTGAGGGTGAAAATAAAAATGTGAAACATCATTTTTTGTGGTGGGAGGGGGTTAGTGACCACTGGGGGAGTCAGGGGAGGTCATCCCCGATTCCCTCTGGTGGTAATCTGGTAATTTAGGGCACTTTTTGGGGCCTTATTCGTGAAAAAACAGGGTCCAGGAAAAGTGCCCTAAATTCTAGCTACAAACGTATACTTTTTTTCCATTATCGGCGAAAGGCGCCCATCTCTCCTCGGCCGATAACCACGCCCCAGTTCCACCTTCACCACGCCTCCAACACGCCCCCGTCAACTTTGTACGCTTCCGCGATGGAGTGCAGTTGAAAACGTCCAAAATCGGCTTTCCATTATACCGATTTATTCGTTTTTGTGAGATAAACGTCTATCTCCCGATTTGGGTCGAAATCTAGGCGTTTTTCTCTTTCAATTATAAGGTGGATAGTAACATAGTTGATGACAGCAGAAAAAGATCTGCGCGGTCCATCTAGTCTGCCCAACAAGATAAACTCACATGTGCTACTTTTTGTGTATACCTTACCTTGATTTGTACCTGTCCTTTTCCGGGCACAGACCGTATAAGTCTGCCCAGCACTCTCGCTGCCTCCCAACCACCAGCCCCGCCTCCCACCACCAGTTCTGGCACAGACCATATAAGTCTGCCCAGCACTATCCCCGCCTCCAAACCACCAGTCCCTCCTCACACCATCGGCTCTGGCACAGATCGTATAAGTCTGCCCAGCACCATCTCCGTCTCCCGCCACCGGCTCTGCCACCCAATCTCGTCTAAGCTCCTTAGGATCCATTCCTTCTGAGCAGAATTCCTTTATGTTTATCCCACGCATGTTTGAATTCCATTACCATTTTCGTTTCCACCACCTCCCGCGGGAGGGCATTCCAAGCATCCACCACTCTCTCCGTGAAAAAATACTTCCTGACATTTTTCTTGAGTCTGCCCCCCTTCAATCTCATTTCATGTCTTCTCGTTCTACTGCCTTCGCATCTCCGGAAAAGGTTCGTTTGCAGATTAATACCTTTCAAATATTTGAACATCTGTATCATATCACCCCTGTTTCTCCTTTCATCCAGAGTGTACATGTTCAGGTCCGCAAGTCTCTCCTCATACGTCTTGTAACGCAAATCCCATACCATTCTCGTAGCTTTTCTTTGCACCGCTTCAATTCTTTTTACATCCTTAACAAGATACGGCCTCCAGAATTGAACACAATACTCCAGGTGGGGCCTCACCAACGACTTATACAGGGGCATCAACACCCCCTTTCTTCTGCTGGTCACACCTAACAACCTTCTAGCTAGGGCCACCGCCTTGTCACACTGTTTCGTCGCCTTCAAATCCTCAGATACTATCACCCCAAGATCCCTCTCCCCATCCATACCTATCAGACTCTCCCCGCCTAACACATACGTCTCCTGTGGATTTCTACTCCCTAAGTGCATCACTTTGCATTTCTTCGCATTGAATTTTAATTGCCAAACCTTAGACCATTCTTCTAGCTTCCATAGGTCCTTTTTCATGTTTTCCACTCCCTCCGGGGTGTCCACTCTGTTACAGATCTTAGTATCATCCGCAAATAGGCAAACTTTACCTTCTAACTCTTCGGCAATGTCACTCACAAATATATTGAACAGAATCGGCCCAAGCACCGATCCTTGAGGCACTCCACTACTCACCTTTCGCTCCTCCGAGCGAATTCCATTCACCACCACCCTCTGGCATCTGTCCGTCAACCAGTTCCTAATCCAGTTCACCACTTCGGGTCCTATCTTCAGCCCATCCAGTTTATTTAAGAGCCTCCTGTGGGGAACCGTGTCAAAAGCTTTGCTGAAATCTAAGTAGATTACGTCCATAGCTCGTCCCTGATTCAATTCTCCTGTCACCCAATCAAAGAATTCAATGAGGTTCGTTTGGCACGATTTCCCTAAGGAGTTAGATTGTCATAAAACACATAATTCCTGGAGCTGTTCTAGTTCATTTTTCTCTTTTTGTGAACCACACAGAACTTTTAAGGTATGTGTGGGATATAAGTGTAATGTAATGGCATGTAATATAATACTTCATTTATTAAAGGGTGTTAAATCTTTGCATCCAGCGTTAAAACAGATCTAATGCAAAGACATTACCACACTGCTGCGAGACAAATAATCAGAAGAGGATATTGAGTGCAATTTTTACATTTGGCAGTGCAACAGAAAATGGAGGAGTGATCCCTTCTCCCGCAACTCACTGGTTGAAGACCTCTGAAGGGGTAAGCAGTTAGGGGAGAGAGGAAGAGTCCAATGAGGCAGAGTAGGACACCAAAGCCCTTTGATCAAGGTACCAATGGGAAGGAAGGAATTCAAATTTCCTCATGAATTGCAGTCAGGGACTCTTGTTAACATGTCAAGATGGGAAGGAGTTTACTCTGGACCACAGGGCCCTTAACATTTTCCCAAGGGGTGAGGATATCTTCGGTACACAGTGACCTTATATGTAGGGTTTGGGGGATTGCAAGATAGATTGGAGAAGCCATGAGGGCTTGCATTAGTCAGTAGTAGAACACAACAACATAAGCACCGCCATACTGGGAAAAGCCCAAGGGTCCATCAAGCCCAGCATCCTGTCTCCGACAGTGGCCAATCCAGGCCTCAAGAACCCGGCAAAAACCCAAAAACAAAACAAAAATTTAAATTAATAATGTTCAATGGACTTTTCCTTCAGTAGAACTTAATGACACTTCCCAAGGCATAACACAATTTTTGTCAGTGCACCTGAATAATGAGGACCTTCACATATAATATTTGTTTTACTAATAACATATTATTAACCATTCGATAAACTACAGTTCCAGAGATTTTTCATATTAGGGCCTTCTCAACACCTAGTAGTAAGATTAAAAGGCTCCTAACAACATGGAATTTGCTTGTTATTGAGTTGGCAGTAGTTCCGAGGATAAAGCGTAGAGCAGGAAAACATCTGTGCCCTATGGCAGTTCAAACTGATAATTTCATTTTTTTAAAGTCACGCTGGTTCAGGCATAATTTTACATGGAAAAGAAATTGTTTTTGCCTTCACTATTATTCAGGTTCTTTCTTGAATAACCAGCCCCGATATATCTTTGCTACGGTGAGAAAGGCATTATTTTCTTCCACTTGGTAAGCAAAGGACTGGTTAGAAAGGTGATGATCCCAGATCTGAGCCAGGCTTCCCTTTCATTTTTATAAAACCTGTGTGTGCAGAAGTAATTTAAAAATAATATGCTGCTTGTCTCTGTTATTGTAGAGAGAAAAAGTGAGGGCTGGACTGGAGAGGCAATCTTAACAACTATATGAATGTACAAATCAAGGAATCCTGTGCAGAAGGAATGGATCCTCAGGAGCTTAGCCGAAACTGGGTGGCGGAGCCAGTGGGGGGAAGAGGGGTTGGTGGTTGGGAGGCGAGGATAGTGCTGGGCAGACTTATACGGCCTGTGTCAGAGTCGGTGGTGGGAGGCGGGGCTGCTGGTTGGGAGGCAGGGAATAGTGCTGGGCAGACTTATACGGTCTGTGCCAGAGCAGGTGTGGGAGGCGGGGCTGGTGGTTGGGAGGCGGGGAATAGTGCTGGGCAGACTTATACGGTCTGTGCCAGAGCCGGTGTGGGAGGCGGGGCTGGTGGTTGGGAAGCGGGGAATAGTGCTGGGCAGACTTATATGGCCTGTGTCAGAGCCGGCGGTGGGAGGCGGGGCAGGTGGTTGGGAGGCGGGGAATAGTGCTGGGCAGACTTATACGGTCTGTGTCAGAGTCGGTGGTGGGAGGCGGGGCAGGTGGTTGGGAGGCGGGGAATAGTGCTGGGCAGACTTATACGGTCTGTGCCAGAGCCGGTGTGGGAGGCGGGGCTGGTGGTTGGGAAGCGGGGAATAGTGCTGGGCAGACTTATATGGCCTGTGTCAGAGCCGGCGGTGGGAGGCGGGGCAGGTGGTTGGGAGGCGGGGAATAGTGCTGGGCAGACTTATACGGTCTGTGTCAGAGTCGGTGGTGGGAGGCGGGGCAGGTGGTTGGGAGGCGGGGAATAGTGCTGGGCAGACTTATACGGTCTGTGCCAGAGCCGGTGGTGGGAGGCTGAGCTGGTGGTTGGGAGGCAGGGAATAGTGCTGGGCAGACTTATACGGTCTGTGCCAGAGCCGGTGGTGGGAGGCGGGGCTGGTGGTTGGGAGGCAGGGAATAGTGCTGGGCAGACTTATACGGTCTGTGCCAGAGCCGGTGGTGGGAGGCGGGGCTGGTGGTGGGAGGCAGGGAATAGTGCTGGGCAGACTTATACAGTCTGTGCCAGAGCCGGTGTGGGAGGCGGGGCTGGTGGTTGGGAGACGGGGAATAGAGCTGGGCAGACTTATACGGCCTGTGTCAGAGTCGGTGGTGGGAGGCGGGGCTGCTGGTTGGGAGGCGGGGAATAGTGCTGGGCAGACTTATACGGCCTGTGTCAGAGTCGGTGGTGGGAGGCGGGGCAGGTGGTTGGGAGGCGGGGAATAGTGCTGGGCAGACTTATACGGTCTGTGCCAGAGCCGGTGGTGGGAGGCGGGGCTGGTGGTTGGGAGGAGGGGATAGTGCTGGCCAGACTTATACGGTCTGTGCCCTGAAAAAGACAGGTACAAATCAATGTAAGGTATACATATATGAGTTTATCTTATTGGGCAGACTGGATGGACCGTGCAGGTCTTTTTCTGCCGTCATCTACTATGTTACTATCCTGCTTATAATCGAACGAGAAAAACCCCCAAGTTCCGACCTAAATCGGGAGATGGACGTTTATCTCACAAAAACGAATAACGCGGTATAATCGAAAGCCGAACTTGGACGTTTTCAACTGCACTCCATCGCGGAAGCGTACAAAGTTGATGGGGGCATGTCGGAGGCGTGGTGAAGGCGGGACTGGGGCATGGTTATCACCCAAACAGAGATGGGCGCCTTTCGCCGATAATGGAAAAAAAGTATGCGTTTGTAGCTAGAATTTAGGGCACTTTTCCTGGACCCTGTTTTTTCACGAATAAGGCCCCAAAAAGTGCCCTAAATGACCAGATTACCCCCAGAGGGAATCGGGGATGACCTCCCCTGACTCCCCCAGTGGTCACTAACCCCCTCCCACCACAAAAAAATGATGTTTCACAACTTTTTATTTTCACCCTCAAATATCATACCCACCTCCCTGGCAGCAGTATGCAGGTCCCTGGAGCAGTTGTTAGGGGTGCAGTGGACTTCAGGCAGGTGGACCCAGGCCCATCCCCCCTACCTGTTACAATTGTGCTGCTTAATGCTTAGTCGTCCAACCCCCCCAAACCCACTGTACCCACATGTAGGTGCCCCCCTTCACCCCTTAGGGCTATAGTAATGGTGTAGACTTGTGGGCAGTGGGTTTTGAGGGGGATTTGGGGGGCTCAACACACAAAGGAAGGGTGCTATGCACCTGGGAGCTCTTTTACCTTTTTTTTTTGTTTTTGTAAAAGTGCCCCCTAGGGTGCCCGGTTGGTGTCCTGGCATGTGAGGGGGACCAGTGCACTAAGAATCCTGGCCCCTCCCACGAACAAATGCCTTGGATTTATTCGTTTTTGAGCTGGGCGCTTTCATTTTCCATTATCGCTGAAAAACAAAAACGCCCAGCTCACAAATTGTCGAATAAAACATGGACGTCTATTTTTTGCGAAAATACGGTTCGGTCTGCCCCTTCACGGACCCGTTCTCTGAGATGAACGCCCATGGAGATAGACGTTTTCGTTCGATTATGCCCCTCTAAGTATGTTACTATGTTACTATGATGTCATGATCAGTGTGTAAGGAACTCACTGCAGAGCTTTTTTTTTTTTTTTTAATTAGGATTTATTTACTGCCTTTTTGAAGGAATTCACTCAAGGCGGTGTGCAGTAAGAATAGATCAAATATGAGCAATAGGCATAGCAGTAAAAATATTCAAATAACAATACAAAGTATGGTATAGTATACTACTTAAAATGTCAACACAATATGTAATAGAACATTTTAACTGATAGTGAAGGGTAAAACAAAGATGGAACATATAGATTAGTAAGAGAGTAAGAAGAGTTAGAAAGTAAGGTGACTAATTAAAGAAAGTTGCACATGAGGTCAGAGAGATGGTTAAATATTATCTCAGCTAGGGTAGGAGTGGATAAACATGTCCTGCTGCAGTAGGTGCAGACCGTGCCAATAGCCAAATTCTCTGTTATAGAAAATAAGACCCGGTTGTAGCCATTTACACTACATGGATATATCCCAGCCGCCTACCTTAGGTTTAGAATTAACCATCTCTATATATAAAAGGCACCACCAACGTTCTAAATGAAGCCTCCAGCCGGAAGTGTGAAGGGGGAGAGATATCCGGTTTCCCCATGAGTGTTTGCCCCGCCCTCACTCTCTCTGTAACACAAACAGTGAAGGAAAACACAGCAAAGCACAAAATCAAATCGCTCTCTCTGTAACAGTGAAGGACTCAGAGGGGGGAGGGGAGAGAGGGCAGAAGCCCTCACTATCTCTGTAACATAAACACAGCACAGCAGGAAACTTAACACTGAAGGACTCGACTCCGAGGGGGGAGGGGACAGAGAGGACAGACAGCACAGGGGAAGGGAGAGAGGGCAGAGGGCAAAGACACACACACTCCCACATGCACAAAGAAGAAAACCTTGCTAGCCCCCGTTTCATTTGCATCAGAAACGGGGCTTTTTTACTAGTTTTATATAATGCCTTTCATCAACCAGCAAAGCAGTATACAGGTATAAGTACATAAGTGATGCCACACTGGGAAAAGACCAAGGGTCGAGCCTAGCATCCTATCCACGACAGCAGCCAATCCAGGCCAAGGGCACCTGGCAAACTTCCCAAACGTACAAACATTCTATATATGTAATTCCTGGAATTGTGGATTTTTCCCAAGTCCATTTAGTAGTGGTTTATGGACTTGTCCTTTAGGAAACCATCCAACCCCTTTTTAAACTCTGCCAAGCTAACCGATGTGAAGGCGGTTCTCCGGCAATGAATTCCAGAGTTTAATTATGCGTTGGGTGAAGAAAAACTTTCTCTGATTTGTTTTAAATTTACTACACTAGAAATGAATGAAAATAATGTAGAGGACACAAACAAACAACGTACACCTCATATACATGAGTCATACACAAACCAAGCACAACATGGAGATTATCAATAGGGGATGGGACTTGATATACAGCATAACCTCGGTTTTTGTTGACGTCGGTTATCGTTGGTTTCCGTTGATTTTTTCTGTGAAAAATTTGTCTCGGATTTCGTCGGTGTGCCGACGTGACCTCGCTGCTAATTTTGTGAAAACAAAGGGTGACCCACGCGTTCTCAGTGATTCATATGGAAATAATTGCCTTGGTTTTCGTCGGTTTCGGATTTCGCCGATTGTTATCGGATGGATTATCGACGAAAACCGAGGTATCACTGTACTGTCTTTCTGTGGTTACAATCAAAGTGGTTTACATATTATATACAGGTACTTATTTTGTACCTGGGGCAATGAAGGGTTGAAGGGCCCTTTTACTAAAGGGAAAGGGAAATGGGACTTGATATACCACCTTTCTGAGGTTTTTGCAACTACATTCAAAGCGGTTTACATATATTCAGGGACTTATTTTGTACCAGGGGCAATGGAGGGTTAAGTGACTGAAGGGTTGGTATGTGGCAATCACATGCTCCGCACCAATCCGGAACTACCGCTGGTCTTCCGCAGGAGCCCGGAGGTAGTTCCCACCCCCAGCACGGGCCATTTCCAGTGCTACCTGGCGGTAATCAAGCAGCACCACATGCTGCCCGGTTATACCTGGGTTAGCGCATGAGCCCATACCACCATCTCAATGGGTGGCGGTAAGGACTTTCCTCCTGAAATGGCTGTGTAGTAAGTGGTTCACTTACTGCATGGCCATTTCTTTTCGACAAAAAAAAAAAAAAAAAAGACAGCCTTTTACCCACTGCGGTAAAAGGGGGGGGGGGGGTCTCAGTGTATGTCAAAAACACGCACTGAGTCTAGTGCAGGCAGCTTAGTACAAAGGGCCCCTAAGTGACTTGCCCAAAGTCACAAAGGGCTGCGGGCAACTCGGACAACATGTTCCCAAAATAACAAAGATTCTTAGAAGTTTGCCATTACCAAGTCAGTCTTTGTTTGCTTCCTCGGTTAGTATAATTCTGTTTTTAAAGGCTTTAGACAAATTCTTGGAGGTAATGAAACATTATTAAGGTAGACCTGGAGAAAGCCTCTGCTTATCCCTGACTTCAGTGGCATGGAATCTTGCCACTTTTTGGGACTCTGCCAGGTATTTCGGTCACTGCTGGAAACAGGGTGCTGGGTTAGATCGACTCTTGGTTTGATCAAGTAGGGCAATTCTTAAGTTCTTATAATCTATTTATATCATTAAAATGTCAGCTTTGGATGCCTTTGTTTTCTCCGTTTACTGTTTGTTGTTGAATTTTGTTTTGCACGAAGGAAAGTTAAGAAATAGATTTGAACATAAAAAAAAAATGCCAGCTTTGGAAGAACTGTAAATTGTTGCAGGGTCTTCTGACTTTTGGGTTCAGCAGAGCTCTAGTATGTTACGGTCATTTGCTGGATGGATGAGAACTCACATAGTTGGAAATCAATTACAAAAAAAAAAAAAAAAGCTATAAAAATTTCCAAGAAAAGCAACAAGGAGCCCAGAGCTTTACAATTTGTTTTGCTGACATGTTGCTGTTAATGAATAAGCACAAATGTACTTCTGCTTTTGACGGAAATAACATAAAAATAAAAGATTTTTGGACACTGTTTACAAATATGTGGGGAATGACAATAAGTCACTTGGAGGGGCATTTTCGAAAAAGAAACATCCAAGTTGCGATTTGGACATCTTTGCAAAACATCAAAATCCAGGGGCGGGAAACCCGTATTTTTGAAAAAAGATGGACGGCCATCTTTCGTTTCGAAAATACTGTCAGGGACGTCCAAATCCTTAAATTTGGGTGACCCTAGATTTGGACGTACTTGGATCTGGACATTTCTGACTTTCAGCGATTTTCAAAATCAAAGAGGTCCATGTCAAAAACGACCAAATGCAAGCCATTTGGATGTGGGAGGAGCCAGCATTTCTAGTGGACTGGTCCCCCTGACATGCCAGGACACCAACCGGGCACCCCAGGGGGCACTGCAGTGGACTTCATAAAATGCTCCCAGGAACATAGCTCCCTTACCTTGTGTGCTGAGCCCCCCAACCCCCCCAACTGTACACCACTACCATAGCTCTTACGGGTGAAGGGGGCACCTATATATGGGTACAGTGGGTTTGTGGTGGGTTTTGGAGAGCTTGCTGTTTTCCTCCACAAATGTAACAGGTAGGGGGGGTATGGGCCTGGGTCCGCCTGTCTGAAGTGCACTGCAGTACCCACTAAAACTGCTCCAGGGACCTGCATGTGCTATCATGGACCCAATTATGATATCTGAGGCTGGCATAGAGGCTGGCATAAATTACAATCCCCCATGTTTACTAAGCTAACATGGCTTAGTAAACGGAGGAAAATATTGCCAATTAGTGATAATTGGTTATCAGCCAATCATCACTGATTGCTCATTACTCAATTAAGGTGCACACGTAAATTGGGCACACGCCGTGCTACTCACCGTGACTTATATAGAATCCAGGGGATAATCTGTACAGCATTGTGTATGTCTAGGAGTGGCCTAGTGGTTAGAGCACCCGTATTGACATCCAGAGGTGGCCGGTTCAAATCCTACTGCTGCTCCTTGTGATCTTGGGCAAATCACTTAACCCTCCATTGCCTCAGATACAAAATTAGATTGTGAGCCTTCCAGGGAAAGGGAAATACCCAGTGTACCTGAATGTAACTCACCTTGAGCTACTACTGAAAAAGGTGTGAGCAAAATCTGAATAAATTATTTGAGATTCTGTTGCTACTATCTGAAATTTTACATGGAATGTTGCTACTATTTTAGATTTTATATGGAATGTTGATATTATCTGAGATTCTACATGGAATGTTGCTACTATTTGAGATTCCACATGGAATGTTGCTATAGTGGAGGAGTGGCCTAGTGGTTAGAGCACCGGTCTTGCAATCCAGAGGTGGCCAGCTCAAATCCCACTGCTTCTCCTTGTGATCTTGGGCAAGTCACTTAACCCTCCATTGCCTCAGGTACAGACTTAGATTGTGAGCCCCCCTGGGACAGAGAAATATCCAGAGTACCTGAATGTACCTCACCTTGAGCTACTACTGAAAAAGGTGTGAGCAAAATCTAAATAAATAAGATTCTGGAATCTTAAAGAGTGACAAGATTCCATGCAGAATCTCAAAGAGTAGCGACATTCCATGTAGAATCCAAAGAATAGCAAGATTCTGGAGTGGAGGAGTGGCCTAGTGGTTAGAGCACCGGTCTTGCAATCCAGAGGTGGCCGGTTCAAATCCCACTGCTGCTCCTTGTGATCTTGGGCAAATCACTTAACCCTCCATTGCCTCAGATACAAAATTAGATTGTGAGCCTTCCAGGGAAAGGGAAATACCCAGTGTACCTGAATGTAACTCACCTTGAGCTACTACTGAAAAGGTGTGAGCAAAATCCAAATAATTAAATAGTAGAACTACAGAAATGATACATAGTAGTAGTATACTGACACTTATGTACTGCCCCTTCCCCTGTGAAGATTACAATCCATACAAAATACAGCTGTTAGATTAATTGTTTCTTGGCATAAACATGATCATATTACCCAATTTTATTTACAATTGCACAGGTTACCAATGGAGGCCGGGATATTTCTTCAAATTCGCATGTATATTGTTCAAAATTTTAACTGAAAACTGTCCGAGTTATTTAGTGGCACATGTAGAGTTTAAAGATCTTACGAGAAACAGAAGATTACATTGTTTTTCACCTTCTGCAATTCCTTCCCCTAAGGGAATAAAAAAAGATTTGGTTCATTTAAGCAGCTGATGATGTCTCAGGCTCCAAATATTTAGAATTCGCTTGCTTTAAAATGAGACGACTTGAATAATTATGTCATAACTAAACTCTGTAAGCCACATTGAGCTTGCAAATAGGTGGGAAAATGTGGGACACAAATGCAATAAATAAATAAATAAATAATTATGATAATTTTCGGAAACATTTGAAGACTATTCTCTTTAACAGATTTGTTAGCAAATTTTGTTTTGATTGTAATTTTAAAATTGTAATTCCAGAGGTTTGTCTCGGTACTTAGCTTTTAATCTATTGAAAACCGCCTAGAACTTATGGGTCAGACGCTATTCAATAGATATGTAATCACAAATTCACTCACACACACTCCCGTCCACCTACCTGCTTGCTCAGTAAAGCACACCTTTGCACAATGCCTAGAGCATGCCCTTTTCAACTGAAAGATTTCCGATTTCCTAATATCTGTGCAGCAAGGACCCTTTTTGTGTGGCTTCCTATGACTCGGCATTTCAGTTCTTTTCTGTCACAAGTATTTTAGGGTAAAGGTGACATCTCATCAGGGCGGTGCATTCATGCATATGATCTATGCCTCCAGATTTTGACACTTCACTGTCATGTTGACAGTGCCCTGCTAAATTATCTCTGTCACTTTCACAAGTACATTCTGCATCACTAAGATGATCTCGCCTGCAAAACTCAATTAGAAACAGAAAGGCTGATACAGAAAGCAAAGTTTTCTGATGGACAATGCAGTGGAAGTGGCACCCTGACATCACTGAGAGAGGTGCATCTTGGGACACAGCAGACAAGATGTCTGTGAGCAGACAGATCCTAAGATTTACAATTAAACAGGGCAATCTTCTAAGAATTATACCTGTGGAAATATGGGTCTTTAAAATTGTTTGAGGTAAAATTACGTGCTTCGTGAAAATACATGTATTTTTACCCTCAGAATGCAAAAGTAGTCCCGAAGTCCTCTCTGTGAAAAAGTACTTCCTGACATCACTCCTGACTCGGCCCCCATACAACTTCAATTCATGTCCTCTAGTTCTACCACCTTCCTGTCTCTGGAAAAGGTTTGTTTGTAAATTGCTTATCTTCGCGTCATCTGCAAAACGGCAAATTTTTTCCTTCTAATCCTACAGCAATATCTCTCACAAAAATATTAAACAGAATCGGCCCCATTACTGACCCTTCAAGCGCTCCACAACTGTGCATATGGAGACAGCCTGAGAAGGACAGTAGAACAGTGAGGAACCCAGTGGCATTAGAAGCTGCAGGATAGCAGGGACTCCATCGCCCACAGATCCAGAGGAGCTAGTGGTGGTGGTGACAGGAGCATGGCATAGGAACAGTGGTGAAGCCAGGCCGCACCACCTGAAGATGTGGAGCAGGAACTGCAGGGAGGCTAGGTCTCACTACCCAAAGACATGGAGGAGTTTGCTATAATGGTAGTAGCTGGAGACATGCTCCCATTCTCCCCAGATCCTGGAAAAGCCTTTAGTTACCAGCTGACAGCACCGACTTGGTTGGGCTGATGGTCCTCAGGCTTTTTCTCCAGCTGAGGAAGAGAGGGAAGGAGAAATAAGAGTATGGGAGACAGCAGGGATAGGGGAGAGGTGAGGAGAAGGGAAGAGACCAAGGGGGAGGGAAAGAGATATGGTCACACATACACATGCCATTAATCCACAGCCACCTCCTTACAGAATTATACTTATATACTCACTCCATACCACACCACTTCTCCTTCACCTCACCACACACTCGCATCTTTATCCTCCATCCCTAAACACATGACACTCCCCCTCACAACATACCACCTACACAGTCATCTCTAGCCCTAGCATATACGTATCCCCCACACGCAAACACACACAAACACATACTCCCTACACTCTACACTGAAGCATGCAAATACACTCCATACCAATATCTCTCCCAATGAAAAAAATATACACTCTACTGCATATATATACCATACCATCTCCTACCCAGCATCTTCTTTTCCAAACAGTGGCCAAACCAGGTCATTAGCACCTGGCAGAAACCCAATTAGCAGCAATATTTCATGCTACCAATCCTGGGGCAAACAGTGGCTTCCCCATGTCTGTCTCAATAGCAGACTATGAACTTTTCCTCCAGGAATATTTCCAAACTTTTTAAAACCCAGATACGCTAACCACTGTTACTATATCGTCCAGCAAAGAGTTCCAGTGCTTAACTATTCTTTGAGTGAAAAAAATGTCTCCTCCTATGTGTTTTAAAAGTATTTCCATGTAACTTCCTCGAGGGTCCCCTAGTCTTTGTACTTTGGAACCAGTAAAAAATTGATTTACTTCTACCCGTTCTACACCGCTAAGGATTTTGTAGACCTCAATCATATCTCCCCTCATCTGTCTCATTTCCAAGCTGAAGAGCCCTAACCTCTTTAGCCTTTCCTCATACCCCTTTCCCACTGAGTCCTTCACACAGAGAAGTCAAAGTCTAGGAGAGGGAATACATCATTGTGCCATACTGTCAGTGTGCACTCTCTAACTTATTTTCTGCTTAGCATTTAAATGTTTTAGGGGGTCTTTTACTTGGGCGCGCTGGCGTTTTTAGCACACGTTAAAAATAGGCATGCACTAAACGCTAAAAATGCCCATAAGAATACATTGGCGTCTTTAGCATGCGCCTATTTTTAGCGTGTGCTAAAAACGCCAACGTGCCTAAGTAAAAGTCTCAGTCTCTTTTCCACTTTCCTCATGTCAGTCTTCACCTAAATTCTTTTTCAGGTTTGCCTTTCCATTTCTTCTCTCTCCTTTTGTCTTCTCTCTCTGTCTGGCTCTAATCTTTTTTTTTTTTTCCTTCATTTTTCTCTTTTTTTGTGTTTTTTATATCTGCCCATTTAAGTTTACCCTCACTCTCCCTTTCTCTCACCCTCTAGTCATTAGTCTCCTCCTTTCACATCTCATCTACGTACTGGCTTTTCCTATTTCCCTCTCATCCCCTCTCTAGCTCTCCCACACCACATATTACCTAGTGAGAAAAAAGAAAAAAATAGATCTCTACACAGAAACCACGGGCTAGCAGAATACCACACCTTGGTCAAATGCACAAAACACAAGCAGACCCTCTAGCGTATCTAGGGTGGGGCGGTGGGGGCGGTCCGCCCTGGGTGCTGGCAGCAAGGGGGTGTGCAAAGCAGGCTCACGGTTGTCCCGCCTATTCTGATGCACTTCCTGTTCCCACATAGGCAGGGCCTTGCTGAGAGAAAGCTCCGACACTAGCTGGCAGCAGCCTGCTCTAATTGCTACCACTGCCGGTACTAGAAAAGTAAGGGAGACTGTGGGGGGGAGAGGAAGGGAGAATGTGAAGCAGTGATGCAGGACTGGGGGGTAGGGAAGGAAGTGGAAGAGGGGGAGAAGAGAGAGAAGACTCAGGCAAAACTTGTCATTTCTAAAAGCGGCCCTATGCAGAAAGCCTGTGCACCTGACTGGGGGGGGGGGGGCTGGGCCCCTGAGGCCCCCCACGAAGCTATGCCCCTGATATATAGTATCACATCATACATTATGCCACGAGATATCTTGTTGGTCAGACTGGATGGACCATACAGGTATTTAATCTGCCATCATCTACTATATTAGGTTTGCTTGCACATGTGTATGGACAAACAGACTGCCCCTCCACATGTACTATAATCTGTTGCAAAAAGTTTCTAAAAGCCTGTTCTCTGGAGTTTCCAAAACGAAATGTTGTATGCAGACATCACTTTACCTTTAATATTTTGACTGATAATCCAAAAGGAAAGATGAATCGTAATGCAAACAGAAGCTAGAAGCTAAAACTGAACAGCTGTCAATCAGACAGTTCATAGAAAAGTTCGGTAAATGAAGAAACACAATGCAAGTCTCCAGAGAAACAAGACGCATTATGAAAGCAACAGAAAAATAGTCCATTATCTCGCAAGATGCACTGGTTCTACTACAAAGAAATACTGCTCTAGCTTGCCTCTGACAACATAATAAAGGCTATTACACTAATTTGCATATTTAACATATTATTACTTCATTGTAAATATTTCCAACCTGACTTTGAAAAGAATCTCCATTAAACAGCCTATACCTGCCCGTGTCAGTTCGAACACAATGTGAAAACATGCTGTGTCAGGCTGTCAGTTTGAAGAAACCCTTACAGCTTTTATCAGTCTCATCCTAATCTCTTTTTAAAGGCTCTTTGCATGTTACACAATTGGAACTAACCACTGGTTTTGAAATGTTAATTTTATTCACATGAAAATAAGAGGGTGCCAAACCCACAAGTCCAGCTAACCACTGGTTTGGAAGTCCCGCTCAAAGTTTTCATAGCTGCAACCTGGCCTAGAATTGTTAAACCAAGTAGAACAGAATTTTAGCATGCCTTAAAGGTAAAAATATTCAAAAACCTCTACAGACATGGGTTGTGTGCTGTGGAGAAAAAAAAAAAGGTTGTCAAAAATTAAATTGACATATGATAGAGAAGTTTAAGGAAGCAGAAACTCTTGGAAAACATAACTATTATTGTAGTTGATAATAACATGTCATATATGAATTCACTGCATGCATTCATTTGTTTTTATAAAGCTAATCATTTTTATTAACATTTCAAACTAATTGCTATCTCCCTGGGATCTGTATGTACAGCAGCCTGTAACTTAAACCTTAAATGAAAAATGTAGCTTCAAGTGAACCTTAGAAAACTGCTTGAAATGTTAATGAGATTTAAATTAGTAGCAGCAAAAGCTTTCCTGTAAAGAAAACATTATTGATTTTCCAGATCCACCTAATGAAAAAGAATGACATTTATTTAAACTTTGCTCCAATCACATTACCGATTCATTTGTAATAATAAACAGACATGTCTCATGGTAAAAGTAATGCATAGGGGGTTTATGCTAAAAGTATAGATTCCTATCAAATAGAAATTAAATGAAAATATTGAACATATCCCCAAGTGTGTTATGTAGGCAACAGGCAGCCATGGATTTTCCTGGATCCTCTAATTCCCTCAGCAAATTTTGCAACTAAGCCCGTGTAGTGCCACCTGCATTTACACACCAAAAAGTCTGACTCTGCCTGATGAGGCAGCCTAGCTGCAAAGAAGAAAGGCAGGGTGGGCTGAGTAGTGGTAAAGCGAGATATTGTTGAACAGAGAGTAACACCTATCAGTAGGAGATCCAAGCAGTTCAAAATAATAATAATAATAAAAAAAACAACAACAACCATACAACAAAATCATAAAAACATCTAAAAAACATAAAAACAAGAATGAAGGCCTTGAAAGGGAAATGGGACTTGATATACCGCCTTTCTGAGGTTTTTGCAACTACATTCAAAGCGGTTTACATATATTCAGGTACTTATTTTGTACCAGGGGCAATGGAGGGTTGGGTGACTTGCCCAGAGTCACAGGGAGCTGCAGTGAGAGTTGAGCTCAGTTCCCCAGGATCAAGGTCCACTGCACTAACCACTAGGCTACTCCTGCTCCTCCTCCAGGAGGGGTATGAAGAAAAAGGATAAAGCAAAACAACAGGGATGAGGAAGGGAACTAGCATACCCTGCATCCATGATCATTTCTCAAGATCAAAACCAAATACTAGATGGAATAGCCGTCCTTATGCCTTCTTAAACCTAGGAAGCAACTTTCCTGCCATATATAAAATGGAAGGGAATGCCAGAGATAAGACTCTAGATACGAAAAAGCAGGCTTATAAGAGATTTCCCATCTTAGAAGAAAGGGAGGAGGAGCAAGAGCCTGGGATGATGAATGGCAGCAGAATATATGGGGACAAATAACAGGCCAAAGTGCACTACGTTGATAAAGCTCAGTGAAACAATATGAGAATCTTAAGTTGTAGACAAACAGTAACAGGAAGCCAGTGCTGGGCTATCAGGAAAGCAGTGGCGTAGCCAAGGGTGGGCTTGGGTGGGCCCAGGCCCACACACTTTGAGCTCAGGCCCACCAGTAGCAGCATACCTATGATGTGACCAGCAGAGATTCCCAAGCTGAAAACTCCCAACAACTGTCCCTCCTGCATACCTTATAAATAGCAGATCTTCGCTTGCAGGAAGCAGCGACTGATACGTACTGCTTACACCAGCCCCACAACCTTCCGTCTGATGTATTCCCGCCTATGCGGAAACAGGAAGCTGCATCAGTGGGAAGGATGTGGGGCCTACATGAGTAGTGTGTATTAGTTGCTCCTCACTGCCGGTGAAAATCTGAAATTTAAAAGGTGTGCAGGAGAGGGGGGATATTTGAGAGACCGTATGGCATGCAGGCGAGAGGAGAGACCAAATCACCTATGGGATGGGGTTCTTCTGCCCACCCATCTTGGGCCCAGGCCCACCCAAAATTGGGTGTCTGGCTACGCCCCTGCAGGAAAGCAGTGACATGATCAAAAGCAGTGAGCTACAGTTAAATCTGAAGTGCCTTTAACATATTCAATTGACAGCTGTTAAATAGCAGAAAGGAAGGCCATTCTGCAAGGAGTTACAATAATCTAATCTGGCAAGGATCATTGTAAGAATCAGTAGTTTGAACTGAGCAAAAGAAATGCAAGATTTAACAAACCATGTTTTACAAACGTACATATAATAATTCAAAAACTTTCAAGGAGTCACACAATCTGATATTGAGTAGGGATGGGCAGCCAGAAAATGTTTGTTTCGTGTCATTTATGAGAATTTTAATTTTCAGGTTTTTCTGGGTATTTTATCAGGTTTCCGATAATAGAATGCGTTCTTTGGAAACAGTATGGATCCTATTTATGGCGCAGCAAGTTTGGGCATGCACTCAGTTCTCCTCTATGTCTCTATTTGGAACTCAAAGCATTCCACCACCCCACCCCCACCCCCACCCCCACACACACAAACTGGTAGAAAATCTTTAATAAATAGGCTTGTCATTCCCCTGCCCAGGGACAGCAGAATGCTTTTTTGTTTGGCGCTGCCCAAGCTGCTCCCCCAACTCTTCCATACCATCCTAGTCTACTCCTATAGCCTCTGGGATATCTCTTGTTCCCTCTGTCCCTCAACACCCCTCCCCCCCATGGCATTGAGCATTTCTCTCCTTCCCTTATTCTTTCTCCATCTTATCCAGCATCTCTCTCCATACTTCAATCTCAACCTCTCATGGTCTACTACATCTCTTTTCCTCCTCCATGGTCTGCAGAATCTCTCTCCTTCCCTCCCTCTCAACCCCCATATTCTACAACATCTCTAACCCCCATGGTCTTTATCATCTCTCTCCTTCCCTTCCACTCCTCTCTTCAGCACCTCTCTCTCTCCTTCCTTCCCCCTTCAGAATCTCTCTCCTTCCCTTCTACTCTCCCTGTCTGTGGTGTCAAGGATCCCACCTGCTCCATGGTCCCCAGAATCTCTTTCCTTCCCTCCCCCTCAACACTCTATAGTCTCCAGCATCTTTCTACTCCACTCCTCTCTTCAACTTCTCTCTCCATCCATCCCCCTTCAGCATCTGTCTCCTTTACTTCTCCACAACCCCCTTCCTGTGATGTCCACATTCTACCCCCCATGGTCTCCAGCATCTCTTTTTCCAATCCCCCCCACCCCATCTCTGGTTTCCAGCATTCTACCATCCTCCATGGTCTCCAGCATCTCTCTCTCTCTCCTTCCGTCCTTCTCAATTCCCCATGGTCTCCATTATCTCTCCCTTCCTTTGCTCACCCCCTCCTCTCTAAAGAATCTGTCTCCTTCCCTCCACCTCTGCGTCCACTATTCAACCCCCCATGTGGTGTTCAACATTCCCTTCCCCCTTTATGGTCTCCAGCATCTCTCTCTCCTTTCCATCCTCTCAACCCTCCATGGTCTTCAGCATCTTTCCCTTCCCCTCCCCTCCAGTTCCTCTGTTCAGCAACTCTCTCCTTCTTTTCTCCTTCTGTTCATCATTCAAACCTCCCCCCACCCCATCATCAGCATTTCTCTTCTTCCCTTCTGTGCCTGCCACCTAGGGTGGCAACTCTATAAGCTACACTGGGGACATTGCACAGCTGGCCCAATGCAGGGTCTTCAGATACTCAATGCCTGCTGGCTCCTGCCCCCTCCAAACTTCCTGTTTCAGAGGGGACAGAAGCTGGCCGGATAGCCTTGATGCAAGGTAAGAAAGAAAGGCCACATGGGGAGAAAGGAAGGGTAGCAAACTTTGGGGGGTGCCATGGAACCTGTGGCTCCCCCTATTCCAGAACCTATGCCCCCGCCTCCTCACTCTTCTTTGTGCCTTTTAATTTTTTCTAACTCCTTTCTCACCTGTTCTCTCTATCTCTCTCTTTTCCCCAGGCTGAAGCAACTCTATTCACTTGTTAGTAGTCAAAATAGACGCAGTCAGGCCACTGTAACTTAGCCTTCACCAAGCTGCAGAAGACTCTGTCAGCACTGAAAAATAGCTTCACTTGGAATGGACTGAGTCTTTGGACGTGAAAATAGGTGACAGAGTGAGCGATCCCAGAGATCAGTGGCCTCTCAACCTTAGCTGATCCCATCCTAGGAACCTGTAAAGTGAGTGCTGCTTCCCAGGAAATATATATTGCTGGTCTCTCCATAGAGAAATCCACACTGAGAGGGACCATAGACCAAGAAGGCTTCATTTGAAAATGTAAAAGCTGTTAAATTTATCTCATCTTATTGCTTGCACACTGAGCTACAGGATGCGATGTGGAGTGACATATTAGAAAGAACGTGTAGAGATGTCATGTCCCCTACCTCAATGCAAGCGGCGTCCTTGGGCTGTACGGGGTCCCGTCAACATGTACATGTGACTGGCACAGCCCTGAGCCATGTGTGTGTAGTTCTTCTCTGGCTGCAGGCTCCTTGATTGCTTTGCTTCCATGCACCTGGTTCTTCTCTCTCTCTGCCTGGCTTCCAGGCTCCTTGATTGCTTTGCTTCCATGCACCTGGGTCTGCTCTCTCTCTCTGCCTGGCTTCCCTTGCTTCTCTCCTATTGGTTTTCTGGTTCCTCCTTCCCCTGCTCTTGTCCTATGGCTGTGCTCCTTCTCCCTGCCAGTCCCTGCTGATGTCAGACGCCAGCACTTTATCAGCTGAGCTCTTCCTGGACTCCATGCTTCGGCTTCTATTTTGGTAGGTGTTACTTGCTCAGTAGTTTGCTTCTGCTCTACTTTGTCCCTCGTTGCTGACTTTGCCTGTACCTGGGGATTACTCTCTTGCCTGCTGCCTGCCTACTGACTTTGCCTGTACCTGGATTACTCTCTCAACCTGCTGCCTGCCTATTGACTTTACCTGTGCCTGGATTACTCTCTTGCCTGCTGCCTACCTACTGACTTTGCCTGTACCTGGATTACTCTCTTGACCGGCTGCCTGCCTATTGACTTTACCTGTGCCTAGATTACTCTCTTGCCTGCTGCCTACCTACTGACTTTGCCTGTACCTGGATTATTCTCTTGACCTGCTGCCTGCCTGCTCCTTCTTGTAAGTGGTAGTTTTGCCTCGAGTGCAACCCATTTCTGGCGTTCCTGAAATTTTTTTTATTTTATAGTGTGGTGCTAACCCAGCAGTGACGGTAAGTGCTCCCCTCACATGGCCACACAGTAAGAATAATCTTACTGCATGGCCATTTTTTTAGGGTTTTTTTACCCGCTGTGGTAAAAAGGGCTCTGGTGCATGGTAGAAAGGGCACTCGCACACAGGAAAATCAGCTCCCGCCACTACCGCAGGGTCTTTTTTCCCCACAGCTTAGTAAAAGGAACCCTAAATTCACTGTTTCTCAATCCCAGCAATAGCATCCTCCCATCTCGTCCCCACCACACGCTATCTTCCTCAACCCTCCCAAGCATGACACTGAAACCCCCACATTACCTACCCCCTGACATAACACTCAAGACCCCCAACATCACACAACTTCCCTGGCATGTTATCTCAGTTCCCAGACCACCAACATCCCACAGCCCCCTGACACCCCAGACCCCCTAGTATCACACAACCTTCCCACCAGCAAAGACACACATCACACTTCCTGGAGGTCCCCAAGTGTGGGTGCTTGAGCTCACCTATGGCAACCTCCCCCAGACTCATATCCCCCTTCCCCCAGGGCCCAAGATCTGCCAAAATATCCTTTAGGCCACAAGCCCCCACCCTCCCTCCGACCCAGTCCCCAGGCTTACTGGAGGACCCTGGTGTCTATTGGGGGGAGAGCTATGCCCACTTGCTTCTGCTTCAGGTTTGTTAAAACTTATACCACCCTTGAGTTGTACTTTCAGAGCAGCTTATACAATAAAATATAAAATCAAGTACAGAAAATAAAAGAAATGAAAATGGAAAATAAGTAACTCCACCACATATAGGATAGTTTAGGAAAGTTAAAAACATGTTAAAATTCTAGATATGCTGTAGTAAACAGGAAATCCTAGCCAGGGCCTAGTGCTTCAGAATATCAAATAGCTAGGAAGAATAGGTATCTTGAAATAAAAACGTTTTGAGTGAGGAACAAAATTCAGAGAAGGAAGAACTTAAAGTTGAAGAGGTATAGCTGCACGTCTCATATTCCGCCAGAACCGATATACTCATATCACCCCTCTTCTCAGGTCACTTCACTGGCTTCCGATCAGATACCGCATTCAATTCAAGCTTCTCCTTCTTACCTACAAATGCACTCAGTCTGCTGCCCCTCACTATCTTTCTATCCTCATCTCCCCTTACGTTCCCGCCCGTAACCTCCGTTCACAGGATAAATCCCTCCTCTCAGTACCCTTCTCCACCACCGCCAACTCCAGGCTCCGCTCATTCTGCCTCGCCTCACCCTATGTTTGGAACAACCTTCCTGAACCCTTACCAGACTGCCCCAATTTGACTGCCCCTATCGGACCGACCGTTCACTTGTCTATTAGATTGTAAGCTCTTTGAGCAGGGACTGTCTCTCTTTGTTAAATTGTACAGCGCTGCGTAACCCTGGTAGCGCTCTAGAAATGTTAAGTAGTAGTAGTAGTATAGCGGTTCAAAGGATTGGGTCGACAACACTGAAAATGGTAGAACAAATGGGGCCAATACATCATGTAATGGCTGACAAGTCTCAAAAATGGCACTGAAACCTCTAGCAGTAATATTAGAAACATCCATAATGGATCTGCAAATTCAATAGAATACATTTTGGAGTTTTAGAAAAATTCAAGTAATTTTCAAGCTCTTCTTCAAAGGGGTTCATCCATTGAATGAATTTGATGGCTTAATACTTTTGAGGAGTCTATATTTAAATGCCACTAGGAATAACTGAACGTGAGCATGTTTCCATTTTTCTGTTAAATGTATATGAGCTCGGCGATGTTGTACTAGTTAGATCCCGAACGCATCCTGTACTCTTAACTTCCTTTTCAACAACTAATACAGTTGAGCAAGAGCTAATGAAGATAAATGTTGTTTTGTGGTTCTGCACTAACAGTTCCGGCTTCGGGGACGGGAATCTGTTTTTCTCATTTCAGTATCCAAGTAGCCAGTAATATCTGGTCTCCTAGGAATTCTGTGTGCTGCTTACCAGACATGTGAATGGCCATATTTCTTGCAGGATCAACTATCATTCAACATGCTTTACGCTAAGGGTATTTAAAACCACAATAGGTCAAAGCATAAGTCCCAAAGCAGTTGTAGTCTTGACTGCATGCCTCAGAGGTGTAACTCATTGAACATAAACTTTCAAACACAGTGAGATGGACAACACCAACCTCTTCGTTAGTGCAGTAACAGCAGTAGCAGTCTGTGGTACAATACTGACCAGTTAAGCTGGCACCAACTTTAAAACAGGGGACGCTCCTTGAGACAGCTTTTTAAAGCGAAACATAAGTCATGTCGGATGACGTCCTCAACAGGAAGTGGCACGCTTGCTCAGAGTATTTAGTAAAGTAAATAATATAATTAAATGGTAGAAATTAGCGAATTCATGTTAGTGATATAGCTGAGAAATATAAATATTTGCAAAAGAAACATAAGTCATGTCGGATGACGTCCTCAACCGGAAGTGGCACGCTTGCTCAGAGTATTTAGTAAAGTAAATAATATAATTAAATGGTAGAAATGAGCAAATTCATGTTGGTGATATAGCTGAGAAATATAAATATTTGCAAAAGAACTTCCTGCCAATGAAGAGGTCGGTGTTGTCAACCTCACTGTGTTTGAAAGTTTATGATCGGTGAGTTACACCGCTGAGGCGTTCAGTCATGACTATAATTACTTTAGGACTTATGCTTTGACATATTTCTTGCAGGACATCTAGTTAATTACAGAACTTGCAGCCTGCCAGGCAGATCCAGCTATTAGTTTCATATTCTTTGCTTCTATGTTTCTCACATAGAATAATATAAAATGGCTCTCAAACGTCTAATGCTGTACATTCACGGTTCATCACAAAAGTAGACTGAGCTCTCAGATAAGTGTGATTAGACCTTTTCATGCTAAACTGCCAGTCATTCTGGTTTTATTTTTGATGATATTGTCAAGGAAGCTTGGAGGTCTGTGACAGGTAGGTTTTTATGAGACCCATTCCTCCTCATCTTGGGGAATATACAGTGCTTATTAATGCTAATAATTGATCATTAATGCCTAATTGAATAATTAATCTACATGCAGATCTGGGAACCACACCCAATTTTGGGCAACATATACAGTGTCCAGGGAGCTATGTACTGTTATTTGAATATATTTACTGTTGTAATTGTCTGTTGCCTATGTCCAGATTGTTCTTGCTGTACATTGCCTTGGATGAATTTCTTCATAAAGGCAGTAATAAGTTCCAATAAATAACACAGGGCCCCTTTTACCAAGCTGCAGCAAAAAGGGGGCTGATGCTGGTGTCAGTGCGTGTTTTACATGTACGCCGAAGCCCCCTTTTACCACAGCTGGTAAAATGGAAGTCTCACCTTCCTTCAGGAAAATGAGTGTGCGGCAAGTAAAGCACTTGCAGCGTAGCCATTTCGGGAGAGAGCCCTTGCCGCCACCCATTGAGGTGGCGGTAAGGGCTCCTGTGTTAACCTGGTGGTAATCGATTACCGCCGGGTACATTCCGACGCTACAAAAATAAATACATTTTTCTAGCACTGGAAATCACGGCACGCTAGGGGTGGCAAGTACCGCTGGGCTGCTGTGGTAACCTGGAGATACTTCCTGTACAGTGAGCGGTAAGTCCGCATTGGGCTTACCGGCACTTAGTAAAAGGAGCCCATAGTAACATAGTAGATAACAGCAGATAAAGACCTGAGCGGTCCATCCAGTCATACTCGTTATCAATTTATGACTAAAGCAACAATGAATGTGATATAAAATACTTGGTCCTGGTCTTTCTTTGACATTTCGGGGGACATAGACCGTAGAAGTCTGCCCAGCACTGTCATTACGTTCCAACTACTGGGGTTGCCGTCGAAGCCCACCCCAGCTTACCCGAATCTGACTTGTCATTTGAGGGGCACAGACACATTCCAGGTGAAATAATAAAAGAAATTAAAAAAAAAGGAAAGCCAGATTAAGACAAAAGCCTTGTTTCAACCTTTTTGGGGGGTATTATAAACTTGCAGCTCTGTTCTTTGAAAAGTGTACTGGCATCTGAGCTTGAAAGGTTATCATCAGACATCCTTGTAAGGAGCCACACATTCCCACTATTCACAAACATGAAAGATTGCCTTACTAATGGAAGGAAACAACTATTATAGATGCCCTTTCAACTGTGATATTCTTTTGCTGAAAACAGCCTAGTACAGAATTTATCACCTGAGAATTGTCTAAATTGACACTTGCAAAACAACTATGCTAATATGACATTTTCATCGTCCTCTTTTTTTTTTTTTTTTTATCTTTATGCCACATAACAGTGAACCCTGGAACATATCCCCACAACCTATCACATTTGACCATGTAGCCTTATTTCAGAGGCTTATTTTTGCATTATTGTCAAGATTCCAACTCATTACCATTAAGAAAGGAGCTATATCCTAAATGAAAGGTGCAGTGTGACGAGAGGAATAGATGAAGAATGTATCAACTGTTTAGAAGTATCGGAAGAAAAATAGGAAGGTGGGGGTGTTTTTCATTCCCCCTCCCCCATCTATTCCTTACCACAGCCTCACAGGGTTCAAATGGGGCAGCAGTGATCCTTAATTATTCTGTTTTGCTGGCGCCATATTTCAGAATGACGTTGCTGTTGCCATCTCTAACCCCACCCCCCACCTCCACCCGATATAGGCATATGACACTAGCCAAGTGGGAGCAATTAGGTATCACTACTGTCCTATTTGGATCCTCAAATGGGGTAAGATGTGAGTGGTTGGGGCAGGGGTAGAGGGAGGAAGTGAACCAATTGGGCTGTTTTTACGTTTTGCCTGGGGGGGGAGGGGAGAAGTCATCTCTGGCTGCTTCTACTATCCTATATAATAAAAAAGCACCTCCAACGTTCTGAAACTGACTCCATGGCAGTGAAAGTTTGAAGGGTTCGTGCTGCTTCTAATGCTGTATCCATCTCCTGAATTGACGTCACGTACTTCCGGGTTCGTCACAAACAGCACTGACCAACCACAGGATAGCAGCACGAGGCACAACCTCAATGTCTGTAGCCTTCCCTTTGAGTTTGTTCCCTCAGAGACCTGCCCTCGCGGAAAGAGGAGATGACGTCAGCAGGCGGGACTCAGAGGGAACGAAGTTGAAGGGAAGGCTACAGATCATGGCTTTCAAAGACGCAGCCGTTTCGATGGAGGTAAACAGGAGAATCGATGGGTGGCTGGAGGGGGAGCAGGGGAGACAGGAGAATCGCAGGGTGCCTGGAGGGGGGCAGGGGAGATAGGAGAATCGCTGGGTGCCTGGAGGGGGGCAGAGGAGAGAGGAGAATCGCTGGGTGACTGGAGGGGGGGCAACGGAAAAAAGGAGAATCGCTGGGTGGCTGGAGGGGGGCAGGGGAGAGAGGAGAATCGCTGGGTGGCAGGAGGAGGGGTAAGGGAAAAAGGAGAATCGCTGGGTGGCTGGAGGAGGGGTAAGGGAAAAAGGAGAATCGCTGGGTGGCTGGAAGGGGGGCAGGGGAGAGAGGAGAATCGCTGGGTGGCAGGAGGTGGGGCAGGAGAGAAAAGAGCATCAGTGGGTGGCTGGAGGGGGGCAGGGGAGACAGGAGAATCGTAGGGTGCCTGGAGGGGGGGCAGGGGAGAGGGGAGAATCGCTGGGTGGCTGGAGGGGGGCAGGAGAGAAAAGAGCATCGGTGGGTGGCTGGAGGGAGGGCAGGGGAGAGAGCAGAATCACTGGTTGGCTAGAGGGGGGGCAGGGGAGAGAGGAGAATCACTGGTTGGCTGGAGGGGGGGGCAGGGGAGAGAGGAGAATCACTGGGTGGCTGGAGGGGGAGTAAGGGAAAAAGGAGAATCACTGGTTGGCTGGAGGGGGGCAGGGGAGAGAGGAGAATCGCTGGGTGGCTGGAGGGGGGGGCAAGGGAGAGAGGAGAATCGCTGGGTGGCTGAAGGGGGGGCAGCGGAGAGAGTAGAATCACTGGTTGGCTGGAGGTGGGGTAGGGGAGAGAGGAGAATAACTGGGTGGCTGGAGGGGGGGTAAGGGAAAAAGGAGAATCACTGGTTGGCTGGAGGGGGGCAGGGGAGAGAGGAGAATCGCTAGGTGGCTGGAGGGGGGGTAAGGGAAAAAGGAGAATCGCTGGGTGGCTGGAGAGGGGGCAGGGGACAGAGGAAACACACTCGCACCCAGAGGTCTCACTTGCTCTCTGTCACACACACTCACTTGCACATTCACTCTCTCTCTCACACACACACTCTCAAACATACACACTCAGAGAAAAACCTTGCTAGTGCCCGTTTCATTTGTGTCAGAAACGGGCCTGTTTTACTAGTTTAAAATAAAATGAAAAAAATTGTATTTATTTTGCTTTTGGTTCATTTTCAAAATGAAACAGGATATGTTGTTGATATTTCTTATTTCATTTCAGAAAAGTATATTCTTAAAAATAATACAGTGGGTGCTTGGATAAAAAATACTACTACTATTTATTTCTATAGCGCTACTAGACGTACGCAGCGCTGTACACTTGAACATGAAAAGACAGTCCCTGCTCGACAGAGCTTACAATCTAATTAGAACAGACAAAAAGAACAAATAAGAGATAAGGACAAAGAGTAGCAAGATTCCGGAATCCCAAAGAGTAACAAGATTCTGTGCAGAATCCCAAAGAGTAGCAAGATTCTGGAATCCCAAAGACTACTACTTATCATTTCTATAGCGCTACTAGACGTACGCAGCGCTGTACACTTGAACATGAAGAGACAGTCCCTGCTCAACAGAGCTTACAATCTAATTAGGACAAAGAGTAGCAAGATTCCATGCAGAATCCCAAAGAATAGCAAGATTCCGGAATCCCATAGTAGCAAGATTCTGTGTGGAATCCCAAAGATTACTACTACTAATCATTTCTATAGCTACTAGACGTACGCAGCACTGTACACTTGAACATGAAGAGACAGTCCCTGCTCGACAGAGCTTACAATCTAAGAGCAAATTGACAGTAGCAGCAACAGATGACTAGCCAGTCACTTTCTGGCAGTAATTAATTAATATTCTGATAGCTACAAACCAGTTGGTCTTTGGATGACTCCCCCCCCCCCCCCCCCCCCCCCCCCCGAAGCATGCTCAGAGCATTTCCTCCATCTGATTCCAGATGTTTGTACTGTCATAAGAGTGACTAAATATTGGATAAGGGATAGTGAGAGTAAAATGTAATGTAATCAAATTGATAATATGCTATTCTATTCCAATGACAGGAGAGTGGAGCCATCTAGAATTTTGAAGAAAAGAAAATTATGTCTGAGCCACTTATTTTTAGCATGGCTTGTGATTATTTTATTTCACTAAAGCTGCAGAAATATTTTCTCAGTCATCAATTTGGGTGAGTCAAGCACTCTGCGGCCCTTTTAGTAAATCTTAGCACACTAACCATCAGCACACAATAATCCCCCAATTCTATAAAAGTTGCCATACAGCGCATACAAAAATTTGGGTGTTGCAATTAATGGAATAATGAGCTAATTAGTGCCAGTAATTGGCTTTTGAACAAGCAATTAGTGGTACTAATTAGATGTAGTTGGCTTTTACGCGCAATCTGGAAAAAGGGGGCGCAGAAATAGGAGGGCATGAGCGTAACGGAGGTGTTCCTAAAATTAATGCACGATGTTATAGAATAACGGGGATATGCACTTAATGTGATGGTGATAGTGAGCAGCCCTGCACCGGGATGCCTGCTCCTGTTAATCACCAGTGGAATCTTTTCCTGAGTTCAGTCCATTGAAGCAAAACGAGCCACTCCAGGTTTTCCAATTAACCTAATAAATGCTTTTTTTATTGTATTTCCACACAGACGTCTTCAGTGTCTGAAACTCACAGTGTGGAAGCAAAAATAACACAGCCAGTCTCAAAGCCAAACAAATGCTTAACTGAAGTATAAGCTTCTTAGCAGCAAAATTAAAGTGTTCTAATCAAGAGTCTTCCTTTCTTTTCTCCAACCAGGGTTCCAGTTTAATTCCTAAGACAGGGTATTTCCTTACGTTCATTAGTTCAGCAGTCGCAAACACAGCAAGCTCTTGGCACTCTAGTCAGGGCTAGGTTTCAAAGGTGCCTACCCTTAATGCTGGTAGCCTAGTGGAGGAGTAGCCTAGTGGTTAGTGCAGTAGACTTTGATCCTGGACAATTGAGTTTGATTCCCACTGCAGCTCCCTGTGACTCAGGGCAAGTCATTTAAGCCTCCATTGCCCCTGGTACAAAATAAGTACCTGAATATATATAAACCGCTTTGAATGTAGTTGCAAAAACCTCAGAAAGGCGGTATATCAAGTCCCATTTCCCTTCCCTTTCCCAGCTTCCTTGACTTTAAGGGAAAAAATCCCTGGAAAGAACCACTCGTTAATTCCACCTCAGTAAAAATTACTAAAGAAATCACATGCAAATGAGCTACATGGATTTTTACCGAGCAGCTTGGTAGGGAAAGTGCCAGGCCATGTGCATAGCAGTCAATTGGTAAGCACAACTGCTATGCACATGCCCTGAACAGCATGGACGCAGCTCTGTATAGTGTGAATCCAGAAGAGTCAGGGCAGCCCGGGGTGACAGGTCAGGAAACTTTGGGGTCCTGATGCTCATCTCCGGGGGGGGGGGGGGGGGGGGGGGGCTCTAGCAGTCATAGCTCAGGGTGAGGGATCTCCAGACCCGGCAGCGCAGTTCCAGTCAGAGATCCCATGACCCAGTGGTGTGAATCTGGGTGGTACAGGTCTAGACTAGTAGGACCTGAGTGATCCCAAGACCCTAAGGCTGTAGGGGGGAGAGGCCAGAGCTTGATGGGCAAGTCTCAGCTCGAGGGCTCCTCTCGCGGACACTAGCAGGGGATCAGATCTTACTATCCCCTGGGCAGGTGTGTAAAGTGGCAACAGAATGAGCGCTGCAAAGAGAGGGGGTCCTGCTACCTTGCATTTTTGGAACATTTGCCTTTGTTTTTTTAACACTTCCATTTCCCATTTTTGTGCATCAGTTCCACGTATGCATGGTCTTTTTAAAGACCTCTTTGCTTTTTCCAACAAACAGTCTTTTGTTGACATATTAACCATAAGACTCCTGAGGCAGGGGCGTTACATGCCAAAACACGGTGCTGTGCCGAGTCTTGAGCGTTGATATTATTTTTATACATATTTTAAGTAATACATTTTAATTGTATTGTTCCTGAGGTTGTCTAGCCTTCCTCTGTTCCAACTTTTTTTTGTATATTTACACTTAGGACAAGGACAGAATCTGATTTTGGTAACATAGCCTCTTTTTTGTTTCCAAAGAACATGAAAGGCAATAACGACAACAGCATTGAAAAATACATGACGATTTTAGGTTTTAACAGGAGAGCTATCTGTTCAATTGAGTGGAGAAAACCCCCCAAGATGCTGTGAGCGATGCTACAGAAGGGCTGTCTGGTAAGGTTTGTCTCTTTACGGATGATACCAAACTCTGTAATAGGGTGGACACCCCAGAGGGTGTGGATAGCATGAGGGAGGATCTGGCAAAGCTTGAAGAACGGTCCTTTTATTGGCAACTAAGATTTAATGCTAAGAAATGTAGGGTCATGCACTTGGGTCACAAAATCCCAAGGGAACAGTACAGTATAAGGAGTGAAGAGTTTCTGTGTATGAAAGAAGAGTGGGACTTGGGGGCTGATTGTGTCTAATGACTTTAAGGTGGCCAAACAGGTAGAAAAGGTAATGCTCAAAGCCAGAAGGATGCTTGGGTGCTTAAGAAGAGGAATGACCAGCAGGAAAGAAGAGGCGATAGTACCCTTGTACAAGTCTCTGATGAGGCCCCATTTAGAATACTGTGTGCAATTCTAGAGACCGCACTTACAGAAAGATATAAACAGGATGGAGTTGGTCTAGAGGGCGGCTACAAAATTAGTCAGCAGTCTCGGTCATAAAACATATAGGGACAGGCTCATGAACCTCAACATGTATACACTGGAAGAGAGGCGAGAGAGAGATGAAATGATAGAGATGTTTAAATACCTCAGTGGCATTAATGTACAGGAGGTGAGCCTTTTTCAAATGAAGGAAACTTCTGGAATGAGAGGGCATATGATGAAGTTAAGAGGAAACAGGCTTAGGATGAATCTGTGGAAATACTCTTTCACAGAAAGGACAGTGGATGCGTGGAATGGCCTCCCAGTGGAGGTCATGGAGACGAAGACTGTGTCAGAGTTTAAGAAGGCATGGGACAGACATGTAGGATCTCTTAGGGAAAGAAGGAGTTACTGAGGATGGGCATATTAGATGGGCCATACGGCCCTTATCTGCCACCATGTTTGTATGTTTCTAGGTGACCTCTACACTCAGGAAAGACTGCACGTGCTCAGAACTTTACACTAAGATCTAAGCTCTGGGAGAGCAGTTCCATTCCGGTGCTGGATGGCATCACCCACTTGTCTGTCTGACTCAATCTTGCTTCCTGATGGATAAAAAAAAAAAAAAAAAAAAGAACATGAGAGGCAAAGGGTTAATTCTCTGCAGTAGACAATTGTGTTTTTCCTACATCTTTTTTTATTATTATTTTTTAACTTTTCTTTATTAATTTCAAATTAAACAAAGATAAACCTCTTTGAATAGATACATCCAATTCAAACAACAGAATTAAAAGGAAATAATCTATACATCAATCTTATATTGAAAATGGATTTTATAGTCCACTAGAATGGTATAAGGAAATCAAGGTGGATTGAAAAACCAAAGGAAGTTGGTATAGCCAAAGTAATTAAAGGAAAACAAGCATTAGTTTCTAAATTTTAAATTTTTTCAGGACTCAAGGTTTGGAGTGGAACCTGGTTCCTCTTCATATCAAGGAAGGACCGCAATTGGTCAGGTTCGAAGAATATATATTTTTTCTCCTTGAATATCAGCATACATTTGCATTGGAATCGTAGCTGGAAGACCGCCCCTATATTGAGGGATTCTTGTCTCATGTCCAAAAATTTTTTTCTTCTCTGTTGTGTCCATCGTGCAATGTCTGGAAATATAGAGACTTTACTTCCTTTGAAATCTGGATGAATATCTTTAAAATAAAGTCTCATTAAAGATTCTTTATCTTGCAAAAAGACAAAAGTAACAATTAAGGTTGCTCTAGTCTCTGTATTATCCATCGACTGCTCTAGAAAGTTTGTTAAGTCCAAGATTTCAGATGGATTAATCTGTTTAAGAGTATCTTGTTTTGGGGTGGTCTTCATTTCCAGGTAATAAATTTTTTGAAGTGGGGGTAATGATTGATCAGTATATTTGTATACCTCTTTTAAAAACTTCACAAACATATCCTTAGGAGTGACAAATTTGGATCTTGGAAAATTTAATAGTCTTAAATTCAGGTTTCTTGACAAGTTTTCAAGGTTCTCAAGCTTCCTATGAGTTAGAATTCGATCCCCTGAAATTAATGCTTGTTGTTGAGACATTTTCCCCATTTGTCCTTCCAAGTCAGTTTGTTTTTTCAATAACCCCTCAGTCTGAGATTTTAGTGAATTTATCTGTGCAGAATTATTCAAGGAGACGGTAATAAATGAAGTGATTCCAGGGCCGTCCAAATCGTCTCCAGCGATACCTCCTGGGGTTTAATCAGAGGCTGCATCGCCAGAACACAAGAAGTTACTTCTTCTTGCGTAGTTGTTATCAGCGAGTCCTCTAGGATTTCCCCCGACGATATTCCAGTCATTCGCTGGACTCCTTTTGCCAGACCCAAGCTTACATTGGGCATCGCTACTGCTACCGGAGCACGCCACTCCTTCGAATCTGCGCTTCTGTCCGCGATCGGCACAGGGCTTCTGGATGCACGCGGTGGCGTCGGGGTCAACGGTCCCAGCGGGCTGAGCGAGAAATCGCTCTCCAGAGCGGGGCTCTTCCCAGCCCCGCTAATGGAAACGTCCGCGTTCGGGGTAGAAACCCAAGATGCAGGCAAAGACTGCTGTCCCAGCAAGGAGGTGCCCTGCTTCGGGAGGCGTGGTCCCTTCGGCTTGCCCTTCCTTTTTGGCATTTTTCATCGAAGAAAAGGTAAATTATGGAGAATTATCAGGAGCGTCTTAGTCATGCATCCTGCTTGGTCGCCATCTTGATTCGTTTTTCCTACATCTTGAAGTCCTGGATTTCAAGCATGCTGACTTTAGTAAAATGGGGGAATACCTGAGGAAGGAGCTGATGGGATGGGAGGAAATACAAGAAGTGGAAGGACAGTGGTCCAGGCTGAAAGAAGCTATAAATAGGGCCACAAACCTTTATGTAAGGAAAGTAAATAAAAGCAAGAGAAAAAGAAAACCGATATGATTCTTCAAGCAAGTGGCTGAGAAAATAAAGGCTAAAGAGTTGGCGTTCCAGAAATACAAAAAAACTCAAGAAAAGGAACACGAGGAGGAATACCGGATGAAACAAAGAAGCCAAGAGAGAGATACGTCTGGCGAAAGCGCAAACGGAAGAACAAATGGCTAGAAATGTAAGGAGGGGTGGCAAATTTTTCTTCAGGTATATTAGTGAAAGGAGAATGACTAAAAAGGGAATTGTGAGACTAAAAGATACTGCGAACTGCTATGTGGATAATGATGAAGAAAAAGCTAATTTGCTAAATAGATACTTCTGTTCTGTTTTCACAGAAGAAAATCCTGGAGAAAGACCGCGATGGACTGGGGAAAAAAAAAGTACAAATGAGATTGAAGTGGATAGAGCATCATTCATGGAAGAGAGTGTGTATGAACAACTTGAAAAGCTAAAGGTGGACAAAGCCATGGGACCGGATGGGATCCACCCTAGGATATTGAGGGAGCTCAGAGAGGTTCTGGCGGGTCCTCTTAAAGATTTGTTTAATATATCCTTGCAGACGGGAGAGGTTCCGAGGGATTGGAGAACGGCGGATGTGGTCCCTCTTCACAGAAATGGTGATAGGGAAGAAGCTGGAAACTACAGGCCGGTAAGCCTCACTTCGGTAATTGGAAAAGTAATGGAGGCGATGCTGAAGGAAAGGATAGTGAATTTCCTGGAAGCCAATAAGTTGCAAGATCTGAGACAACATGGTTTTACCAAAGGGAAATCGTGCCAAACGAATCTCATTGAATTCTTTGATTGGGTGACAGGAGAATTGAATCAGGGACGAGCTATGGACGTAATCTACTTAGATTTCAGCAAAGCTTTTGACACGGTTCCCCACAGGAGGCTCTTAAATAAACTGGATGGGCTTAAGATAGGACCCGAAGTGGTGAACTGGATTAGGAACTGGTTGACGGACAGACGCCAGAGGGTGGTGGTGAATGGAATTCGCTCGGAGGAGCGAAAGGTGATTAGTGGAGTGCCTCAAGGATCGGTGCTGGGGCCGATTCTGTTCAATATATTTGTGAGTGACATTGCCGAAGAGTTAGAAGGTAAAGTTTGTCTATTTGCGGATGATACTAAGATCTGTAACAGAGTGGATACCCCGGAGGGAGTGGAAAACATGAAAAAGGACCTACGGAAACTAGAAGAATGGTCTAAGGTTTGGCAATTAAATTTCAATTCAAAGAAATGCAAAGTGATGCACTTAGGGAGTAGAAATCCACAGGAGACGTATGTGTTAGGCGGGGAGAGTCTGATAGGTACGGATGGGGAGAGGGATCTTGGGGTGATAGTATCGGAGGATTTGAAGGCGACAAAACAGTGTGACAAGGCGGTGGCCCTAGCTAGGTTGTTAGGCTGTATAGAGAGAGGTGTGACCAGCAGAAGAAAAGGGGTGTTGATGCCCCTGTATAAGTCATTGGTGAGGCCCCACCTGGAGTATTGTGTTCAGTTCTGGAGGCCGTATCTTGTTAAGGATGTAAAAAGAATTGAAGCGGTGCAAAGAAAAGCTACGAAAATGGTATGGGATTTGCGTTACAAGACGTATGAGGAGAGACTTGCGGACCTGAACATGTATACCCTGGAGGAAAGGAGAAACAGGGGTGATATGATACAGACGTTCAAATATTTGAAAGGTATTAATTTGCAAACTAACCTTTTCCGGAGATGCGAAGGCAGTAGAACGAGAAGACATGAAATGAGATTGAAGGGGGGCAGACTCAAGAAAAATGTCAGGAAGTATTTTTTCACGGAGAGAGTAGTGGATGCTTGGAATGACCTCCCGCGGAAACGAAAACGGTAACAGAATTCAAACATGCTTGGGATAAACATAAAGGAATCCTGCTCAGAAGGAATGGATCCTAAAGAGCTTGGACAAGATTGGGTGGCAAAGCCGGTGGAGGGAGACGGAGATAGTGCTGGGCAGACTTATACGGTCTGTGCCAGAGCCGGTGGTGGGAGGCGGGACTGGTGGTTTGGAGGCGGGGATAGTGCTGGGCAGACTTATACGGTCTGTGCCAGAACCGGTGGTGGGAGGCGGGGCTGGTGGTTGGGAGGCGGGGACAGTGCTGGGCAGACTTATACGGTCTGTGTCCTGAAAAGGACAGGTACAAATCAAGGTAAGGTATACACAAAAAGTAGCACATGTGAGTTTATCTTGTTGGGCAGACTGGATGGACCTTGCAGGTCTTTTTCTACCGTCATCTACTATGTTACTATGTATGTTACTAAGCTTAGGAGGACCACTGCAAAATGTTCCCTTAAACTGAAGGGAATGCTAGTAAATGTTACTTGATAAGAACAGAAGAAAATTATTATATTCAGCCGGTGACAGCATTTTTTTAAATGCTGACCACTGCCACCAAAATTATGCCCAGATATTCAATGGCAGGCTCAGTCTAAGCATCAGCATTAAATATCCAGATATGTGTGACTAGCTGGCACTTAAGCGGAAAAGTGATGATTTAGCCCTTATTTGGTTAAGTTAAACCAGACAAAGATGGATAGGACTGCTATTTATGCGGCCATGTTTAGCCAGTTAATTTAACCCAGTTAAGGGATTAATATTTTTATTTATTTACTGTGTTTATTAGGATTTATTTACCACCTTTTTGAAGGAATTCACTCAAGACGGTGTACAGTAAGAATAACTCAAACATGAGCACTTATCCAGTTAAAATGCTGACTCTGTCCCTGGACCACCCACACCGTATCTGGTTTTGGCTTTAGCAGTTCCAGGGGATATTCAGCGGCACTATCCGGGTAAGTGCTGTTGAATACTCCCTCAGAGTCTGGTCAGCATGAGTTAACTGGATAAGAACCTCTCTTACTTTGAATATTGGCCCTATCTCCTTTGCTATCTAACTTATTAGGAGACAGAGAAACATAGTTCAGATTAAGGCTGTGCATTCATGGGCACATAAAAATTTAAAGTGCATGCAAATCACTTGTATTGCCTAAATAGACCCTAGAGTCCAAACAAATAGTTGCAATTGAAACTTAATTTTGTTCCTTTAAACAGACCTCACAGCAGGGCAACTCAGAGCTAAGGAAAAGGATTGTTTTCAGCTTCAAGAATCATGTACTCAGTTTTTCACCCGTCTCAGGAGTTACTTACTTATGATTCTCTCTTAAATTTTTAAGGTACTGATAATTAAATGCAAAAACTTAGCTTTATCAGCTTTGTCGGCTCAGGGGCAAGCAGTCTGACATGGCATATGTTTCAAGGACAGACCCCCATTATAGTTAAAACTCCTCTGCTTGCCGAATGGCAACTGTAATGGGGGTCTGTCCTTGAAACAGCGTTATGCGAAACATGTGCCATGTCAGACTATTTGCCCCTGAGCTGACAAAGCTAATAAAGCTAAATTTTTGCATTTAATTATCACTACTTTAAAGATTTAAGAGAGAATCATAAATAAGTAATTCTTATGTAAAAATTACAAAGAGACCGGTGAAGAACTGAGTGCATGATTCTGAAGCTGAAAAAAAAATACCTTTGCCTTAGCTCAGAGTTCCACTACGGAGGTCTGTTTAAAGGAAGAATATTAAGTTTCAATTGCAACTGTTTGGACTCTAGGGTCTATTTAGGCATTTGTGGAATTCTTACTAGAGTTGGGCTTTAGATATTGCCATCATAATTGAAAAAATGCATATCACTTGTATGCATATTCCGATAATGGCGATCGTCACTAGGGCATAATGTAAGCCACATTGAGCCTGCAAATAGGTGGGAAAATGTGGGATACAAATGCAATAAATAAATAAATACATCGTATACCTATGAATTTACTTTTTCACATGCACAATTTGTACATGCAAAAAGTTTTTGCATGTACACAATAGGCACAAAAACCTCAAATGTGTAACAAAAAGCACAAAAAAAGTGAAAATTTGTAATATCTTCATTTAAAACAAAGACTATTTTTTTTTGCCATGCACATCTCTCAGACAGATGTACCTATCTTTTGCCTTTTCTTATCAAAGAAGCAGCTCCCCACCCCAAGGCAAAGAGAATTCTGTCTGAAGTCTGACAACCACAAGACAGGCTCTTTATGTGAATCTAGCTCCTTTTTGATGCATGGAAGAACTCTGACTCAGTTTACTAAATATGTTATGCCTTTTGGCAAGAATTTTATGAAATTCAGCTGCTAAAACAACTGAAATCCAGAGAGAGTAGTGAGTTTCTGTTAAATACTGTGCCCTTTCTATAATGGTCTCCCAGATGAAAAAAAAAACCAGCCTAGGTGAATCCGTTTACTAGGACGCTCAAATTTAATTATTCTGTGTTGTGTTACATAGAGAGGCATAATCAAACGGCACCCGCCAAATAGATGGCCAGCGCCGTAAAGGGGCAGAGCCAACCGTATTATCGAAAAAGATGGCCGGCCATCTTTTCTTTCGATAATACGGTTGGCGCCAGCTAAATCTCAACATTTAGGTCAAATGTTGAGCTCGCCGGGTTTAGAGATGGCCAGCTTCGGTTTTTGACCATAATGGAAACCAGGCCCGGCCATCTCAAACCCGTCAAAATGCAAGCCTTTTGGTTGTGGGAGGAGCCAGCATTTGTAGTGCACTGGCCCCCCTGACATGCCAGGACACCAACCGGGCACCCTAGGGAGCACTGCAGTGGACTTCAAAAATTGCTCCCAGGTGCATACCTCCCTTTCCTTGGGTGCTGAGCCCCCCCCCAATTCCCCCCCAAAACCCACTCTCCACAACTCTACATCAGTACCATAGCCCTAAGGGGTGAAGGGGGGCTCCTACATGTGGGTACAGTGGGTTTTGGGGGGTTTTGGAGGGCTCAACATATACCACCACAAGTGAAATAGGTAGGGGGGGATGGGCCTGGGTTCACCTGCCTGAAGTGCACTGCACCCACTAAATACTGCACCAGGGACCTGCATACTACTGTCAGGGAGCTGGGTATGACATTTGAGGCTGGCATAGAGGCTGGCAAAACTATGTTTTATTTTCATTTTTGGGGGGTGGGAGAGGGTTGGTGACCTCTGGGAGAGTAAGGGGAGGTGATCCCCGATTCCCTCCGGTGGTCATCTGGTCAATTGGGGCACTTTTTTCAGACTTGGTCCTAAAAATAAATGGACTAAGTGAAGCCGGCGAAATGCTCATCAGAGCCAGCCATCTTTTTTCCATTATCGGGCAAAGCCGGCCATCTCGTAACCACGCCCCATCCCACCCCCGCCCCGCTTTCTGTACCCTGCCTTGAAGTTTGGCCGGCTCCATGACGGAAAGCAGTTGGCGCCGGCCAAAATCAGCTTTCGATTATACTGATTTGGACGGGTTCAGGAGATCGCCAGCCATCTCCCGATTTGTGTCGGAAGATGGCTGGCGATCCCCTTCGAAAATAAGCTGGATAGAAGACTGTGCTATGATCACCTTTTAAAACAATTCTATAATATTTTTTCACAGCTTTCTTAAGGCATCCTACACAAGACATCCCATGAAGCAATAGAACATAGCCATACAGTAGCACAAAGTCAAATGAATAATGAGTTAAGGCAACAGGCAACCACTGCATTAGTCCAGTGTCCACTTGCCATCAGAACAGCTGCGGGCCTGATACAGATGACGATAGATCTGTAAAGAAGTGAATAGTGGCAAGCCTTAAGTGTCCCTTCATAAAGGTGGTTAATAAATCCCAACAAATACTGCAAATAATACATAAATAAAAAGAAAGGGATTTTGTACAATCTTGACTCCTATCCCCAGCAAGCTCCAGAAAAGTCCTTTATGCACTGGAAGATAATCTGAACAAGTTTTCCCTTTTTGAGTTAGACATTTGTGCTAATTAACCTAATATAGAGGGTGAACAGTACAGAGAAAATACAGACAGATGTACAGTGGACTGTGATGAATCCAAAATTAGATTATAATTAATTCTCCCAGTACATTCATTTTGAATTACAAGGGGAAAAAAATAAACTAATTAAATATATAAGATACTAGCAATGTGCCCTCTAATTTTTGATGGGTTATGCCAAATGTAGAAATGAGAGATATTACTACTACTAAGCATTTCAGAGTGAAACGTACCCAGACTTATTAGATTTGTTTGGTGTTTCCTGCTGTTGGATTTTGTTTCCCTAAAACTGTTCCGTAAAAACGTTTTTTTTTTCTTTTGAATGACAAAACTTGTGTCTGCCTGGATTTTCTTTGCTTTCTCATCCTCTGCTCTGGAAGCGGACTTCCTGCCCGCTGCCTCCATCCAGCAACGGCCCCAAAGTTGGGGGTCCAAAATGAGCATCTACAATATGCCCTCACCCAAGCCTTGTGCTTCAGAAAAGTGGCAACCCATACTGCTATCTCCCTGTTACTGGGAACCTATTTCTGCAAATACCTGGACGTGTTACCCTTTTTTTTTTTTTTATCCCTTCCCTTCACAACCAAAGCTGACATTATAACTCTCACACACCTAAGTGGTAGTGTCTCCTTCCAAAGATCCCAAGGATCCAGGTGAAGGGGAACATTCTAAGTTTAATCAATATTTGAAATACCCCCCCCCCCCATTCAGAAATCCATACTGAGTGGTTTACATTAATATAATCAAAACTAAGAAACAGGAAAAAGAAGTGGTAAGAAAAAGTTACATTATATATAGAAAAGGAGACAAAGAAAAGAGGTGCAGTTGGACAGTGTCTGTGCCTACAACCACTCTACCATGGGGTCTTTACTCCCTATTTGAATTTTGAGAGTTGGGTATTGTGAAGAAAGTGAGGGGTCCTTTTACTAAGGTGCACCAAAAAATGGCCTGCGCTATTATAGATGCGTGTATTGGATGCACGCAGGTCCATTTTTCAGCACGCCTGCAAAAAAGGCATTTTTTTGGCTGAAAATGGACATGCGCCAAAATGAAAATTGACACACATCCATTTTGAGCAGGAGACCTTACCGCCACCCATTCATTTAGCAATAAGGTCTCACGCGTTAACCTGGCCGTAATCATCAGCGTGCATACATTGCCGATTACCGCCTGGTTAGCGCCATGCACTGGAAAATTTATGGCGCGCCTACTGGACGTGCATAGAAAATGAAATTACCGCTCGTGCCACACGGTAGCTGGGCAGTAGTTCTGAATTGGTGCACATTGGGCATGGGTAGGCACCTATGCGACTTAGTAAAAGGCCCCCAGTGTGTTTTAAGCCTGTAAAATGTATTGGATATTTTCCTGCCTTAATTATGTCCTGAAGTGCATTTCTCCTTTATGGCCAGAAGATGGTGTTTCTTTGCTGTAAAACTGTTACAGAGAAATAAATGTTCATTCTCTAGTTTTAGCACATAGATAGGAAATAAGAAGCAGTATACTTCTGAATTTTGTTGTTCTGGGCTTTGATTGGCCCAGGAGCTCATTTCCTTTAGATTGTACCTTCAGTCTTAGCCAGGAAGAAAAGAGAGCAGGATCTCTTTGCTGAGGCTCAGTAAACAGTTTGGTGTCCTGATCTTCCCAGGTACATTTTAGAAAGTAAACAAAAGTTTAGTTAGTGTTATAATTGATCCGTATTTCAGTTACCTGTTATCGTTTGCTGATTGCACATTTTTTGTTCACTGTTGAATTTTTAAGACAATAAACAATTTAGTTTTTTGCCTATTCCTGTCTGGACTTATAAAGAATCCTGGTGGTTTGTGTTTTGGTCTGTGAGTGCTGTCTTGGAACTGTGGGACCACTGGAAATGTGGCCCAGTAACCTAGAAATCACCAGGGATAATTTGAGAGCAGCAGACTAGCCCAGAGGCAGTTGGGACCCAGTCGGTGGGAGGAGGGTGCTAGTGTAGAGCACAAGCGTGCTGGGGATAGACTCTCTAAGTGGCCATGGGGTAACCCCAGGTGGATGGCTAGGCGCTTTATGACAGGTATTCCTCCAAAGAAGTACTGAGGTAGGGGAGGGGCAGCATGCAGAATTCCTCTTAACTTCTGTTGGAGACTCCAACATCCTCCTTTCCTCTCTGCTTTATCACTTTTTAGTCTTAAATCCACAGGTAGGATGCAGGCCTCTGGCACAGAGCTTATTCCTTCGGCAGTGACAAGCAACTTCCAGCTCTGGCTTAGTGCTCCTCTCTCCTTCACAACTGTTCAAGGGTAGAGGGTAGAGCTCCTGTATGTGGATCACATGTTCTGCAGCAGTCAGCAGGCATCTGTTGCATTGGCACTTCTTCAGTAGGCACATAGGGCTGGTTTTGACTTCTATGACTGCCATATACACTGTGCTACACCTGTTTTTTTTAACATCTGTTGTACGCAATTGTGAACCTGTATGTACCTCACAAAAACCCTAAGAGGAAGTACTAGAAAGTAGCAACTAGACAGGTAGTCAATGATCTTAAACACTGGTAGCATGGCACCCACAGGTAGACTACAGCAAAATGGAGTGCAGTAAGTCACCAAAGGAGCAGAAGAGGTGAAGACCTGAAGCAAAGAAAGCAGATTTCATTTAAAGGCCTGGACATGGCCCATGTTTTGGTAGAATGCCCATGTCAGGGGACGGGATCTAAAACATACAGAACAAATTTAAAAAAAAACATTAAGAAACAAATACTTTAAAACCATGTATAAAAGATATACCATGTGATGGTCTTATACATTGAATGCTTGCTGTACAGTTCAAGGACACAAATGTCACACAAAGTAGAAACACCTACAAAGTAACCAAATAAGAAAAGATATTAACATAGTTAGAAGTGATCCTTCCAACTCTTATATTTCCAAGTTACTCGCTTTAACGTCGTCCTTTAATCTCCAACTATGCTCCACTTCCCCCACTCATCAAAATGGTCACTGTCTTGATCTCATCTTCTCCTCCAACTGTTCACCTTCTAGTTTCCTTGCCTCTGATCATCCCTCCTCTGATCACCATCTTATAACTTTCATACTTAAATCTCCTCCCTCCCAGTCCCGTCCTATCCTATCTAATTTATCTAGGAATCTTCACGATATTGACCCTTCATCTCTATCCTCCCATGTTTCAAACCTCCTCTCTACTGTGGCACCATCCACGTCTGTCAACGAGGCTGTTTCTTCTTACAACAATACTCTATCCTCTGCCTTAGACACTCTTGCACCTTTGATGACCCGCCCTGTAAGGCGTACAAAACCCCAACCTTGGCTGACTTCTAATATCCGCTACCTACGTTCCTGTACCCGCTCCGCCGAACGCCTCTGGTGGAAATCTCGGGCCCTTGCTGATTTCTTACACTTTAAGTTCATGCTGACCTCCTTCCAATCTGCTCTTTTACGTGCCAAACAGGATTATTATATCCAACTCACCAACTCTCTTGGCTCTAATCCTCGACTTCTCTTCACCACATTGAACTCTCTCCTCAAGGTGCCCCCTCCCCCAACTCCCCCTTCATTATCTCCTCAGACCCTTGCTGAATTCTTTCACAACAAGGTTCAAAAGATAAACCTTGCTTTCTCTACCTCACCAGCTCTCCCTCCACTAGTCCGTTCCCCTCTCTCTCCTTCCCCTCATTCCCTTTCCTCCTTTCCTGAAGTTACTATTGAGGAAACTACACTTCTCCTTTCTTCCTCAAAATGTACCACCTGTTCCTCTGATCCCATTCCCACCCACCTTCTTAATGCCATCTCTCCTACTCTTATTCCTTTTATCTGTCACATTCTCAACCTCTCACTTTCCACTGCGACTGTCCCTGCTGCCTTTAAACATGCTGTGGTCACACCTCTCCTTAAGAAGCCTTCACTTGACCCTACTTGTCCCTCTAATTACCGACCCATCTCCCTCCTTCCTTTTCTCTCCAAATTACTTGAGCGTGCTGTTCACTGCCGCTGCCTTGATTTTCTCTCCTCACATGCTATTCTTGACCCATTCCAATCTGGTTTTCGCCCTCTCCACTCAACCGAAACTGCGCTTACTAAAGTCTCCAATGACCTATTACTGGCTAAATCCAGAGGTCAATATTCCATCCTCATTCTTCTTGATCTTTCCGCTGCTTTTGACACTGTCGATCACAGCATACTTCTCGATACCCTGTCCTCACTTGGATTCCAGGGCTCTGTCCTTTCCTGGTTCTCTTCCTACCTCTCCCTCCGCACCTTTAGTGTTCACTCTGGTGGATCCTCTTCTACTTCTATCCCTCTGCCTGTCGGCGTACCTCAGGGTTCTGTTCTTGGTCCCCTCCTCTTTTCTATCTACACTTCTTCCCTTGGTTCATTAATCTCATCCCATGGCTTTTCCTACCATCTCTATGCTGATGACTCCCAAATCTACCTTTCTACCCCTGATATCTCACCTTGCATCCAAACCAAAGTTTCAGCGTGCTTGTCTGACATTGCTGCCTGGATGTCTCAACGCCACCTGAAATTAAATATGACCAAAACCGAGCTTCTCATTTTCCCCCCCAAACCCACCTCCCCGCTCCCCCCGTTTTCTATTTCTGTTGATGGCTCTCTCATTCTCCCTGTCTCCTCAGCTCGAAACCTTGGGGTCATCTTTGACTCTTCTCTCTCCTTCTCTGCTCATATCCAGCAGACCGCCAAGACCTGTCATTTCTTTCTTTACAACATTCGTAAAATCCGCCCCTTTCTTTCCGAGCACTCTACCAAAACCCTCATCCACACCCTTGTCACCTCTCGTTTAGACTACTGCAATCTGCTTCTTGCTGGCCTCCCACTTAGTCACCTCTCCCCTCTCCAGTCGGTTCAAAACTCTGCTGCCCATCTCATCTTCCGCCAGGGTCGCTTTACTCATACTACCCCTCTCCTCAAGACCCTTCACTGGCTCCCTATCCGTTTTCGCATCCTGTTCAAACTTCTTCTACTAACCTATAAATGTATTCACTCTGCTGCTCCCCAGTATCTCTCCACACTCGTCCTTCCCTACACCCCTTCCAGTGCACTCCGCTCCATGGATAAATCCTTCTTATCTGTTCCCTTCTCCACTACTGCCAACTCCAGACTTTGCGCCTTCTGTCTCGCTGCACCCTACACCTGGAATAAACTTCCTGAGCCTCTACGTCTTGTCCCATCCTTGGCCACCTTTAAATCTAGACTGAAAGCCCACCTCTTTAACATTGCTTTTGACACGTAACCACTTGTAACCACTCGCCTCCACCTACCCTCCTCTCTTCCTTCCCGTTCACATTAATTGATTTGATTTGCTTACTTTATTTATTTTTTGTCTATTAGATTGTAAGCTCTTTGAGCAGGGACTGTCTTTCTTCTATGTTTGTGCAGCGCTGCGTATGCCTTGTAGCGCTATAGAAATGCTAAATAGTAGTAGTAGTAGTAGTAATATTAGCATAATTGGAATGTAGATTAAATCATACAACCAGTATCAAAGCTGAAAATAAATATTGAATAGAGTGAGGTGAGGCAAAGCAACTAGACTTATCCTCTAAAATAGTATAAAAAAAATCAATTATTCATAGGTTACATACTGCTATTCAAAAGAGACTGATGCCAATTAAAGCCAATAATTGGCTGTTAGCAGCAGTGAAGGGTCCAGGATTCCAAGATGACGCTCTGATCGGACGCACCTGAGTTGGCTCTCGAGGTAGCTCCGTTGTTCAACCTCTTCGCTACCGCTGTAGCCTCGTCTCTCTCGATGGGGAAACGGAGGGGGAAAGTTAAGGAACATCCCTTGGTTCCTGAAACATCTTCGGCGTGGCGGCAGACGACCCTGCGATTCCCGAAGCAACAACCGGGTCCTCGGGGAACCTCGACCCCTTCTGCAACTCTCGATGCGTCGATTGAGAGCGCTAACGGGGCTTCCCTGAGCCCTGTGGAGCGCATTGCTCTGCCTCAGCCTGGGAGGGAGTTGCTAACAGCCCAAGCAGTGACGGATACCGATGGGGTTCAACCTAATCTGCTCGAGGGAAGGTCTGCAGCGACAGAGAATGGACTTCAACCAAGAGAGGGTATTACCTCAAGACATTGTTTCTAGACTATCTCATGTTGAGGCTCAAACTCAATCCCTCCCTGGTGCTAGTGGCGTGGTTAGACCAGCAATTGTGACATTAGAGTCACTATGGGACATGGTTTATAACATTCAAACCTCTATGCAAACTACATTAAAAGAAAATACTGATAATATAAAAACTCTTTCTGAAGCTGCGCTACTCCAAGCGCAAGTGACTGCACAGCAATCCTCGAAACTGGAAAATGTGAATACTAAGTTGCAAGAAATGGGAACTTTAGAAACTGCATTGGTTAAGGATAATAATTTTCTGCACAAACGAATGGAGTATTTGGAGAATCAGGCTAGGAGACTTAACCTTAGGTTTCTTAACTTCCCTAAATCTCCTCTAATTCCACCTGTTGAAATGGTAAAAAAATATATGGTGGATATTCTTGGAATGGATAAGGACTCGTTACCCCCCATAACACGGGCCTATTACATCTGGAACCCAAAGGGGGGCGATGGAAACCCCCCAGTAGTGGGAGACGGAATGAATCTGACTTCATTCCTCGAGAGTTCACTGGAAATTATTACCCAGAGGTCAACTATGCTGGTCACTTTTGTCCTGGAGCCTGATCGTAATGCTATACTAAGACTTTCCTTAAGACATTTAGAAAATCTGTTCATGGGCTCAAAGATCCGTATTTTTCCAGATCTCTCAAAGCCTACACAAACTAGGCGCAGGGCCTTTTTGGAGCAGCGTCCTAGAGCGTTGGCATTGGGAATAAATTTTGTATTACGATTTCCTTGTACATGTAATTTACTGCTTGAGGGTAAACAGTTTCAATTTGTAGATCCAAAACAGTTAAAAGAATTTCTTGACGCTAGAGTAGATATGAATGTTGTATGCCCTCCATAAATAGCAGGCTAGGGTCGTTAACCCGAGGTAGCAACTGTTAGATTATTTTCTTAAATACTTTATGTTATCTATGTTTCTGAATTCTTGGAATCTAATTTTCCTTAAATTGTGGACGAATAGGCCTTAAAGATTTGTTTTCCTTATTTTATTATGGATTTCCTGATTGTAATGCCTATTGCATACTCACAGTTTGTAGTGAAATGTTGAAATATATTAATCAATAAATAAATAAATAAATAAATAATAATTGGCTGTTAGCTCTCATTAACAGCCAATTATTGAATTAAGTTACACGTGCAATTGACCTTATTCTATAACGTGCGCGAGCAAATTTGCTTGCTATTTAGAAATTTGAACATGCAAGTTTGTAAAGTTAAGGGGTTAATCCTCCATTGCCTCAGGTACAAATTAAGCGGCCCTTCTAGTACAGAGTTTTAGGCCCTAACGCACGCTAATCATATGTTATTTATTTCTGGGAAAATACTTCTGGGAGGAGGCGTGGCATGGGTATGAATGTGTTATCCAACTAACACATTATTAGCAGCTTGTGCTAACTGAATTATGCAGACTTAATGTGGAACACTAAATCTGGGCTTGACGTGCATGAAAGTTCCGTGTTGAAACACGCTAAGCCCAGATCTACCATGTTTTACTAGAAAGGCCCCTTATTTGGTGAGCCCTCCAGGGAGATGGAAAGAAATCCACTGTATCTGAATGTATCGTGCCTTGACCTACAACTGAAAAAAGTATGAATTAAATCCAAAATCCCTTCCCTTCCTCTATCCCCTAGGCGATGGTATTGTGGTGTCTGGGCCTCTCTCCTCCAGGGGCTGTGATCAGGGACGGTAGGACACCGTTTTGGTTAGATGGACCAATCAAACCAATCTGTGATCTCACCTCCAAACTCTCTAGTTGCTGATGTGTTGGGTCATGGCTGCAGTGCTTTTCCTCATTCTGCTGCCTAGGATGTGAGGCAATGAAAAAGTAGCTTCAAATGGAGATGAGGGGAAGACGGAGAAGTACTGAGGTAGGAGTAAAGGAAGAATTAGAAAGAAAATGAGCAGGTAAGTAGACAGGATCCTGGAATATGAAATGGTGGATATGGCAAGGTATCTGGAAGAAGCAGAAGAGGGAGAGGAAGAAATAACAAAAGGGAGAATGGAATGAGTGGGAGGAGTAGAAAGGTGATGATGCAGTTTTCAGAACCCATTTAACATCATTACAGCTCTGGACCTTGCTAATAAGAGGATGAATATATTTATAAAGATTTCAGTGGGTTCTCCTTTCCTTATCTGTCTTGTTAATAGCTATTGCTATGCTCGCAGTACATTCCAGTCAGTTGGAATTGCTAAAGCAAGAATAGGCATGCCCATGTGCTGTATTTACTGAAATAACTATTGATGGGCGTTTGGCTATTTTCTCATAATATCACATTGTTTTATTAAAGTATGTCAACTCAAGCAGAGCTGAATTTTGTTGAGTTAATGTAAGCAACACTTTCTATAATATTGTTCAAAATTGGAAGCCATTCTACGGTGCTTGTGGAGACAAAGCATTCTCCTCTGTTTCACCAACTGTAAGTCTGTGTAGCAATTAGGCCAACATACATCATTTATTTAGGGGCCCTTTTACTAAGCTGTACTCAAAAGTGACCAGCGTTGTTTATAGTGTGTGGGTTTCATGCATGCTGCATCTACTTTTGGCACGGTGGTAAAATTGCCACATGCTAATTTCCTAATTAACTGTGGAAGCCCTTCCTACATCTGTTTACTGGGTGGTAAGGGCTTCCATGCTACTCCCACGCTAATCAGGCAATGTACAGCAATGTAACTGAGCTACTCAATTAGCTCAGGGCACACCTACTGTCCGCCCACAGACACATCTCATGGGATTAATGTACACTGATCAGCATATCCCACGTGTTAGTGCCTACTGTGGCTTAGTAAAAGGGCCCCTTAGCGAGTCAGGCAACCCTACCCAGACCTATCCGCTCAATCTGTGACTATCTACCCTTCCGGAAAGCACTAAAGACCCATCTATTTAAACAAGCTTATCCAAATGACCCAGACTAATCTTATGAACCCATCTACCCAACACATACCCAGAAGACAACGACATTGCTCCAGACTAAATCTCCCACCTTCCTCCTTCCACACCACCTATCTTTACCTACTTATCTCTTTCATTACTGTTATATTTGTTATATTATATTGTTATATTGTTCTTCCCATTACTATGTAAGCCACATTGAGCCTGCTTTGAGTGGGAAAGCGCGGGATACAAATGTAATAAATAATAATAATAATAATTTCCATTGCTCTGCAAATTACTAAATCCTTCAACCTGCTGGTCCTAAAAACTTGTAAGAAATGTCACTAGCTCATAGCAGTGCTTCTGATGACATGAAGAAAGCCTTTTTATTAATTGGCTAGGTGGTCATATATAAAGTCAAGATGGCTGCATAGGTGGAAACTCCTGAAGCGAGCTCCCATTCTCCCTGGTCGAATTTGAACAGCCCGGCCGGGGCACCAACACAGACCCAGACCCCTTGGACTCAAGATCACTGGTCCTGGGAGCCAACAGGGCTGACGACACTACCCCACTGGAGCTGACTCGTGCGATGTAGAGCATACCTGCAAGCACTCTCGGAGGTGCTTGGAAAGGAGGTGAATAGCTGGAAGGTGTCACCGAGGGCTGCCCTGCTGTCCCAGGGAGACTGGATGGGTCAGAAGTGGAGCTGCTGCTGGTTGATAGCCCTTCTGCTCCAAGCACGACCAGGCATTGTTTGGGACACCCGAGACCCAGCGCTCAGCTGGGAGAGACACCTCTGTGAGGCCAGAAGCAAAGCAACTCCTATTGTAGGTCATGGACCCAGGATTACAAGGGGCAAAACCATGGCTCCTTGCCCAAGCACAAGAAACCTGCAACACGGTGACATCGTTAAACCACCTCCATCATTGAGAGAAACCTCTCTCCTGATCTGCATCTCATGTGGAAACCAGTCAAACATCACAGTCAACCATGTGGCATCCAACAAGGTCCTGTGAAGCAGTAATCTCTCCACCAAAGGCGCAGTGACAGACCCAGCACTATTGGCGGTACAAAGAGCCATCCAGCTAGATCTCAACAGCGGAGTGGAAATGGAGAAGAAACGCAGGATGGCACAACAGGACAGCAGTGGCAGTGAAACATCTTGCTGAGTTCACTGTGGGAAACATCCAGGGTGAGGGAGACCAGCCTAGGCGCTTAGTGGGCAGTGCATTGCCTCATGTGCCATAGGACAGACTCATTTTTGGAAAAAAAAAAACAGTTCGAAAGTGCTAGACCCCTTCTCCAAAAATTACACTGGCTTCCAATCAAGGCACGCATATCCTTCAAGATCTCTTCTCTGGCCTACAGAATAATTTTCAGCCTCTCACTGGGCTGCAAGACCAACCTAATAGATCTACCAATCTTACCTTACCCACCACTTCCCTAAATGTAAAGGCCTTAAATACAAATGAACAAATGCTTCTGGCTTCTCATATGTTTGCACCAAGCTCTGGAAAACACAACCGAAAGACCTAAAACTCAAGGACAATTACCTAATTTTCTGAAAACACCTGAAAGCCCATTTGTTTCAGAAAGTTCCTCCCCGCTAAACCAACTTAACCAACCAGATTACTGAATAAAACTACATTCATACGACAATGGACAGAACTGAACTAAGCTTCCACCACCCAATTCATCCCAAACACGTTGGTTAACTGAGACAACTATAAACACAAAAAGCCTGTTAAACTCAAGACAACTGCTAATCTCATTGTTCTATGTAAATTGTAACCTTGTTCTATACAAAATGTAGGTCCCAAAAAACAACAAGGCAAACGATCTGCAAAATCCAATATGGAAAAAAAAGCCAGCAGATCAATATAACATCAAAAAGATTTTATTGAAGATACCGCATGTAAACAAATTGCCCGACACAGGCCGTGTTTCACCCACCAAGGGCTGTGTCAGGGGCTAATTTGAAACCTTCTCTTAACACAACGCAAGCAGATGCACTGCTGTCAAAGCTCCAGGTTTGACAGCAGTGCATCTGCTTGCGTTGTGTTAAGAGTCACATCATTCTAGGCATCTGCTGTATGCGCTGGTTTTTTCCAATCTATTATACACCACAGGTTTTCCGTTTTTAGAGTTGCTCCTTTCAGAAGGTTTCAAATTAGCCCCTGACGCAGCCTTTGGTGGGCGAAACACGGCCTGTGTCGGGCAATTTGTTTACATGCGGTATCTTCAATAAAATCTTTTTGATGTTATATTGATCTGCTGGCTTCTCTTTCCATTTTTCTATACAAAATGTAACCAGTTTACTCCAGACTCTTGTAAGCCACATTGAACCTACCAATAGCTGGGAAAATGTGGGATACAAAATCAGAAATAAATAAATAAAATAAATATTCATTGGCACCTGCAGGCAATTCTGACTGTACCTTGATTGCCCACCAAATGTTCTAAATTTACTTAGGATGTGTTGGACTATGAGCCAAATCCTTCCATTTCACACGATACCTCAGAAATGTATTTGCACTTTCAGAGAAAGCAATGTTTCTCCAATGGGCTTCACTGGCCTCCTCTGCCACATTTGTCTTGGGTGCTCAGACTAGCCAGACAGTCTGTGGGATTAATTGCTCTTGACCAGAAGATTATGTATATTCTAGAGACACAGCTGCAAATCTGATGTTTCAGTGAGGTCATCCGGCTGTTCTGTATTCACATCTCAGGTATTGCAAAATAATTTATCTTGCCTGAGATGACTGATCTGCTACAATGTCTGTTTTCTAATTTCAGAGTCTGGGAACTTCTCACACACAGTAGCAGCTGTATTATAAAATACTTTGGTGACATTTTCAGAGCAGTAATCTTAAAATCAGCCATTTTCCCTTGCTTTGCATTAACGGCTTTTTTTTTATTGGCTCTGGGCTTTCTCTAAATCTCATATCCAGTAACTATTTTGAGCAAAGAATACGATAGGGATTATTCCTTAAAAGTTAAAGCATAGGTCATCCATTGCAGATTAGAAACCAAACTATATCTTCTCTTCCTACATTGAGTTTTCTTCTTTGTATCTGTACATCTAAGAACAGCTAAAGTATTGACCGCCATCTGCTTTCTCCAGATGCACCTATAAACTCTGCAGGTACTTTGGTGCTTGTGGGCACCTCAAGGGAAGGAATTTCAATGGGGCATAGGTGAGACCAGCAAAGATCTCAGGGCTGCCCAATGGTAGGGCCCATCTGACCCAAGTCCTACCAAGTCACCCCTCTTCTCCTCCCCACCCTCAGTCCGGCATCTCTGCTTCCACTCCTTTCTCTTCTGCCTGTGACCTGGCATATCTCCCTTTCTTCCCTTTCTCTCAAACTCTCCTTCCCCATCTCCAATTTGGCATTTCTCCCTTTCTTCCCTTTCATTCAGCCTCCCTGCCCTTCACCCGCAATCTAGAATTTCTCTCTTTTCCCCCTTTCTCATAAACTCCCCACTGCAATGTGGTCTCTCTCCCTTTCTTTCAACCTCCCCCCCACACACACACACATTTGATATCCCTTTCCTTTCCCCCACCTCCAATCTGGGATCTCTCCCTTTTTCTCAATGTTCCCGCCCCCTCCCCCCCCCCCCCCCATCTACCTTCAAATTACTCTGGTAACTGTTGCTGGCAGGGGCAGGGCTTCAGACCTGCTGCCTGCCTTGGAGCTTTGGTGAGATGAGTTAAAAAGGAATATTCTAGGGCAGGACACAGGCAGCAGATGAGAAGCCCTGCTATGGTCAGCAACTTTTATCAGAGAAATTTGAAGTTAGATGCTTGGGGGGGGGGGGAGAGATAGATGATGGTGGGAAGGGAGAGGTTAATGGAGAGAGAAAGAGATGCCAGACTATGGGCAGGGGGAGGGGAGGAAGAAATGGGAGGGAAGGGGAAGGAGGGAGGGAGAGATGCTGAAAATGGGAGGGAGGGAAGAAGAGAAGAGAGTTGGGGAGAGAGGTAGGAGTAAAGGAGGAATTAGAAAGAAATAAGAGCAGGCAAGTGAACAGGATCCTGGAATATGAGATGGAAAGAGCAGAAGAGGGAGAGTAAGAACTACTACTAATCATTTTATAACACTACTAGACAGGAGAGAGAACTGAGTGAGAAGGAGTAGAAGGGTGATGATACAGTTGTCAGAAACCTATTTAGCTTCACTACAGCTCTGTAAAGGGTAATGGGAATATGAGAGAGAGAGAGAGAGAGAGAGAGAGAGAGAGAAGGTTGTTAGACCTTGGGGCAGAAGGAAAGAAAGGAGAGATGCCTGACAATGGGAGGGAAGAAAAAGGGGAACCATGGGGGAGGAATGCTGGAGGAAAGAGAGAGGGAGAGATGATGGACTACTGGGAGGGGAGAGACAAATGTTGCATCATGGGAGGGAGGGAGAGAGGATTTGAAAAACTGTTACCCTCTATGCCAGTGGCTCCCAAACTATTGACCTTAAGCTGATGCTGGGGCTTGGGACCAACATGGTGGCTGAGGCTGATACAGAGATGGGATGAGAAATTGGAGAATGGGTGCTTTTTGGGATTTGGTTACTGGAGAGCTGAATCCTCTCCACCCCTCAGTTCTCATTACTTTGGGATAGAGGGAGTTAGAGGGGCCTATCTTAATTTTTCCATCCAGGGCCCATTCAATCCTAGATATGCCCCTGAATTTCAAAGGTAGTCACCCTTCAAAATTCAACTGCGAACTGTGAGCTTGAAAGCTACTTGGGAGGGGGGATAGAGGTTGAAAACAGCCCTCTCCAAGAGCCCTTTTTCTCTGGAAAGGAAAGAATGTGGGCTACCCAAATGTCCTTTTTAGAGTTGCCAGGCTATGCTTTTCTCCCATTAGCTGAGGGAGGGGGGAAGGGAGAACTGGCTACAATACCTGGGATCAAATACCTGGGAAAAAAAAGGGAAAACATACAGGATATTTCTGCTATCACCCTACACAATTTTCCTGCTTTCTTGTAGAAGGGATGTCTGCCACCTGCAATTTCATGGTTAATTTCACTATCCGTTTTCTAAGTTTATGGAAATTGAACATTACTTTAGCCTGCCTGGGTAGTTTATCAATCAGCACTTACTCTGCAAGAGATTTCCAGCTAAAAGCAGCTTCAGAACTCTGCAGATAACAAAAGAAGGCTGCAGGTGGTAAAAATATTTGTCCTTGCTGTGACTGGAAATTAATAGAGAAATTAAGGGCCTGTGGAACCTGTGATGCTTAAAATGCCCAGCAAATCTAAAGCACTGCTTTAAAAGAAATCACTTAGAAAAAACAGAACTGGGAAAACAGACACAGCAAAAGAACAAGAAAGAAAAGATATGGAAAGAACAGGCAAAGCAAATTTGCGTACCACAAGACATGTATGGCCAGAGCTGGTGTTAGCAATTGCGGGGCCCTGTGCAGACCAGTTTGGTCGGGTCCCCCAACTCCTTGCCTAGCCATGCCCCACCTAGCTCCTCCCCAGCTAGCCGCACCCTTTTTGACGAGTTAATTTTTTTATATGCATTGCCTGTTAATAAAAGTGAATTTTAAAGATTGTTTTCCAACTCTGCCTTGACCGACCAGTGCACTCGGGGGTCTGTATTTTTGAAAACAATTGTTTAACTTTGATTGTGTGAAAATAAGTTAGAATGTAGAAGATAAGACACAGCTCTAATTAATTTGGTATGTGAAGGGAGAGGTGGAGCCTGTTTTGAGTTCAGACTGACCACATTCCCATAGTATGGCTTGTTTACCTAAGGAGAGAAATTCTCAAGCATTATGTAATTTTCCTTAGCTCTGGACATGAGTTCTAAGCCTAAAAAAGGGAGTTTCTATCAGTGAAATTGGGAGCTCGTCTGTGAGTAACGTATGAACTGCGCAGAGAACCATATTTCCTGTTCAAAGAAACTCCTGGCTTTCGCTGTGAACAGGGCCCCCCCAGCTGATGATAAGAGCATGGATGACATAATGATCAGTGATGGACATATGTATATTATAGTGTATTATTGCTTCTTTTCCTGGTCTAGGAACTCCTAGCATTGCTTGAATGTAGGGACCAGTGATGTAATGATTGTTTATAGGTATTGTAGTGGAGGAGTAGCCTAGTGGTTAGTGCAGTGGACTTTGATCCTGGGGAACTGAGTTCAATTCCCACTGCAGCTCCTTGTGACTCTGGGCAAGTCACTTAACCCTCCATTGCCCCTGGTACAAAATAAGTACCTGAATATATGTAAACCGCTTTGAATGTAGTTGTAAAAACCTCAGAAAGGCAGTATATCAAGTCCCGTTTCCCCTTTCAGTTATATAGCTAATCATTTTATATATCAAGTCCCAGCTACAGGAGTACTTCCTACTTCACCAGGGTGATGCTCTCCTTCTAGGAGACCTCCCTCCTCCAAGATCTGTTGCAGTGTATTAAATTGAAAATATTGCTTAATGGCATTAGATACTAGTTCTTGAAAATCAGGTTGAGCAATTAAAGAGGCATTGAAATGCCATTGAGACCAAATTGGAGGGTGGCTTATACTATCTAAGTGCATGGTTACATGGGCATGATCTAATAAAGTTATTCCCTCAATACTAGAATAAATCACATTATTTAGGAAAGAGAGAGAGAGAGGCCAAAAACCTAGCTATATGGGAATAGGTGTTGTGAGGTGGAGAAAAGAAAGTGTCATCTTTATCAGTCAAATGTGTAGTCCTCCATACATGCTGGAGATTCAATTGAGCGATAACATCATGTAGTGCAAACCATGCTTTGGATTTTTTTTGTAAGAGCAATATGAGCATCAGTCCATGACAGGATCCAAAGCTAAATTAAAATCAACACCAATAACACAAAGTACAGAGCCCTCATTAGTAACTACGTCAGCCAGTGTTTGAAAAAACTCACGATCATCCACGTTTGGAGTATATATGTTACAGTAAGCAACTTATCTGTGGTTTTAAGTGCGACCTTTACCCATCTCTCAAAGACATCATTATCTTGTGATACAAACATTATTATTGTTATTGTCTGATCTTTTCCAAACTGGTACAGCAACACCATTTCCCCCCATGTTCAGGGAAGTAAATTGGTGGGTGAGACCAATTTGTCCGCAGATTAAAGGATTTAGTAGCTGTAAGGTGAGTTTCTTGAAAAAGTAAAAGGTTTCTGTTTGGATAATTGTGTTAAGATTTTCTTTCGTTTGGGTTCTTAAAACCCTTAACATTAAGTGATACAAACGTTAGGGTCATTTAAGGGATGAAAACAAGTTGATTATAGTATAGATGTGATGGTAAAAAGCAATGCTTGTGAATATATCAACATCATAAAGAAAAAACAGGAAGATATCAAAAAGCACCCAGTTAACCATATGCATGAAAACATTATGTAAACATATTGGTACATAATGAAACAACCATGAGATGAGAAGCCCAGTAAAACATTAGCAACCAAACTGACTCCCTAGTTAGTATACATTATGATTAAACAGAAAGAAGATATCAAACAGTTTGATGGTGACGTATCGGAAATGAGCAAAGTAACTTATAAAAAATCATGATAAAGCATGAGAGATCCACTGTGCTTGCGGTGGGTTAGGGCTATTATGATTTGTTACGTTTTCTATATAAGTTTTGAATGCCTTTTTGCAGGGTTTTGTGTTATTTTTCAAAGTGAAAAATAAAAATCCTAGTGGGGTTCTCCACTTCAGGTAGAGCAGTACTAGGCATACCCAGCCTGTTGGGTTTCATGATATCCACAATGAAGATGCATGAGAGAGATTATCATACAATGCCTCCTTGGTATACAAATTTATCTCATGCTTCTTCATCGTAGATATCCTGAGAACCCGACTGGCTGGGTGTGCTCCAAGGACCGGGTTTGAAAAGCACTGCGGTAGAGTTACCAAACAAAAACCCATGTACTTTAAACAAAGTATCTGGCAGTGGAAGATGTGTGTGCTGTTTCTGAGTTGATTGTCATAAATTGAATGGTTTTTTGAGTGGCCAGTTGTAAGGGGGTAGCTTCGTTGTTGGGGAATATGGAGTTTGGGCTACAGAACTGGAGCTTCAAGGTTTATATTGAGATTCTGACCAATGCTGTAGAGAATTCAAACGTCATGCCCACACAGAAGAATTTGTTGAATGATGCTGTTAATTATATAATGGTGGTTTTACCAGGAGTTTAAACAGGCTGGAGGGGGGGGGGGGGGGGGAGGATTTCCTTTATATATAGAAGATTGCTAATTTAAAAGTGGAGGGGGGAAGGGGGTTATGTTTGGAAATGACACTTTCACTTGCCCCTTCCCCCATACCTAGCTTGCCCCCCTGTTGCCACCCCAAATATTTATATCTAGAGACGCCACTGTACTCCAGAGAAGGCTCGCTTGCGGGTATCACATCTCATTGTGTCCTTTAGAGAGGGTGTGGTTAGGGATACTCCTTGGGAGGGCCTCAATGACCTTGAAGGTGGGTAGAGGGAGATCGTGTCCTTTAAGTACTCAGGGCCATTTCCTTTAAGGGCTTTGAAGGTCAAACACAGAGTTTTAAATTTAGCCCTCTACTGTACTAGTAGCCAATAAAGTTTTTGCAAAAATGGTGTGACACGGACACATTGCTTCCTTCTATTAGGTTATAGAATGCTGACAGTTACATACTTAACTTAATTGGAAAATTAGGCACTAACTGGTACTATCAACCAACAATCAATGGTAATTGGACTTAATCAGCACTAATGTGCAGTTACTGCATTTAATCAGTTGCAGGAGTGAACTTAGCACTCAAAATCTGTGGCATGTGACTTCAAGGGGGTATGAACTACAAGTGGGGCTTGGGCGGGTGAAGGGCGTGCACAGAACTTACATGCTAATCTTCTAGAATCATTTGCAGCCTTTTACCCTCTCTCTCTCTTCTATTCATGTGCATTTCCCCCTCTTCGTGCCCTCCTATCCAAGTGCAGTCTTTGTCCCTCCCCCCTTCTATCCATATACAATTCCCCCTCTATTTCATTCATATGCAGCCTTCCTCCTTTCACTGTCCTCGTATTCAACTGCAATTCACCCCTCCACGCCCTTCCATTTGTTGCAGTCTTTGCCACTTTCCCTTCCCTCCTATCCAAGTGCATACTATTGTTGTGCTTTGAATATTTTTACTGCTGTGATTGTCTATTGCTTATGTTTGACTTATTCTTGCTGTACACTGCCTTGAATGAATGCCTTCAAAACGGCGGTAAATAAATCATAATAAATAAATAAACCTGCATGTGCGCTTTGCACACTAGTGCGGAAATATGAGTGCAAGATTATAGAATTAGTGGGTTATGGGGGAATTCTATATATGACACCGAACAACGTTCTAATGGATGCCAGGCACTGAAACGAGGCAGAAATGGCAGATCTGTGCAAAAATACACGCACCAATTTATGGAATAGCACCTAAGTGCTTCCGTGCAGATCTGCAATGAGATATGACCATGGAAGGGGCATGGGCATTATCTTAAAATGTGTGCAGTGTTATAGAATTCGGGGGATCTGTGCCCAACTTGCGCACTGGAATTTACGTCTGGTTTCAGTTGGTATAACTCTCGCGTCCAAAGTTCAGCATTGATCCCAACGCTGTGCACTATTCTATAAAGGGTGCTGATCTCCGAATGTCTGTTATTGAATACCATTCAGCACCAATTTGGGGGGGGGGGGCATCAAATTTTGAGTCTAAAAAAGAAAAATGGTAAGTTTTAGAGAAATACAGGAAACTCTCATAAATTGGCAATATTCAAAAACATGTAGGAAAAGACCTCATAAACAGATAACGCTAAAGCATAAATCTTAAGTGTGACCACTTACATAGTAACATAGTAGATGACAGCAGAAAAAGACCTGCATGGTCCATCCAGTCTGCCCACTTAAAACTGTAGTCGGTCAAAAAGTAATCATAGGTCTGAAAAACCTCCAAATAAGGACCTTAGCTGATTTAGGGCGGAACAGACATATTGCATAGCGAGTTGGAAGATCCTCACCTCTTGAAGATTGGATCCTCCCTACTGTTGGATTATGAGCCAAGATGTTCAAGTGATGTGATGTTTTCACGCAGTGGAAAGTAACACTGTAGTGCAACTAAAGTTAAGTGTGTCTTTTAGGTTGTTTTTTGGGGGGGGATACACTGTGTTTATTTGGTGGACATTATTAAAGAGATTAGAGATATTTTGACATCATTGGAGAAATTAGTAATTATCTGGAGGTTTTTCAGACCTATGATTACTTTTCGACCAACTACAGTTTTAAGTGGTCATACTTGCTTTAGCATTATCTGTATCAATCTTTATGAGATCTTTTCTTCCATGTTTTTGAATATTGCCAGTTTATGGGGCACTTTTACTAAGCCGCACAGGCCCCTACGTGCGCCTAAAGCATGCCAATTGGGAACCACCGTCTGGCTACTGCATGGCCCAGGAGGTAATTTAATTTTTTTTTTATACGTGTCCAGTATGCACACCAGAAAATATATTTTATTTTCTGGCATGCGGCACTAACCGGGTGGTAATCGGCATTGTACACGTGCTGATGATTACTGCCCGGTTAATGTGTGAGACCTTACGGCTAAGTGAATGGGTGGCGAAAAGGTGTCAGGCCCAAAATGGAAGTACGCCAATTTTCATTTTGCCACACGTCCATTTTTGTTTAAAAAAAAAAGCCTTTTTTGCAGGTGCTCTGAAAATTGGACCTGCTCGCATCCAATACACACGTCTACAACAGCGCAGGCCATTTTTTGTCGCACCTTAGTAAATGAACCCCTATGAGAGTTTCCTGTATTTTTCTAAAACTTACCATTTTTCTTTTTAGATTTAGACTGTTTCTAATATGGTGAAATTGGGAATAGGAGTGGAGGAGTGGCCTAGTGGTTAGGGTGGTGGACTTTGGTCCTGGGGAACTGAGTTTGATTCCCACTTCAGGCACAGGCAGCTCCTTGTGACTCTGGCCAAGTCACAACCCTCCATTGCCCCAGGTGCAAATAAGTATGAGTGGGAAAGCGTGGGGTACAAATGTAACAAAAAAAAAAAACTGGTTTTGTTGTTGTGATCAAATTTTGAGTGCCGTTTACTAAATCCAGGCCCTAGCATATAATTCAGGACTTCCCCGTTTTGTTATTACAGCATTGTCACAAGCACTAAATTCAGTATAAAAACATATATGTATAAAAGAAATCTATCATAAACCAACGGCTACTTTGAAGTTTCAGTTGTAAAATTTATGTTTAGTTTGGAAAAGAATACAATATCTGACATGAACATATTTCACCGTAAACATCAAAATTCAGAGATGGTTGGTTACTTTTTCATGGAACACAGAACAGCTCTTTGAAAAATAATCCCCACACAAATACCAATAAATACAAGTGAAACAAATTATCCACAATATGCTTCTTACTGTGCTCAGAGTCCTTCTGTTTTACACTTTCTTCCTACTACAGTGCCTTGGCTATCAGATGATTTGTCATTCATGCCGTAACAGTACATTAGAGCCGGCAGTGAAGCGATTAGTTTAAACATCCGTGAAACCTGGACGCACCGGTTCAGTGCAACTGATTGTGTGATCTTGAATGAGTCACTTAACCCCTTTTAGACTCTGTTCATTCATGTAAGGAGATTGCCAGCGTTTACTTTACGTCTGTGAAAGTTGATGATACCGTATATAAATATTAGTAACACATAAGCTGTAGGACAGGATAACACAGTGAAGGTTGTGACACTACGCTAATTGTAAGAATCAACTTTATAATGGCTCAGCTCTTTCTTTCTGCTTTCTTCAGCTTCCAGTTCAGTCAGAACTGGGGCTTCAATCTGGTACCCTAAGCCTTCATTTGCAACTACCCAGGGTTTCCGCCCCCCCCCCCCCCCCCCCCTCCTGTGTTGCCTTTTAGCTTACAGTTCTTAGGGGTCCTTTTACACAGACACGCCAGCATTTTAAGTGTGCATTAAAAATAAGCATGCGCTAAATGTTAGAGATGCCCATATATTTCTATGGGCGTCTCTAGTGTTTAGCATGCGCTAATCATTACCGCGTACTAAAACTGACAGTGCGCCTCTGTAAAAGACCCCCTTAGTCAGGAACTCTATTTCATAACTTGTCCCAGAACACTATAATCAGAGCCATCACAAGATTAAGAGGTATCCCAGGTTAGAAACGGGGTTTCCCCCCCCCCCCCATTTTTAAATTATTCTGTAACTAACAGTGCATTTTATCTAGCGAGAAAGGTGCCGGTACTCAAATGCCAGGCCACCCTTTAGGGGTGGGGTGATCACTGAGGGACCCTCCCCAAAATAACCAGGCCCCCTGCAACCACTCACAGAATCTATGACAAGGCAGAATTGGTGGGTAGAGCCTGAGGTTTTTCATTAAAACTTGGAGACCAGGGGCCAAATTTAGCAGACAATGGAAAAAGGTGCCAGTACTCAGTACCCCCAAGTACCCCTTCAAAAAAAGCCCTGGGAACGAATGTCATTAAGAGTGTGCACCAAAAATTAGGTGTGAAAAATATGGATGCTAAGTGCCAATTCCACTAAAGCAATTTTTGTACAAAATTGTCATTATAAAACAGGGCATAAGTTGGCATGTATGTGTCTAGCTTTTGGTGCAAGAACTTATGCCAAAGGCTGGTGTAAATGGTCACACTTAAAGTAGGCAGATATGTGCATAAATGACAGCATCCTAGGACTTATGCATGCAACTGAAAGACATGCCCCTGATCCAAACATATGCATGCCCTTTATAGCTGCGCACTTATGCAATAGCGCCTGAGAGCAGTTATGCGTATTCTACAAATTAGTGCCAATTAGCACCAATTAACACAACTTAAGGGCTATTATTGGTACTTAAGGCTAACTGGCTCCTAATTTAACAATTCAGTTAGGGACAGTTTTATTTCTTGCATGCCTAAATTTATGCAATAGTTGGAAATATGGGCAATCAACTTCATAGAATCGAACCTTCTGTGTACAGAGGACACACTCTTCTGAAAATGTGAGCACTGTGTGCGAACTATCACGTATTCATGAACCATTGCATATGTGCACACTAATAGGAAAGAAGAGTGTACACTGTTGCACATGGTGCACCCTCTTTACAAAAAGGGAGCAGTTCCATGTGCCGATTGATAATTCTGTAACAACATCTGGGGGCCCAGATTCTATTATAGGATACTAGCATAAGGACATAAGAATAGCCATACTGTGTCAGACCAATGGTCCATCTAGCCCAGTATCCTGCTTCCAACAGTGGCTAATCCAGGTCACAAGTACCTGGCAGAAACCCAATTAGTAGCAACATTCCATGCTACCAGGGCCGCCGAGAGGAGGGGGACAGGGGGGACAAAATTCCCCGGGCCTCCAAGGGGGGCCTGGCGCTGGGGTCAGGCCACCGGTGCTGCAATCCCCGGTCTCACCTGGCTGCCTCCTCTGTTCCGGGCCCCCTGCATTCGAAGCAGCAGTCACAGATCGCCTCCATTTGGGCCTTCCCTCCCTGTGTCCCGCCCTCATGGAAACCGGAAGTTACATCAGATGAGGGCGGGACACAGGGAGGGAAGGCCAGAAGAGAGGCGATCTGCAGGGGGCCCAGAGCCGTGGAGGCAGGTAGGTGAGACTGAGGATGGCAGCTACGGGGGGAGCGACAACGACAGGGGGAGCAATGTGGGCGGGGGCGGCAGCGGAGGTGGGTCTTTGCCTCGGGCCCGGGCTAGTCTCTCGGCGGCCCTGCATGCTACCAGTCCCAGGTCAAGCATTGGCTTCCTCCATGTCCATCTCAATAACAGACTATGGACTTTTCCTTCATTTTTTAAAACTCAGATATGCTAATGAGTTCCAGAGCTTAACTATTCTCTGAGTGAAAATATATTTCCTCCTAATTGTTTTAAAAGAATTTCCATGAAATTTCATTGAGTGTCTTCTGGTCTTTGTACTTTTTTTGAAGGAGTGAAAAATCGATTCACCTCCACCTGCTCCACAACACTCAGGATTTTGTAGACTTCAACCATCTCCCCTAAGCCGTCTCTGTTCCAAGCTGAAGAGCCCTAACCTCTTTGGCCTTTCCTCATATGGGAGGGGTTCCACCCCTTTATCATCACATCAACAATAATTGTTTATTCTTTGTTTCTGTTCAATGAATAAAACATTTTAAGACAGCTTAAAGTACGATTTTATGCAAGTAAGTTAAAATGTACAAACCACTACTAGGTGAAGTGTATTTATGATGTTTTATGGATTTTACTGTCTTTGGATAGTAAAACATTTAGCCTCATTTTATTCAGGTGGTTAGGCAAAAATATGCAGATACCATTAGAAGACACTTCTCATGGGACCAAATATTAAACAGATTTTCACAAGGTAAGACAGATGCAGACAGATGGATGAGCCTTAGTAGGATTCCATTGGGCTTTCCTATAGATGATACGAGAGTCTCGAAAGAAGGTGAGCTTTACACTTGATGCATCTGTGCTCAAAGACCCCCATGCTTTTCAAATGACTTTTCTATGTGTTGTTGGAAACCAGAACATTAAGATAATGACAAGGATGACAAAAAAATTCACAAGGGATCCAAAATAAATGAAATCAATTAGCATCAGAAATACTGGCTGAGTTTCGTGCCTCTTGCATGTCAAGTACTTGCTTGTGTACAACATTTCCGGTATTACAGTTCGCAGAAAGCTGTTCATGGTTGCATCTATCAACAACATGAACCAAATATTTTCTGATAGCCATTTTAAACTGTTTAAGCTAGTTTACATAGTAAAAGTAAATGACTCATGAAAATATACTTTGACACACAGCCTGCTGGGTTCCTAATCTGAAGAGGCATCTCTGGGAATAAGAAGGATGCCCTGAAATGTGAATATTTAATGGTGCCTAATCATTTCATTCATGCTCCTGTGTAAATGAAGTAGAAATGTGGATGGTGCATTGGTGCCCACACGTTAACAGAATGCATCACTTGGAGGCTGGCTGTCATTCTTTTCTCAATTGGTCCCCTAACATATCAGAGAGCAGATGGAAAAGGACAGCTTGACATGACTCTTTGGCTTAATTATAGCATTACTAAGACAACATATGGACTTTTTATACACTGCAGAAAGTATTGACTGAATGCACTAGAATGACAATATTCAAACTGCTTCATGTGCTTCCCTGTATTGTTTTTCACTACTACTGTTAAGTACTAGTACTTTAAATGATTCACGCTTTGTCTGCAAATTAATTGGTTGGGTTATCATGACGGGAATGAGAGAGACCTGTCCTAGGTAATATTTCTTTTTTTTTTAAATAATACTTTCAGCCATGACTTTGTACCTTTAACATAATCCCTCTGAGGATCATATTATGTGGTAAGCAAGGAAAGATGTCCTTCTCATAACTCCTGGGCCCTCCTCCTAGCTTCACTCATACCACAACTGATTTGGGCCTTTCTGCTAAGTGGAAATGCTGATAATAAACATAGAAGAATAGAAGAAGGAAAGGGAAAGGGGACTTGATATACCGCCTTTCTGAGGGTTTTTCTTTTTTTGCAACTACATTCAAAGCGGTTTACATATATTCAGGTACTTAATTTGTACCAGGGGCAACAGAGGGTTAAGTGACTTGCCCAGAGTCACAAGGAGCTGCAGTGGGAATCAAACTCAGTTCCCCAGGATCAAAGTCCACTGCACTAACCACTAGGCTACTCCTCTCCACTAGCAACATTCCATGTAGAAGCCTGCCCTTGGCACATCAGCAATGGGGCCGCACAGGCTTCTGTTTCTGTGAGTCTGACGTCCTGCACGTACATACAGGACGTCAGACTCGCAGAAACAGAAGCCTGCGCGGCCGCGTTGCTGATCTGCAAGGGCAGGCTTCTACATGGAATGTTGCTAGTGGAATAGCAACATTCCATGTAGAATCTCAAATAGTAGCAACAGAATCTCAATAGTAGCAACATTCCATGTAGAATCTCCAATAGTAGCAACATTCCATGTAGAATCTCAAATAGTAGCAACAGCAAAATTCCATGTAGAATCTCAAATAAGGAAAGGGAAATGGGACTTGATATACCACCTTTCTGAGGTCTTTGCAACTACATTCAAAGCGGTTTACATATATTCAGGTACTTATTTTGTACCAGGGGCAATGGAGGGTTAAGTGACTTGCCAAGAGTCCCAAAGAGCTGCAGTGGGAATTGAACTCAGTTCCCCAGGATCAAAGTCCACTGCACTAACCACTAGGCTACTCCTTCACTCCTACAAGGAGGATTCAGGAGCTGGCTTTAAGAAGGAGCAGGTCAGATGAAAACAAAATTGCCATGGAAAGATTGAGAGAAGCTCAAGCCCTCCTAAGCCAAAGGTGGTAGAAAAACGTCCTGTACTTGATTGCCTCGATAAGATGTGATAGCATAGGAAGTGTCAGCAGCTCTGGTGAAGGCACTAGATACCAAATTTGATATACTGAAGTGATGGTAGAGATGAGAAGGAGAATGTGTAAACCAATTAAGACATGGAGTGGGGGATTGGGAAGGAAGATCAGGACACAAAGAATGATTCTCAACTATAGATGCGTACGGTGTATAAAAGAAAGAGGAAAGCAGAGGAAGAGGGAAAGGGGAGGGGTAAGGGATTGGGATGGATAGGATTTACTGGACTATGTTTAGATGGAATTTAGGTACCTTTGGAGTAAAAGTGCAGAGGTTCAAGGGTGGGAGGCCCTCCTTAGGTGTGAATAAGGATCAGTTGTTTGCTATGAATATAATGGAGTTCATAGTATGCTACTGAGATAGACATGGGAAAGTCACTGCTTGCACTAGGATTGGTAGCATGGAATGTTGCTATTATTTGGGTTTCCGCCAGGTACTTGTGACCTGGCTTGGCCACTGTTGGAAACAGGATACTGGGCTAGATGGACCATTGGTCTGACCCAGTATGGCTATTCTTATGTTCTTATGAGTAGGATGAAAAACAGTATACATATGGTAACTTGAAATGTATATAGGATATGCACACCAATAACATGCCATATAAGTACTAAAAGACCTGAGAGATTCGGATTGTTTTTCTTTAGAAGCCCTACATAAGTGAGTCAGAACATGCAAAACTGAAGTGATGGTAGGGGGGGATAAGTGTTCAGTTCAGCTTCAGGGGGATAAAAGGGTCCGAGTGATCATCTTAGTTCATAAAATATTGAGAGATATACCAGGATGTTTTCTCCTGTTCTCAGGCTATTATAAGGGAAACCAATTGTGATGGATAATGTTTACACCCTATATATATATATCATCCTTTTGGACAGAGTGTTCAATTCTGGTCGCCGCATCTCAAGAAAGATATAGTAGAATTGGAAAAGGTGCAGCGAAGGGCGACTAAAATGATAGCGGGGATGGGACAACTTCCCTATGAGGAAAGACTAAGGAGGCTAGGGCTATTCAGCTTGGAGAAGAGACGGCTGAGGGGAGACATGATAGAGGTATATAAAATAATGAGTGGAGTGGAACAGGTGGATGTGAAGCGTCTGTTCACGCTTTCCAAAAATACTAGGACTAGGGGGCATGCGATTAAACTACAGTGTAGTAAATTTAAAACAAATCGGAGAAAATTTTTCTTCACCCAACGTGTAATTAAACTCTGGAATTCATTGCCGGAGAATGTGGTGAAGGCAGTTAGCTTAGCAGAGTTTAAAAAGGGGTTAGACGGTTTGCTAAAGGACAAGTCCATAAACCGCTACTAAATGGACTTAGGAAAAATCCACAATTCCAGGAATAACATATATAGAATGTACGTTTGGGAAGCTTGCCAGGTGCCCTTGGCCTGGATTGGCCGCTGTCGTGGACAAGATGCTGGGCTCGATGGACCCTTGGTCTTTTCCCAGTATGGAATTACTTATGTACTTATTAGAGTTGGATAGGGCCTAAAGAAGTTAATATAAACAAATGCACCAGTAGGAGAAGCTGTGGAGAAGCAGTGAAGATAAGGCTTCTGAATGTGTTGCAGATTCTTCATTCTATGGAGAGACGCGTTACCCATCTCTAAAGGGCCCAGGACCATGTTTCCTGGCATAATTACATGTTGATTCAGGATTCCAGCAATTCTTCCACGAGCAGGTTGAAGGAAATAATTTAGCTCTAAGATAACACTGCAAATTTCTTTTGGTGGGTGGCCAACGTGATTCTGTTTGGGGGGGGGGGGCTATTGTAGGCTGGGTAGATGGAGAAGTACAAATAGGACAGTGGTAATATTGAACAGATAATTATTTAAGGAATATACAATGACCTCATCAAATGATCTTTTGAGCACCCAGATAGACCTTTACAGTGTTGCATGAGAGGGCAAAGAAACCCATAGCATATTGCAAATGCAACGTTTACCACTTTGGAGATAAACCATGCAAATTGCTCTCCTCCCTAATATAAAACACTGGGTGCAGGCAGATTTGAGCCATATGGGAGAGAAAGGATACAGAATACACAACATAAAGTATATGAACTTGTACAATAAGAGGTTGTATCAGAAGGACCCTGGAATCTAGAGAAGGTTAAACATTACTTGAGTAAGGGTAGGATGTCTAAGGTGAACCCAGAACAATTGAATGCACCATTGACAGCTTTGGATGTCAATGAGTAGTTAAAGAAATGTGATCTGGATTGCTTTGGGCTACAGGGTACCTTTATGAAGGAAATCCATCTGTAGTATTCACACTTAAGGGGGAGATGCTGGTTAATGGTGTGTATTCCAAGGGATTTGATATAGAATGAGGCACTAGACAAGGTTGTCCCCTGCTGTTTGTGTCTATTGATCATGGGAAAGTTGAGATCCTTTGTAAAATACTTTTCCTATGAGTGTTTAAAATTAAATAAAATCTGAACTCATTCTATTCATGAAGAGACTTTTCCATTCCTGTTATTTTCAGTAGCAATTGGGTTAACTTCCCTGGAGCTACCATTTGATCTCACAAGACTTCAAGAACAAAGGCTTTTGCAAAGATAGAGTGGATCCTTCAGATAAGATGACTATTTCTAATTTATGATATAATTCAGGGGCTTCAGGATGTGCTTTGAAAGTGCAAAGTTATTTTAGTCTTTTAAAAGTCTGTCACCTACTACAAAGAGAACACTGTCTCTCTTTGGAAGGGGCAATTTATGCATTTAAGTATTTAATTAGCCAGTTATTTTTATGTACCTTTGTGCTTTGAAAACTTTGTATGATAGTTCTTGCAAAGAATTTCAAATAACTGGGGGGGGGGGGGGGGGGTCTTCTGGGTCTCCTCTGCTTTGAAGTGTGAAAATTGTCTTTACAAATATTGTCACTTACCACACGACTGCACACATACATTATAGAACAGTATAGAAACATTGAAACATGACGGCAGATAAAGGCCATATGATCCATCCAGTCTGCCCATCCTCTGTAACCCCTAACTCTTCCTGTTCCTAAGCGATCCCACATGCTTATCCCATGCCTTTTTAAATTCTGGAACAGTCCTCGACTCCACCACCTCCACCGGGAGGCCATTCCACGCCTCCGTCACCCTTTCTGTGAAATAATACTTCCTTAGGTTACTCCTAAGCCTATTCCCTCTCAACTTTGTCATATGCCCCCTCATTCCAGAGCTCTCCTTCATTTGAAAAAGGCTCTCTTCCTGTACATAAATGCCCTTGAGATATTTAAATGTTTCTATCATGTCTCCTCGCTCCCTCCTCTATAATTTATACATGTAGATAAGAACATAAGCGTTGTCATACTGGGACGGACTGAAGGTCCATCAAGCCCAGTATCCTATTTCCAACAGTGGTCAATCCAGGTCACAAGTACCTAGCAAGATCCCAAAACAGAGAAACAGATTTTATGCTACTTAAGCAGTGTATTTTTCAAGTCCATCTTAATAATGGCTTATGGACTTTTCTTTTAGGAAATTATCAATTAGCTCACCTTTATCCACATGTTTATTCACCCCATCAAAGAAATATAGTAGATTGGAGAGGCAAGATTTCCTTTGACTAAATCAGTGTTGGCTTTGTCTCATTAATTCATGTCTATGTATATGATCAGTAATTTTTAGCATGCCAAATATTCCAAAACCTTCTTTCAGACCCAGTAAGAGTCCCTGTAGGTATTCCTGGGGTGTAGATTTGATGGAGCTGGGATAGCATCGCACTGTAGGTGCCTATTTTATAAAATAAATACTCTCTCACTTCCACAGTCACAGTCTAATAAATCTAAAGGTCTCAGCGGTGTAACTTGCTGTGTGTTGACTTTACACTGCAAGATTTACAACACCTACCTCCTCATCCACCAATAGATGAAGTGCTATTTCAAAAGGATTTTTACATTAACTTTCCAGTTTATGGCAAGCAAACTTATATCATACTACTACTTCTACTATAAATCACTTCTATAGCGCTACCAGTCGTATGCAGCACTTTACAATTGAACATGAAGAAAGACAGTCTCTGCTCAAAAGAGCTTACAATCTAAATCAGGACAAACAGACAGGATCGATAAGGGAAGGACAGACAGGAGGACACAAGGATAAGATAAAAGTGACAAGTCAGGAGTTGAAAGCAGCATCAAACAGGTAGGCCTTTAGCCCGGATTTGAAGGCAGCCAGGGATGGAGCTAGACGTAATGGCTCAGAATTTCGGCGATGTTATAAGGGAAGAAACGACAGGTTGTAGCAATCTGCTGAATATGGGCAGAGGAGGAGAGGGAGGAGTCGAAGATGACCCCAAGGTTGCGAGCAGACGAGACAGGAAGAATGAGCGTGTTGTCAACAGAAATAGAGAATGGGGGAAGGGGAGAGCTTGGTTTAGGAGGGAAGATAAGGAGTTCAGTTTTGGACATATTGAGTTTCAGGTGGCGGTGAAACATCCATGCAGCAATCATAATCATATCATATCATATAATCATTTTCTAAATTATTTATACTGTTCATGTAGTGCTATTATAATACTCATCTGGGAATAATTGTTAGAAACAATGTCAGGTCGGGGACCTTTAATCAATTAGCCATTCATGTCGGATTAATGGTCCCCAGACCTAACATTGTCTGTCTCCCTGTTCATGTTATTTTCTCCCCACATCAGCTTTTGTCTTTTTCTGTTACTAACCTTTATTTATTCTTTCCCTCACCTCCATCTTCTGTTTTGTCTCTCTAAAGCTCCTCCATCCCATGCTGCATCTCTTGTCCTTCCATTTCAGGTTGCACTTTTCTCTCCATTTTTAATTGTTTTGCTTTTGCATTTGTCCGCTGTATAAAACTTAAGAAACCTTTACGTAGAGTCCCTAAATTCCATTCTAACACCTCACTGCGCATTTGGGTAACTCGCCCCCAAATTATTTAAATCATCCATTTATAATAATTTGCTGACTATTAATTAGGTAAGGAGGATGCATAACATGAGACATGGAAATGCTAGTTTAAAAAAAATCAAGAAAATCAGCAGGGACTATGTCTTGGTACATACTTCAGAAAATAAAGGCAATCCAAAACTCAGGCCTGCCCCGTTGAATCACAGTCTGCATCTTAAAAGTGAGACCAAATCCAAATTGGAGACAACTGGGAACAACAAAGGGGGATGTAACGTGGAGGGGCATAATCGAACGGAAACGTCTATCTCCATGGGCGTTTATCTCCGAGAACGGGTCCGTGAAGGGGCGGACCGAACCGTATTTTCGAAAAACATGGACGTTTACCTTTTTTTGAGCTGGGCGTTTTTGTTTTTCAACGATAATGGAAATCGAAAGCGCCCAGCTCAAAAACGAATAACTCCAAGACATTTATTCGTGGGAGGGGCCAGGATTCGTAGTGCACTGGTCCCCCTCACATGCCAGGACACCAACCGGGCACCCTAGGGGGCACTTTTACAACAACAAAAAAAAAAAACAAGGTAAAACAGCTCCCATGTGCATAGCATCCTTCCCTTGGGTGTTGAGCCCCCCAAATCCCCCTCAAAACCCACTGCCCACAAGTCTACACCATTACTATAGCCCTAAGGGGTGAAGGGTGGCACCTACATGTGGGTACAGTGGGTTTGGGGGGCGGTTTGGAGGGCTCCCATTTACCAGCACAAGTGTAACAGGTGGGGATGGGTCCACCTGCCTGAAGTCCACTGCACCTCCTAATAACTGCTCCAGTGACCTGCATACTGCTGCCAGGGAGGTGGGTATGACATTTCAGGGTGAAAATAAAAAGTTGTGAAACGGCATATTTTGTGGTGGGAGGGGGTTTGTGACCACTGGGGGAGTCAGGGGAGGTCATCCCCAATTCCCTCCAGTGGTCATCTGGTCATTTAGGGCATTTTTTGGGGGCCTTATTTGTGGAAAAACAGGGTCCAGGAAAAGTGCCCTAAATTCTCGCTAAAAACGCATATTTTTTTTCCATTATCGGCGAAAGGCGCCCATCTCTGATCGGCCGATAACCACGCCCCAGTTCCGCCTTCACCACGCCTTCGACACGCCCCCATCAACTTTGTCCGCATCCGCGATGGAGTGCAGTTGAAAACGTCCAAATTCGGCTTTCGATTATACCGCTTTATTCGTTTTTGTGAGATAAACGTCTATCTCCCGATTTGGGTCACAATATAGGCGTTTTTCTATTTCGATTATAAGCAGGATAGTAACATATTAGATGACGGCAGAAAAAGACCTGCATGGTCCATCCAGTCTGCCCAACAAGATAAACTCATATGTGTATACCTTACCTTGATTTGTACCTGCCTTTTTCAGGGCACAGACTAATCTTTGGTGTACCTCGTGTACCTCATAATACATGTTACAGAGCAATGGTTTCAAAACATATATCAAGTTAAAAGAAAAAGTTGAACTCATAATGTAAAATAGTGTGACATCACGTACTATACCTCTGACTTCCCCCCTCACGTTTCTTGTCTAAACTTCTTGCTGAATTAACCTAATAGGTAACAAACAAAACAACAGACTATGCCCTGCAACTCTGTTTCAAAGTTGCTTCCTAGCTCTCACTTACTGATCAAAAGAAAACAAATCATTTTCAGAGTACATAGCGGTTCTTTCATAAAAACACAAAAGCCAGTGAAATTAATTTATCTGCAACTCATGATTCCCTGGCACATTATCCAGAAAGTACACTATGTAATAAAGATAAAGGCACACAGGAATGAACTAAACCCAAGCTGGTTGCCTTCCTCAGCTCTTTTAATGCTTGAAAGTAATTTTAATATGTTTTTCCCCCCCTCTGAACTGCAAAGCTATTTTAATTCTCTCTCGGTTTCATTAATTTCCTTTCATTTTATTTTTCAAAAACTATTTTTGTCAGTTTCTGAGATACTGCTAAACAAACCAGTAGGAATGCAACAGTGAAGGGTATGGAGTCCAGGTGTGCGGATGTTATAATGCCGTTGTATCGCTCCATGGTGCGACCGCACCTGGAGTATTGTGTTCAGTACTGGTCTCCGTATCTCAAAAAAGATATAGTAGAATTGGAAAAGGTACAGCGAAGGGCGACGAAAATGATAGTGGGGATGGGACGACTTTCCTATGAAGAGAGGCTGAGAAGGCTAGGGCTTTTCAGCTTGGAGAAGAGACGGCTGAGGGGAGATATGATAGAAGTGTATAAAATAATGAGTGGAATGGATCGGGTGGATGTGAAGCGACTGTTCACGCTATCCAAAAATACTAGGACTAGAGGGCATGAGTTGAAGCTACAGTGTGGTAAATTTAAAACGAATCGGAGAAAATTTTTCTTCACCCAACGTGTAATTAGACTCTGGAATTCGTTGCCGGAGAACGTGGTACGGGCGGTTAGCTTGACGGAGTTTAAAAAGGGGTTAGATAGATTCCTAAAGGACAAGTCCATAGACCGCTATTAAATGGACTTGGAAAAATTCCGCATTTTTAGGTATAACTTGTCTGGAATGTTTTTACGTTTGGGGAGCGTGCCAGGTGCCCTTGACCTGGATTGGCCACTGTCGGTGACAGGATGCTGGGCTAGATGGACCTTTGGTCTTTCCCAGTATGGCACTACTTATGTACTTATGTACTTATGTACTTAAACACATTGGTGATAGGTCTACAGTACTAGTGATCCAGAGGTGATATTTTTTAATAAAAAAAATTAGGAACTAGATTGAATATTGAACATACTTCTAATTATTTACAAAAATAATAACAGCCTTTATCTAGAATATTAGAGGAGCCACTTAGAGAATCACTTTTTATGCCTTCCTTGGATTTGGTATCTACAGGGTGTAAGGCAAAAAAAAAATACTTAGAATTTCAATGTAAAATCTTACAGCTTTATTTGTTGTTACTATCTACATTTATGTTCCAATGGAATGAGATTATCTTTAAACACAGCGAAGTTACAGACTTTTTAGCATGATCACACAGTGATTTGTACGTGTTCAAAAATGTGTGCGCTGTAAAACTACCGTATTCAAAAACAAGGGGGTACTAGCATACTGTTAATGATGTAGATGTTTGTAAACAATAATTTGAATCATTTATATTTGATAATTTAATTTACAGATAATTTCTTTAAAAGCTTTTTGGACTGAAACGGCAATCGTGGCAAGGTGTCAGCAGTGGACAAAATGAGAATCCAGACACTGCATGAACAAGGTTTCGGAGCAAAGGCGATAGTGTCTGTGTATCATCTCAAGAGCTGGAAGCTCAGCACTGTGAAGAACATTTGTCGGCATGTCTGGCGAGCAACGTTGGAGGCCTATCACAAGCTCCACCCCAAGCTGCAAACAACTGCCAAGCTGAAGGAAGCGTTGTGATGATCTGGGACAGCCTACCACAGAGACCAATCAAGAAGGCTGTTAAGAACTTCCCAAAGCTACTGAAGGCCTGTGTTAAAACTGAACAGCACAGAAACAGAGGAGTGTTGTGATCAACAGGACACTTTTAAAGAAACCAAGGAGACGAAGAATAAGTAGTAAAAATGTCCTCTTGCCTCAGGAGCCCGTATGCAGCAAACACCAGTGGGTGGAGCTGAACCAAATCGAACCTTTAGAAAGACTGATTGGTAGATATGCTGGTAGAAAGCAGAAGCAAAACTGAAAGGAGAATCGTGTCCACAAAAATATCGCTCCACCCACTGGCGTTTACTGTATACAGACTCCTGAGGCACCTGAGGCAGGCGTTTCTCACCGAAACACAGTGTCATGTCGAATCTTATTTTCTACTATTAAAGGACATTTCTATTACTTATTCTTTGTCTCCTTGGTTTCTCTGGAAGTGCCCTGTTCATCACGCTATCCCTAAAATCTATGCATGTTATAGAATATACCCATCCAGCACCTAATTTAGGTGTCGGGATTTACACCAGGTTTTAGTCGCGTGGACCAGCACTCAGCGTATTCTATAAAATACCCCTCAGTTAAAATGTACTTTATAGAATACACTTCAATTTCTGCATGATATATACAATCTAGCCCTTAGTGTTATAGAATAGCTTGTAGGCAGATGCATGTGTAAATACAAATTAGTGTCAATTATTTTGATAAGCGATTAAGACCAATTATTCATAGCTGAAAGCTGGTTAACCAATTTAGTTGTGTGTGCATCCTGGTTCCGTGCCGAAATTTATAGAGAATCCGGGGGTAAATAAAACTGCTAAACAGGTAACTTTAAGGACCATGTGAACTAGTTTTATTCTGATGAAAGAAGAAAGGGGACCTAGTCCCAACAATAACATGAAGAACCACAGAGAAGCAGTGGAGACCAACAGGGGATCAAAAGACTCAAGAGCCACCCTTGGTTATAAATGTTCTTGTAGTATCCAATGTCTAGGCAAACACATCGGCCCGACACAGCCATGTTTCAGCACAATTCACCTGCATCAAAGGACTAGGACAGCAAAATTTCTAGATTATGAGGTTTCTTTTCCGAGAACAATGCTTCAAATAACAACACTAGAATCTTGTGCGGAACAGCTGATATCAGCTGTAACTTGGAGTGCTCTTGTTTCCAAAGATAGCTGTGCTAAGCAAGGACATCATTGGAGGGCTTCACAGCAGCTTTAAAGTATGAGACTGTTTGCGGAATACTGCAAACTTGTTATAGAGTTCAAGAAATTACAGCAGGGAGAATCAGTAATTTTGAACTGCTTTAATGAATTATAAGAAGATGAAACATTTTCTATTCAGGGCTTGGAGATATCATAGCTTGACTTGGCACTTTAATAAATGTATTATTACAATTTCAGCAACAATGAGATTCATGGCAAAGAGTTTCAGAGACATTTATTTCTTGGTGATATTCTGTGAAGGATGTGATGTTTCTAATATTACCTGATCCCCTCTACTTCATGAACACAATACTCAAGAAATGCAAGAATAACATTAATTACAATAGATATGAAAGTCCAAGCAACTCATTTGCCCTCAGCCACTCTTGTACAATACAAAAACTGAAGGCACTGTCTACACATTTCCACAGAAATCATGGCTTTTTTGTGGCTTACAATTTACATTTCTTGCAACCTTGTAGAAAAGAGAACACAATATAAATTCCTATAGATCCTGGAGTTTACAGCTGAGAAAATTAATACTACTTCTAGTCTATTATTCAGATGGGCATGGTGGAAGCCAGTGCTTGCCCTGGGATTGGTAACATAGAATGTTGCTACTAATTGGGTTTCTGCCAGGTTGATTGGCCACTGTTGGAAGCAGGATACTGGGCTAGATGGGGAGAGTGATACCTAGAGAGCCATAGGGCTGTGGCTTTGGAAGGGTTTATAATCAGGTTGGGCAAGGTAAGCCACATATCAATTACATCTAGACAGTTCTGGAGTGGGGAAGAGATCAAGGGTGCCAGAAATCTGAGGAAAGACAAGCAGAATATCATCTGCATGCATGTAGAATCACACAGTGTGGGACTGGATATGATGCCTATCTGAAAGCTCCTGCTCAAAGTTGCCCCTACTCCAAGGCAGTTATGCATATGTATCCACCTGAGAGGGGGGGTCCCAAGACCTGGGAGGGGATCCTGAGACCAGAGGGGAGGGGGTCCTCATACCAGAGGGGGAGGAGTGGGTCCTGAGACCACAGAGGGAGGGCAGGAGGTATCTGTCACACATACACTCTCTCTCACAGTCAGTGTCTTCCTCTCACTCAGTCTCTCACACTATGTCTCACACTCTATCACATTCACTCTCTGTGTCACACACTCTCACACACACACACACACTCTCTCTCTCTCACACACACACACACTCTCTCTCTCACACACAGTGTATCTGTGTGAAACACACTCTCATACTCGCTGTGTCTCACATACGCACTCACACACACTCTCATTCTAACACACACACACACTCTCTCACAGACACACTCGCACCCAGTCTCACTCTCTCACTGTCTCACACACACACACTCACACATTCACTCTCTCTTTCTCGCACAGTCACTCTCACACACACTCTCTCAAACATACACACTCCAAGGAAAACCTTGCTAGCGCCCATTTCATTTGTGTCAGAAACGGACCTTTTTTCCTAGTATTATATAATATATAGGCATACGCACTAATCCTGCTCCACCTATCTCCACCTTTGGCATGTACCACATAAAAGGGCCCTTTTACTAAAGTGTGTAAGGCTGTCAATGCACAGTTTAGTGCATGGTAATAGCCTCGCACACTTACCAATGTATAAACGTGGTAACTGCTTTTGTGGTATTTTTTGCTTTTATTGTAAACTGAACCACATATTAAAAGCATTCTTTGGTAATGGGGTAACTTGGTGGGGGGGGGGGGGCATGGGCATAGAACAGGCATGGAGAGGTTTCAGCACTTAGGGGCCCTTTTAGAAAGCATCGGTAAGCCCAAAGTGGGCTTACCACATGCTATCCTGGAACTACTGCCGGCCCAATGCAGCCACCATTGGCAGTTCAAGCTCGGGTGTGTGCCATTTCCAGCTATTACATTTTTTTTTAAAGTGCGGCACTAACCCAGCGGTAGGTAATCAGGCATCGCTGCATACTGCCTGGTTACCGCCAGAGCCCTTACCGTGCCCTTAAGACAGAATGTGGTAAAATAGAGAGTTGGGGGCTGGAGTGAGGGAGAGCAGCATTCAGGATTTGACATCTGTCATTCATTTGAGTCACATGGAAAATACAAGGTAAACTATATTAGAAAAGCAGACAATTTCCCAAATCAGATGTGACACTGACCCAAATCAGGAGTGGAAGAAAGGGTAATTCCTCCTGGCACCCTGATTAATTATCACATAGATTGACTATTGATTTTCTTGTATTCACTGTGATGCTTTACGAACCACACTCATTTCATACAAAGTGCCGATAGAATAGGAAACCTTGACAATTTTAAATGTATCTGTAGTATGAATGTGGCACAAGCAAAGTAAAATAATTGCCTGCTTACTCGGGCGTGTGCACTTAATAAACATAATAGAAATATTCCCATTAACACCAGTAATTACGGCAGGAAACTTCAGATGCTTTGTAGTATAAATTATTTCTAAACATAGCTCTATAGTTTCTCAAATAAAAGTTCTTATGATCCTGTACTTTGATGAATGTTTATAAATTTGATGGCTAATAAACCACAGTGAAAACCACACTCTCCTCCGTAGCCAGCATGATTCAATACCAAATAGACCTGGCTTTGTCCTTGCTCTGGGGGATAGAGGAAATTTCCCCATTAATTCAGATCAATTTTGTTCTACTGTTTCTGAAGTTTTAAGTCACAGGAAACTCCTCATCTGGGCTCACTGGATGTACAACATTTCAGTTTGCAAAGCAGAAAAAGAGTCATGAATAAAAAGAAAGTCTGAATTTAGCATGTCGAGTTCTGCCTCCTTTTCACTGCCTGTTTTTCCTTATGAAAATGACAGTCTGTGTAATTCACACAGCACATTAGCACATTCATTCTTTCTTAGGTTTTTGTGAGGTAAGCCATGTGGTCACAGCGGCACCATGCAGGTAAAGGACGGAATTAGAAAAGTACAGAGAAGGGCGATGAAAATGATAAAAGGGATGGGAATGACTTCCCTATGTGGAAAGGTTAAAGCAGCTAGGGCTCTTCAGCCTGGAGAAGAATGGAGTAGATATGAATCTCTTGTTTACTCTTTCCAAAAATACTAGGACTAGGGGCATGCAATGAAGCTACTAAGTAGTAATATTTCTTCACCTAATGAGTAATTAAACTCTGGAATTCGTTGCCAGAGAGTTTGGTAAAAGCAGTTAGCTTAGCAGGGTTCAAAAAAAGTTTGGATAATTTCCTAAAAAAAAGTCCATAAATCATTATTAGGATGGACTTGGGAAAATCCACAGCTTATTCCTAGGATAAGCAGCATAAAATCTGTTTTACTAACATACTGAGCTTGATGGACCTTCGCTCATCCCAGTATGGCAACACTTATATACTTATACATGCACTTATGAAAGCCGCGCATAGAGAACGGTGGTTAGGGGAATGCAACCAACATCTGGAGGTTTAAGTTCTCATCATTGACATAATTAGTGATTACAATCACCTTAAGATAGATGGGTCCAATAGCATAGGAAGAGAGATCTTCAATAGATTATTTTAGTTAGATAAGCTCTAAATTGTCAGAAATAGTTCATCTTCGCAGTGACTACTGAGTAGAAGACAGCATGAAAAAAATGCTATTTGTAGGATGGTTAAACAAATACACTATTGAGTTGATGATCTGTCCTTTCTTTTTAGCTCAGTTATCAAAAAGAGTTCTGTATTCAAAAAAGCTATACAAAGTTCAAAAGCACATCTTCCTCTTTTCAGTAGATATCATGTTCCTTGTCCTTCTGCTTTGAAACCCAGTTGGTAAGCAACAGGGTTTCAGTTTTTCCTCATTAATCTCAGCAGCATGCTCACTGCTGTTTTAACATAACCAAGTCAGAGTTTGGTTTCTAATCAGTCTGATAAGTATATGGCTGTGTAATATCTGCCCCACAATCCAGCTTATAATCGAAAGAGAAAAACGCCTATATTTCGACCCAAATCGGGAGATGGGCGTTTTTCTCGCAAAGGCGCCCAAATTGGTATAATCGAAAGCCGATTTTGGGTGTTTCCAACTGCACTCCGTCGTGGAAACGAATAAAGTTGACGGGGGCGTGTCGGAGGCGGGACTGGGGTGTGGTTATCAGCCGAGGAGAGATGGGCGTCTGTAGCTGATAATAAAAAAAAGGCGTTTTTACCGCTTTTGGGTCACTTTTTTTGGACCCTTTTTTTCATGAACAAGTCCCAAAAAAGTGCCCCAACTGCCCAGATGACCACTGGAGGGAATTGGGGATGACGTCGCCGGACTCGCCCAGTGGTCACTAACCCCCTCCCACCAAAATAAAACCCACTTTAAAAACTGTTTTCCCAGCCTGTATGCCAGCCTCAAATGCCGTACCCACCTCCATGACAGCAGAATGTGTTCGATCCTCTCACAGCCTTTCCCTGGGTCAGATGTGACTCTCGGGTACACTACAGGTTCACATCAGCATTGCATTGTGGTGGGTGTAGGGTATTGGGCTCCGTGATTTCATTAGCTTGTGTTACAGTCTCACGATGCTGGTAGTTGGTAGGCTCTTCTCCCATGGTGTTTTTCCCCCTGCCTACTGGGTCAGAGTGTGCCCTGTTGTGTTTCCTGTTGTAGTCCATGCGGTAGTGGCCATTTTTGTAAGCCAGTTTTAGTTCCCTTTCCTGTGTTAGCCACGTTAGACAACTTAGTTCTTACCTTGATTGTGGCTGAAAGAGGGCATTGTACAGCATTCTGCCAGCTCTGACCTACTGCTAATCTCAGTACCAGGGAGACTTGTCGCCAGTGGGGCACAACCTCTGCAGTTAACTGTGAGTAAACGTGCTTATTCCAATAAAGGACGTTTTCAGAGAGATTAGTCTTCAGGTGTCAACTGGTGTGCCAATGTTATACAGCAGCAACAAGTCCTAGAGGCCTGTGTGTATGCAGGTCCCTGGAGCACTTTTAGTGGGTACCGCAGTGCACTTCAGGCAAGTGGGCCCAGGCCCACCCCTCCCCCACCTGCAACACTTGTGCTGGTAAATGGGAGGCCTCCAAAACCCACTGTACCCACATGTAGGTGCCCCCTTCACCCCTAAGAGCTATGGTAGTGTTGTACATTTGTGGGTAGTGGGTTTTGGGGGAGGGGGGTTGGGAGCTCAGCACCTGTGGTAAGGGAGCTATGCATGTGGGAGCTTTTTCTGAAGTCCACTGCACTGACCTAGGGTGCCCAGTTGGTGTCCTGGCATATCAGGGGGGCCAGTGTACTACCAATCCTGGCCCCTCCCATGACCAAATGGCTTGGATTAGGACATTTTTTAGCTGGGCGTTTTTAGTTTCCATTATCGCTAAAAAAAACAAACGCCCAGCTCAAAAATGTCCATTTTTTTGAAAATACGGTTCGGCCCGCCCCTTCTCGGACCCGTTCTTGGAAATAAACGCCCATGGAGATAGGCGTTTGCATTCGATTATGCCCCTCAATGTCTCTTGTGAAGACATTTCCAATGATATATTTCCTTCTTGTTTAACAAGCCCTCTGGTGAATCCATGCATGTATTTCCCTTTATCAATAGTCATATCTAGAGACCCTGATGATTCTACATTGTGGGACTGGTAGAGACCTCTAGTGATCCTATTAAATTGTTGTCTTGTGATCTTTTAATGCCATCAGAAGTTTCAAGACTTGGGAGGAAATGGTAGAAGAAGATTATTAATGAGGTAATGGTAGGAAGAGACTTCATATTTGGAAGTTCAAATGAATAGCATAAATACCAAGCTCAAAGTTCCACATAACCCATAGTTCGAAATAGCATACACAGCAATTCATATGAAGTAATGTCCGTTAGCACTTGCTAAACTTTAGTAAAAGGGCCCCTAACTTTCTACCTGAGGCAATGGAGTATTAAGGGGCCCTTTTACTAAGCCGCATAACCATCTCCGCGCACCCAACATGCGTCAAAATGGAATTACCTCCCGACTACTGCATGGCTCTGTCACGTCTGTGGCCGTGACCACCCTCAGACTTACCCTGTTTCTGGGAGTCAGTGGCTGTGCTGGCTTCTGCTTGTCTCTGTCTTAGTTTCTCTCTGGCTCTGTGTGCTGATTGCCTTACTGGACCTCACCTGTGTGGGCTATGCCTCTTCCAAGATGGCTGCCGCCTCCTCCTTTATGCCAGTATCCAAGATGGCTCCTGCTTGTCCTTCCTGTGGGCTCACTTCTTCTGTGTGTCAAGCCTCTGTTTGGAGGCAAGGAACTTCCTGCTTCTGTCCTGCTGGTGGTGACTCATCAGTGAGTTCCTTTATAAGGAAGGCCTGTGCTTGCAGTCAGTGCCTTCGCATGGTGTCATTGTCTGGTGTCATGCCCAGAGGCCGACAGGTTAGTTAGTGTGTTGCTGCGCTGCTTCTAAGCCTGTCTTCTGTGTGGGCTTCTTGCCCTTCTGTGTGGGCTTGCCCTTCTGTCTGGTACCTGTGGGCTTCTTGCTTTTCTGTGTGGGCTTGCCCTTCTGCTTAGTACCTGTGGGCTTCTTGCCCTTCTGTGTGGGCTTGCCCTTCTGCTTAGTACCTGTGGGCTTCTTGCCCTTCTGTGTGGGCTAGTGCCCTTCGGTTCCCAGTACCTGTGGGCTGCTTGCCCTTCTGTGTAGGCTGCTAGCCTTCTGCCTTTAGTCTGTGTTTAGAGCCTGCTGTTCAGCCCTGGTTTCCCCGTCTGTGTTTAGAGCCTGCTGTTCAGGCCTGGTTTCCTCATCTGTGTTTGCAGCCTGCCCTACTCCCTGCTTGTATATTCTGTGTGCACATCCTGAACCTTGTATACCCTGTGTGCACATCCTGGTCCCTGCTTTTTCGTCCTGAGTCCTGGTTTTGGCTAGCTAGTGTTATCCGGTTTCCCGCTCTGCCTAGCTACCTTCTGTCCCGTGTGTCTACCTTGTGCCTTGCTTGTATATCCTGTGTGCTTATCCGGATCCCTGCTTATGTATCCTGATTCTTGTATCTGTCTAGCTAGCGTGTATCTTCTGGGGGACTTATCCTGTTACCTGCCTCGACCTAGCTAGTGGGTTTGCCCAGGGGGCATTCCCAGTCTCCCCTTCTTCCTTGCTTGCATGTCTGCCCTAGTCCCTGCTCCTGATAAGCTTCTGTCTGTCTAGTCTGTCTGGTGTGCCTGGCTTAGCGGCTGCGTGCAGCGCTTAGTGCAGTCTAGTATTGTTCCCCTGAGTTTCCTAGACCCGAGGTGGGTCCTCTGGATCTTCAGTTCCGGCCTTGCCCTACAAGTCCTGTCGGCCGCCCGCACGCTAGAGCTCAACTCTAGCGGAAAGGTGGCTAAGTACAGGTGAAGCGGTTCCTGTTCTGCCGGTTCAGTTGCCTACTTCCAGTCCTGAGTTCCGGTCCTTCCGGACGTCCAGTTCCAAGACGGTCTTGCCTGCCTCTGCCGCTCCGCGGCAGGGGCCCAAGGGCTCACAATTCCCAGTGCTGCCTTGAGGACCTGACAGTATGCCAAGGCCCTCGAGAACGCGACAGGCTCTTGCGGTAATTTAATTTTTGGCGTGCATCCAATACGTGCGTCTGAAAAATATTTTTTTATTTTTGGACCTGCATAACGGACGTGCGCCAAGTGGCATTTGACACGTGTAGGTCATTACCACCCGGATTCTTTACTGCTAGGTCAACGGCTAGCAGTAAGGTCTCAGACCCAAAATGGATGCAGGGCAATTTTGACTTTGCCGCACATCCATTTTCGGCAAAAAAATAGGCCTTTTTTTTACAGGCATGCTAAAAATGGATCGGCGCGTGCCCAAAACCCACACCTACACACCTTAGTAAAAGGACCCCTAAGTGACTTGCCTATGGTTCCAAGGAGCAGCGGTGGATTTAAATCTATATTGCCTGGCTCTCAGCCTGCTGGTTTAAGCACTCTGGAGAGGTGAAGTAAATAATGCCATGAGCTGACAGCCTCCAGCACTAGCTGACAGAACCTTGGAAACCCCAGGTGGTAGACCTGAGCAGGAGAGCATTATCTCCCAGGAAGTATGTACCCCAGGTCTCTCCATACAGAAGACGGAGCTCTTTGAGGACCCACAGACTATGGGGCTACAGATCTTTTTTTAATACAATGACCTGACACAATGTTGCACTAGAGAATATTTATAATGGTTGCTTAACTATTACAGTGTGCATTGTCTACCCAAATGAAATAGTTTCTTTGCAGACTGTTTTAATTAGTTTTGTTAATACATTCCATAAAGTCTTTCATAAATAACAATTCTTTTATCTGTTTAAACCTTATTATACCAGTTGGGAGCCCTCATTAAGGGAACATTTTATTCACCATAACTTAATGTTTATATAATTTACAGCATTGCTAATTATCATTCAGACTTAAGATAATTTTACAAAATCCATTACTTAAGAGCTGGAATCCTTCCTTGTGGTCCCTGATACTGGACCTATTTATTTAGAAGATTTTGCTCACACCTTTTTCAGTAGTAGCTCAAGGTGAGTTACATTCAGGTACACTGGATATTTCTCTGTCCCAGGAGGGCTCACAATCTAAGCTTGTACCTGAGGCAATGGAGGGTTAAGTGATGTGCCCAAGATCACAAGGAGCAGCAGTGGGATTTGAACCGGCCACCTCTGGATCGCAAGACCAGTGCTCTAACCACTAGGCCACTCCTCCACACCTATGAAAGGGATGTTGCAGTACTTGAGTTTCTGAGATGACCACACAAGCCTATAAAGATCCATCAAGTACCAATATGGCTACTAGAACTCTAGCAGGTCAATATTCAACTCTTGGTGATCAGTGTTTTTAAATGCCAGCCACCATAGGCTTTTATACCCGGATATTCGGCACCAGGTCACACCTGGATACTAGGGCAGCGTATCCAGGTTTAATGTGACCGATGACACTTATCTCAGTCCCAGTGACATTCAGACCAGTACTTGGATAACTACCCTGAGAAAGTTGACAGCATTATTCCTATCCAAACTTTATCCAGATAGTTACAGGTTAGCAGATTGAATACTGTGCTCACCTAGCTCTACCCAGCCTCTTCCTCTGGACCACCCTGGCACTGGATAATGCCAAGGCAGTCTGACCAGATTAATCAATGACACCAGCTGGTATAATCTGATGAACAGGACATATTAGGATAAAGGCTGCGTAATGGAAACACAGCAGCCTATCAAGTTACATTTCTGTATCAGATGCTTTTTTACTGTCATCAAACTACAATAAGAGAAACATAAAAAAACGATTATTAACAAAGAGGATAACCTATCTAGTGATAAAAAACAAAAACAAGAGGCACTCATCTGCCTACTGAGATACGAACAAAGCAGGGGCGTATCTGCGTGGGGCCACAGGGGCCTGGGCCCCCGCAGATTTCGCCCTGGACCCCCCTACTGCCGCCGTGGGTACCTTTGCTGGCGGGGGACCCCAACCCCCACCCCCACCAGCCGAGGTCCGCTTCCTCCTGCCGCTGCGAGGTTTTTTAAGTTCATCGGGATTCGTCCTCCGTCACTCTGTGCTGCTGTTCAAAGAAGCAGCAAGCTGAATGCAGTTTAATTCGGACTGAGTCTGACGTCGCTGCTGCACGTTGTACATGAGTCTGACGTCCTGCACGTACAACGTGCAGCAGCGACGTCAGACTCAGTCCGAAACTGCATTCAGCTAGCAGCTTCTTTGAACAGCAGCACAGAGTGATGGAGGACGAATCCCGATGAAGAACTTAAAAAACCTCGCAGCGGCAGGAGGAAGCGGACCTCGGCTGGTGGGGGTTGGGGTCCCCAGCCAGCAAAGGTACCCATGGCGGCAGGGGGGGGGGGTCGGAAATGGCGGCGGCGGCTGGGGGGGGCTATAATGTGCCCCCTCACTCTGGCTTCGGCCCCCGCTACCGCCGACTTTCAGATACGCCCCTGGAACAAAGTAAAAGCAGATCACATAAAATACCAAAACAAGTAAATAAAAAAAAGTGGTCTATTGAACAGTTACCCGACGTGGCCACGTTTCACCCTCAGGCTGCGTCAGGGGTTAAAGAACTACAAAACAAAAAAAATCAGAACATATATATTGTAAGCTTCATATAAAATATACAATATTTCTTAAAACTTAAAAACATGAATAAATAAAAGGTAACATTAAAACTAATACAAAACATAACCAAATCATCACTTAAGTTACATTTCTGCATTGGATGCTTTTTACTGTCATCAAACTACAATGAGAGAAACATAAAAAAAAGATTATTGGCAAAGAGGATTACCTATCCAGTGGTACTAAAAATTCCTGTTCTAGAATGAAAAACAAAGAAATATAGGCTCTGTAATTCACACATCTTCCTTATATAGCAATAAAATGCAGTTGTAGAGGAAGGTGCATAATACCCAATCGCCTTACTCACCAGTTAGATTTATTATTCTGCTCACTGCACTGAGCTTGAAGCAATCCGTGATCCACAGGTCACACTAGTTCAGCTATGAAAGAAAACATCTGGGACGTGCTGAAGGTAACACAGGAAACAAACCAAGACAGAAAGAAAACAGACTGCCCGATATTCAGCCTGCGGCGGTCAGCGGTTTTGAAAACACTGTCTGCAGAGAGAGGAATCTAACGCAGATAATCAATGCTAGGGCCATGTCCAGTCACCAGCACTAAATATCCAAGTCAGAAGTTATTTGGGTGCTGGCACCAGCATAGCTAACCGGGCGAAGATAGAACTGTCTTTTGTGCAGTCCAGGGGTGGACTGACAGTGATCTGGGCCCCTGGGTAATAAGGATCATTGGGCCCCCCCCCCCTCCCCACTCAGATCACTGGTGCTCTTTCAGCCCCTTTCTGTTCACTGTCAGTCACCTACAAATCATTGTTTAATGCAGGACAGTGAAGGTGACCCCCCCCCCCCCACATAGGGTTACCATATTTTGTCCTCTCAAAAAGAGGACACATGTCCCACCCTCTGCCCCGCCCATGCCCCTTTTGCATCCTCGCCCCGCCCCCTGTCACATATTCCCCTCCCCCCGGGTCACATATTCCCCTCCCCCCGGGTCACCTCCCCTCCCCTCTCGCGAGGCCGCTTCAACTCTTGGCAGCCATTTTGAATCCCGAGACCGTCACAGCAACAGGATGCAGAGCAAGGGCAGTGCTCCGGGCAGAAAAGAGGGGGCTCTTTCTGCCCCGAAAAGGTCACTAGACCACCAGGACAGTAGATAGTAAGTAAGGGAAGGGGAGGCTAGGATAGGCCCTCCGCCCGCCCGCCCGTTTGTCCAGAATTCTGGACAAACGGGCGGACTGGCAAAACCCGTCCGGACGCCCAGACTTGCCCTCAAAAAGAGGACATGTCCGGGTAAATCCGTACATATGGTAACCCTACCCCCCCCCCCCCACACACACACACACACACTCACCTGGAGCAAGAAAACAGCTTCCAATCCAAGTAGTAAGAAGGGAAAGGAGAAGCCGAGTCCACACTTACTATCCTGAGGCCTGGTCTGCTGATGCCAGAACTTCCCTCTGCCATGGCACACCCTTGCAGAAGAAGAAAGTTATGTCCTAAGGGAGCTGGGCCGCAGCAGAGGGAAGCTCAAGCGTCAGCGGACCAGCCCTCAAAATAGTAAGCGTGGACTCGGCTTTTCCTTCCCCTTCTTCTTACCACTTGGATCAGAAGCTCTTTTCTTGATCCGTGTGGGTGAGTGTGGGGGTGGGGGTTTGGAGATGGAAGTGTGAGAGAGGGAGAGAGAGGGAGTGTGCCAGTCCCAGGGATTAAGGGGAGAGAGAAATATTGTTTCCCCCTGTTATTTCAGGTTTAAAACGACATGAAACCACATGGGAAACGTTGATGTTTCCCTTGCTGTTTCTGCTAGCAGCTAGTGTGATAGTTAGTAAGCAGCCACAGGAAGCAGGAAGTGTTATTGGGAGGTCTAACAGCAACCTCTAGACAGGGCCACCAAGGGGGGTGGGGGGTGGGAAAGGGGGGATAAAATTCCCCGGGCTTCCAAGGGGGGGCCGGCGCCGCAGTCCCCCCCCACCCCGTCCACCACCGGACCAGGCCCCCCTGAATTCAAATCATAGCGCCTCACCTCGACCTTGCTCCATGTGAAAGATGCGCAGCAGCAGCAGTCTGCAGACCGCCTCCCTTCGGGCCTCCCTCCCTGTGTCCCGCCCTCGTCTGACGTAACTTGCACGAGGGCGGGACACAGGGAGAGAAGGCCGAAAGGAAGGCGATCTGCAGACTGCCGCTGCTGTGCTTATTTTACACGGAGCGAGGTAGAGGTGAGGCGCTATGATTTGAATTCAGGGGGGCGGGTGGAGGGGGGTGGCAATGACAACGACCTCGTGGGGGGGGGGGGGGGTGGCGGCGGCCTTGCCCCGGGCCCGGCCCAGTCTCTCGGCGGCCCTGCCTCTAGAGAAAGAAGGTAGTGGAGGGTGCCCTTTTACTGTCTGGTCTGCCCTCGGCCCCAGTTCCTGCAGTCCCCAAGGATGAGGAGAAGGAATTCCGCAAAACAAAATCAGAGATGTAAAATGGCATTTTACAGCACATCAGGATCAGCAATTTTGCAAAACGCATTTAAAGTCAGAAGTCCATCTGTTCAAGAAAGGCAGGCCATCTTTCCAACAGTGGCACGCTGCATCGTTTGTAAAAGTAAAATTCATCAGATCTGGTTTCAGGGGAAACCGCTGGTATTAACTTTGCCCTTCTACCTTGAGGTGTTCCTGCTGTTACTAAAGACAGGGCTGGCTTATTCATTTGACAAGACTATGCAGTTCCCAAGGGCAGCAACTTCTGGGGGGGGGGCTGGCAAAGAATAGCTGAAATCAGTGCAGTTCAACGAGTCCTATCTGTGTATATATTTATCCACGGGAACAGCGGTACTGATTTTTATAACTGGAAATTTCCCTCATTATGACATACAGCTATGCAATTTTGTAGGACCATTTTGGGAGGGATGATAGAGGGGACAATCACAATTGTTGGGCTTTAATGTAAAAATACGATGGGGTTAGGAGCTTGAAAGCTAATTGAAGGGTGGGGGTGCTTTATTTCAAATTTAACGCACAATTTAGCTACTGTGTATTATGCGTCTCATGGGTAGTAAAAAAGAATCTGTGTTAAAAAATTAGTCCTGGATTTTATGGTGCCACAGACATTAAGTACAGCAAGGAGTAACTGGGAATTGATGAGACAAACAGATAAATCCTGTTATACCCTAGAGCTCTGAAGACAGACAGAGTGAGAAAGAATCAGAACATGGTTGTCACCGTCTGTAAATTCATTGTCAGGAAAAAAAAAACAGAATAATGAGTTAGAAAAAAGTGCACAAAAGTGCATTTCCCTGAAAGAGTGAGAGAGGTAGGCGGTGGGTTGGTGTGTAAATGTCTGAAAATGTGGATAGTGGTTCACTGGTATGTGTGATGTGCATAATTGGAGAGTGTGGCTTCTGCATGAGAGTGAGGGTCAATGGGGCAGTGGCGTACCAAGGGGGGGCGGTGGGGGGCAGTCCGCCCCGGGTGCACGCCGCTGGGGGGGTGCCACGGCGCGCGCCTGTTGCCCTGTCTCAGTCCGATTTCGCAATTCGCATGTGTTCACTGCTCCCTCTGAGTCTGCCCCGGAACAGGTTCCGGGCCAGACTCAGAGGGAGCAGTGAACACATGCGAATTGCGAAATCGGACTGAGACAGGGCAACAGGCGCGCGCCGCGGCACCCACCCCCCCCAGCGGCGTGCACCCAGGGGGGTGTCATTTCACCGGGGGGGTCGCACTGCACCCGGGGGGTGGGGGGCACATCGGCGATCCGCCCCGGGTGTCAGCTAGGGTCGGAACGCCACTGCAATGGGGCCTGAATGAGGGGCAGTGTACTTGTGTGGGCTTATAGGAGTGTACCTAAGCCTGTGAGTGTAGGGAGATACTAGGGTGGGGGGGGGAGGGTGTGAGTGATTGCAGGGGGTGCAGGAGAAGGGGAATGTTCAGGGGTGGGGGGTAAAGTGCTGTGAGTGCTAATAAGCCCCTCCTTTCCTGACTTCCTTTCCTCCCCTGTCTCAGCCCCTCTTCCCTCCCCTCTGTCTCCTTCCCCTCTTTTCTCCTTTACTCTGCTCTCACCTCCTTCAGCTCCCCCTCCATGCCCAGGTTTTCCTTCCTCTATTATTCACACTAATCTTCATCAGCAGGGGCTGGAGACACCTCCCAGGCACTCCAAGCTATGCCTTGGCAGATTTGGGACAATGATCATTGGAAGAAGAGGGGGGTGACCACAGAAATCTTCAGCTAGCACAGAAGTGGGAATTTCCACTGCATTCTGCAATCACACCCTGGATCCATACTGATTTTTTTCATCTACCCTGGCTGTGAGGGCACACGCAACAAATGCATATGGGTGGGTGGACCAGACAGACACATGACCATAGCCTCCAAAACAAGGAGACTGGCCCTGATATCCAGCAGCACTTCAGGTACTAGATTTTCAGCAGCACTATTTGAATAATACCTCTGAAAATCATAAATTATGCAGCACTGATTATTGCTGTTTTCTAGGTAACTCCCAGCTCTGGCCGTTATACCCAGATATTCAGTGCCAGCTGATACCCTGATACAGCGGCGACCATCATTTAAAACAAATGCTGACCATAGTTTAAAGTTTAATTTATAGTTTATTTAGAATTTCTTGACCACATTAGCTGCTGAGGGGCAGAACACTACTACTACTATTTAGTATTTCTATAGCGCTACAAGTCATACGCAGCGCTGCACAAACATAGAAGAAAGACAGTCCCTGCTCAAAGAGCTTACAATCTAATAGACAAAAAATAAATAAAGTAAGCAAATCAAATCAATTAATATGAACGGGAAGGAAGAGAGGAGGGTAGGTGGAGGCGAGTGGTTACAAGTGGTTACGAGTCAAAAGCAATGTTAAAGAGGTGGGCTTTCAGTCTAGATTTAAAGGTGGCCGAGGATGGGGCAAGACGTAGGGGCTCAGGAAGTTTATTCCAGGCGTAGGGTGCAGCGAGACAGAAGGCGCGAAGTCTGGAGTTGGCAGTAGTGGAGAAGGGAACAGATAAGAAGGATTTATCCATGGAGCGGAGTGCACGGGAAGGGGTGTAGGGAAGAACGAGTGTGGAGAGATACTGGGGAGCAGCAGAGTGAGTACATTTATAGGTTAGTAGAACAAGTTTGAACAGGATGCGAAAATGGATAGGGAGCCAGTGAAGGGTCTTGAGGAAGACGAGACGGGCAGCAGAGTTTTGAACCGACTGGAGAGGGGAGAGGTGACTAAGTGGGAGGCCAGCAAGAAGCAGATTGCAGTAGTCTAAACGAGAGGTGACAAGGGTGTGGATGAGGGTTTTGGTAGAGTGCTCGGAAAGAAAGGGGCGGATTTTACGGATGTTGTAAAGAAAGAAATGACAGGTCTTGGCGATCTGCTGGATATGAACAGAGAAGGAGAGAGAAGAGTCAAAGATGACCCCAAGGTTTCGAGCTGAGGAGACAGGGAGAATGAGAGAGACCTACAGAAATAGAAAATGGGGGGAGCGGGGAGGTGGGTTTGGGGGGGGAAAATGAGAAGCTCGGTTTTGGTCATATTTAATTTCAGGTGGCATTGAGACATCCAGAACAGAGCGGCTTACATAACTAAAATCATAAAACATTAAGAAAAGAACGCCAGAGTATAATAGGACAGATACACACTCATACGTGCCACCAGGGGTGTAGTCAGACTTCGGCGGGAGGGGGGTTCAGAGCCAGAGGTGAGGGGGCACATTTTAGCCCCCCTCAATGCCACCGACCCCCCCCCCCCCCACCAGCGCCATCGCCCCTCCCCCGTCCCTTTTGCCCTCCCCTCCCTTCGCCACCAAATTCTAATCCTCCACCGCCACATTTGGTGCAGGATGTCAGGACTCACAGAAACAGAATCCAGATCAGCAACGCGCCGGAGACCGGTGCTGAAGAGGACGTCAGCTGGCAGGGGTTGGGGACCCCCGCCAGCAAAGGTACCTGGCGGCGAGGGGGGGTGAAAGCAGGAGGGGCAAGGCTAAATCTGCAGGGGCCCATGCTCCCACCTAGCTACATCCCTGCGTGCCACCAAACCTCTTATGGCTTGTTATAAAGCCCAGACCGGGTAATGCAGCGCAGCGTTAGCCACTTGTGAGAATTAATGCCTTGCTTGTCCCCGGAGAATATGTTTATCAACAGGTAGCCAATGGTAGCATTTTAACAATGGAGGAGTGTGATCTGAGCGGCGAGCATCTTAATAGTTTTGTAACAGTCAAGCCAGGAAGTGAAAAGCGAAAGAATCAAGGCATGAAAGTGATGTCAGTGAACAGATGGCGCACAGTGCATAATTGGAAGAATAGGAGAAAAAAGGTTTTGGCTAAGTTAGAGATTTGGGGAAGAAAGGAGAGAGATGAGTTCCAAATGATCCCTAAATAGTGGAAACTACTAACTGGAGAGATTTGAGTTCTGAGTAGTGTGAATGGAGTAGAAAAGGGGGGGGGGGGGGATGAGCAGGAGAATCAACAGACAACGGTTTTATCCACATTGATAACCAGCCAATGTTCCTTGAATCCAGGCAGGCTTGGAGTGGTGTGATTAGATGAGAGGAAGAAGGGAACACTAGGAATAGTAAAAAGATGTTGTCAGCATAGAAATAGGTTGAAATGCTGGCAGACTGAATAAGAGTGGAAAGGGGGCTAAGGAATAGGTTGAATAGTAATGGAGACAGAATTGATCCTTGGGGGACCCCACAGTAGAGGGTCCTATAGTTTGATGAAGTGATGGCAATGACAACTTTGAAAAAGCGGTTGGAAAGAAATGAGGTAAACCAAGAAAGAACCTCACCAGATATACCCAGAGAAGCTAAACAGGAGAGAAATAGAGCATGGTTTACTAAGTCAAAAGCTGCACATAGATCTAGGGAGACAGCTAGATCGATCTTATGTCAGTCAAGATGAGAATGGATTTCACTGAGTAAAGCAGTGGTCGCTGTCTCAGTACTAAAGTGAGTTTGGAAACCTGACTGGCATGGATGAAAGGCCAATAGTTTGTCTGTAAATGTGGTCATTTGTTGGAAGACAACCTTTTCCAAGACCTTTGACATAAAAGAGAGGTTGGAGACCGGGTGATAGTGACATGGAACAGTAGGGTCGAGGTTAGGCTTCTTTAGAATAGAACGGACAACAGTTTTTTTCCAAAGGTCAGAAAATTGGAAAGATGAGAGACTGAAGTTGATTATAGAAAGTAGAGGCTGAAGGAAGCAAACCTCATGAATCTTGAGTCATGATGAAGAAAGGGGGTCAGATGGGCATTAAATAACTTTCATAGTACCTAAAGAAGAAGGCGTAGGCAGGATTGAAGGGGCTAAATCAGGCAATTGGGGTAAAGAACAAAGAAGATTGGTGATCTTATCAATATAAATGATTGATGACGACTCTGCCGAAGGGAGTTGGATAGCCTTGACCGTTAGGTTCGGGCTGATAACTTGTCGATACATAGAGTAGAGTACCTTAGTAGGATTGGCAGAATTAAGAAGTCTATTTGCGAGATAATCCTTTATTTGCCTTTTTTTACTGTAAATTATAAACATGACGAAGTTCTTTGCAATGCAGACAGGCAGAAGAGGATTAAGACTTGTTCCAAATCCTTTCAGTGTGGCAAAGTTGATGCTTCAATAGGCAGAAAGGAGGAGTTTCATTTTCGTAGGTTTAGGAGAGCGATAGAATTTGAGGGCGATTGCGTCGAGACCTTGGTCCAATATGGAATACCATGTTTTGGTCTGATCATTGAAGGACTGATGACAAAAGTCTGAGGGGACAAAGAGGGAGAAAGAGAGTGGTTAGTGATATTAGAGAGGGCCCTAGTCCAGTAACCTGTGGTTAGGAGGGGCTGATGTATGATTAGTTGCTGCTTGATCTTGAATACAAGAGAGTGGTTGGGACCAGGAAACAGGGACGGAATGAAGTGCTGAAACGTAGGTGGAAGAATTTTGCGATGTGAGAATGATATCTAATGTATGTCCTGCATCAAGTGTTGGAAAAGTGACCCACTGATGCATAGAGAAATCGGATATTAGATCAAGAAAGCGCTCAACTCTGTTACTGTTAGGGGGCATCAATACTGAAGTCACTACAGAACAAGGAGATTGGAATATTATTATTCATTTGGATTTTGCTCACACCTTTTTTCAGTAGTAGCTCAAGGTAAGTTACAGTCAGGTTCAATAGCAAATTGACGACTCAGAGAGAGTTTGCAGACAGGAATCCCATTGCTCAGCTGACAGAGAAGGGGGACAGTAGAATAGGAGAATGTAAAAGGGATCAAAAGTGTTAAGTTTTTCAACCAGAAGTTCAGGATGTGATTTTAAGGTCTGAGGAACGTAAGATGGCTAGCCACCTCCTGATCCCGATGTATGGGATACAAAGAGAGCATCAAAGTTAGTGGGGAGGCAGGAGTAGAGATGGACTTCTTCACCTGTCCTGACCCAGGTTTCAGTGAGACACAGGAGAGAGCAGACATGGTCATAGGCACCCGGTATAAGAGGCTTGGAGAGGCTAAGCCTCCCCTGCTGTGCTCTGAGGGGTTTAAATTGTTGATTTACCTCCATCCTCACAGCAGGAGCTGCAGTGAAAGCCCTCTAGCCTTGTGTAACCAGTTGTAGAAATTGGTTATGGTTTGTTTACCTTACTGCTGGGAGAGCAGGGGGGGTTGGCTGGAGGTGTCCTGGGTTGCTAGGGAGATATTTAACGAGGATGACTTCCTGACCTGCACTGAAGACAGATAGCAGCAGAATCGGATACTGGGCCAGCATGATCAGAAAAAGTCACCAGACAACAAAGGTAGAAAAGATCATTTTATTTTCATTATAGTGTTGGAATATGTCCACTTTGAGAATCAGGTGCTCAACATTAAAAGTTCATATTTATTTACTTATTTATGGCATTTTATCCCACATTAAACATGAATTAGGGTGTTTTCTGGCTCTACATGAGAATTGTGATGATATGATCCCTTGTTTCAATATTGTTGACGGTCTGTATTTTCTGTATGGGTGGTATATTGGTGTATTAGGTTCTGCCCAGTGTAATATTTATGGTACAGTAAGGTTCTGAGTGTGTTTTTGCACAAAGTTGTGCATAGTGTTTTGCAGTTGAGCGATTGTGCTTAGAATATGCTTTGAGCAGCCACTTTATTCTTTGACATATGATACATATCTAATATCTACATTTAATAAAAGGTATTAATTGCGACTTTTATTTTTATTCTTTTCTGTGTGTTATCAGACAATTATGGATTTAAGCTCCACCCCTGGCCCCACCCCTAACCCTGCCCCTTTAGCCTCCCCAAACAGTTGGGCCACTGACCGCCTATGGACATGGTCTTTAATTAAGTCACGGATGAAGAATGATTTAGTGTGAATTGATAAACAATTTAAAAGACCAACAGACAGATCAGGATGGAGTGTCTGTTGAGGGGGGGGGGGGGGGATTATAGGGATGATTAGGAAGAGTTGTAGAAGTGAGCATAGATGGTTAAACTGTACAGCGCTGCGTAACCCCAGTAGCGCTTTAGAAATGTTAAGTAGTAGTAGTAGTAGTAGTAGTAGCATAGATGGTTACTCTGAGAAAAAGGTCTGTTTCCCCCAAAACAGGGATAGGAAAGCAAAAAAGCTGAGGGATGGTGGTTGAATGTGCGGATAAATGAAAAACACCAGGTCAACAACAAAAGGCTTACCAGGAATAGGTCGCACGTGATTGGCATGTTTAGATATGTTGACTAAGGATGAAAGAAAGCATAAGTCTGAGGTCTAAGAATCATAGCTGCAAACAACACAGTGAGTCTAATATAGCAGACAAAGAGAGGCAGATCTGAGTCAGGTCAGATGGCAGCTTGCGGGGGTCACGTGATGCACAGGGGTCAGATGACAAATGGCACCAGAGAGGTACAAAGGCATGGGTAGACCAGCAAGGAGTTGGGGGTCATGTGATGAACGGGGGGGTCGGATGACAAACAGCACCGGAGAGGTACAGAGGCATGGATAGACCAGCGAGGAGTTCTGAAAATACAAATAATGTAAAAGTCACTCAAGCAGTCAGTAAGTTCAAGGCTTCAAAGCAGCAGGAATAATATACCATAATGTTGGAATACCAGGCAGGGCACGCCTGAAAAATATTTCACTTCAGTAAAAAATGTTTCTCTCTAGTTGCATGCTAGGGGCTCAGGCTCTGTATTATATAGGAGCTGAATCCTAGTTCTCGATCCATAAAGGGGTGAATCTCAACACAGCAAATCCAGCTGTGCTAAAAATGGAAATAAAAAGGTATGTTCAGTTAATAAAAAAAACCTAGCAGAATGTCAGCAAAAAAACTAAAATATAATAAATCATTTCCATGAATTGGCAGCCTTGAGACAGGGCGTGAGAGCTAGAAAGACATACAGGTGGGATCTGAAGTGAACACAGAGATGCCGTGCAAAGAAATTAAGTCGAAGAGCATTACAATAATAAAGCTCCACTGAGAAAAATGTAATGACCACTTTTTATGTTAATATTTTACGCCAATAGACATATATTTATCCATGTAGTTATAATAATGATCTGTTGTAGCCTGCATAATTTATCTTGATTAAGCATGGCAACTGACTCCAATAAAACAAACCATAAATTACTCGTGCCTGTTAGGGAAACACATGAGTAATTACTTAAATGGAAATCAATTTTAAATGTCCCTTTATTTCACTTTATAGTCTAGAAGTTCTTTTCTTTTCATGCTGTTAAGTGCACACTGCTTCATTTCAGTGCTGATAGCGATCCCTCCAGAGGGGATACAAAGGTCTTAACTTTGGAATAAGAATTATTCCTGGGGAATTTTGCTCCTGGTAGTCAAGCTGTTTAAATGAAAAAATCTACATTTCACTCAGTCACATTCATCAATCTCCTGCTAATCTTATTAATACATTACAATGCTAATCTGGTAGGACTGAATTCATGACAGAGTAAGGCTCTCTCTTTCTACTCTGGGATAGTAAAATTAAAAGTTGGAAACATTTGCTCAATTTACTTTTTTTTTTTTTTTTTAAGTATTGCCCTTCTGCATCTAATATTCTCCTTCTGGTCAGACCAGAAAAATATTTGCTTGGCTTATGCCCTTTTACTAAAATGCACTAGAATCTGAATATCAGCACTTAATTGATCAAGTGCTGACTCCATCCCAGACCCCTCTCCCGAAAAATAGCCAGTTTTCACTCAGGCACTATCTGCTCATTTTTAGCGGTGATAACCAGTTAAGTGATAGATAAATTGTTTTGAATATCGACCCATGACATTTCAAGGTTTTTGTTTTTCCCTCTGCTATATTGCTGCACACTATTAACAGTATTCGAAATAGATCAAAACGTCAAGGAAATTTTGCCTGTCATTTAGGGGGCAAAAAAAAAATAACGCCCACGATACAACATGAAAATGCTCCTAAGCTAATTACTGAGGTTAACTTTTGCTGTTGACATGTTTTGGATACAAGCAGGCTCATTTTCAAAGCACTTAGCCTCCCAAAGTTCCATAGAAACCTATGGAACTTAGCCTCCCAAAGTGCTTTGAAAATATGCCTCAAAGTGTAATACCCCAAAATATTGGATATTACTGAGAGCATATGTTTCCTTCTAGAGCCCTGAGGGAAGGGAGATTCCTGCTAGAGGCTGGAGTGGTAGGATGTCCCTGGATGGGAGGAGGTCCGGCCCATGGGGAGTGGTTTTAAAATAGAATGCAGGAGAAAAGAGTTGCCCTTGTAGTGAATAACAAGGGAGCAGAGTTACAAAGGAGATAAAAGATGGAATTATGACCATGAGGGTGGTCTTTGGTTGCCTGATGGTCCTTTGCTAAGAGACAGGAGGAAAAAAGGGGAATCCTAAGTGAGGAACGTGATCACTGGCTGTAAAGAAGGGTTCTGGCTCCAGAAAATGGCAATCTGGAGATTGTGTGTGTGATGGGTGGGCAGAGGAGAGACCCAACCTGGGAGCAGGGGATTGGAGTCAAAGAGAGCTCAGTCCTGAGCCCAATTTTGAGTCTGTTAAAAAAGGAGGAGAAGCGGTCAGGGGAAAAACACTACGCAAGGGAAAGGCATGAATAGGAGAACTGGATATGTGTACATATTCCCTTATTGGTAGGGTTACCATATGTCCGGAGCGCTGCCTTGCCCTGCATCCTGTTGCTGTGACGGTCTTGGGATTCAAAATGGTCGCTGAGAGTTGAAGCAGCCTCGCGAGACTTCAACTCTCGGCGGCCATTTTGAATCCAGAGCCGAGACCATCACAGCAACAGGATGCAGGGCAAGGGCAGCGCTCTGGGCAGGAAAGAGGGGGCTCTTTCCTGCCCCAAAGAGGTCACTAGACCACCAGGGCAGAAGATAGTAAGGGGAGGGGAGGTGACGGTGGGGAGGGGAGGGGAATATGTGACAAGGGGGAGGGGAGGTGACGGGGGGCAGAGGAGGGGAATGTGTGACCCGGGAGAGGGGAGGTGACAGGGGAGAGGAGGGGAATATGTGACAGGGGCGGGGTGAGGGTGAGAAAGGGGTGGGACGAGGATGCAAAAGGGGTGGGACGAGGATGCAAGAAGGGTGGGGCATGGGCGGGGCAGGGGTGGGGGTGGGGCAGAGGCGAGACATGTGTCCTCTTTTTCAGAGAACAAAATATGGTAACCCTACCTATTGGGAACTTGCCCTTGTAAATAAACTTGAGAGAAGTGGTAAATGAGTTCCCCTGAGGAACAACAGAAGAATTGGAACAGAGTTTGTGTTTGCTGGAGTTGGATCACAAAAAAAACCTGTTTGATGTTGCTGCTATTGCCAAGTTGGAAAATAAAAGTTTGAGTTCTTGCATAGACTCTGGATTTGGGGACCGAGAGGCAAGAGGCGAGAGTGAAGTGATCCCCGAAAACGTGCATGTCTCCCAAACCCCAGATCTTTATTCCAGACCGTTGACCCACTCCCCAAGCTCGACTGCAAGTGTGCTGGAACGGATGAGTGAGGGGAGAGTGGCCCTGAATCTGACTGATCTGCTTTGTGGCCCAGGGCCAGAGCTAGCGCACAGGCAAGACCCGGGTTACAAAAGCTTTAGCATGATTGAACAGGCTTCTTAAAGTGTTCACAGAAGAAATCTGCAGAACCAATGCAGGCTGCATTTCCATTCTCCAGAAGACAATCCTCTAAGCATGTGCTACTTTGGACGAATTACTGAAGCTAGTTATCCATCATCTCAGCCCTCCCAAAGCGATTGGTTACTGCTCTCTAAAATCACATTTATTATCTAATTGCTTTTCTTTTAAGCTTAATGAATTAAGTTAGTGGAGCATATACAGTGAAAAATAGGAAAAGTATTTGCCTTAGTATATAAAAATACAATTGAACCGATTGTTAACACTACATTAGTCTGTTTTGCTGCTTATTGTGTGACCTCTTTCAAGATTTACAAAATTCCATAAAGCTGCCACAGTGTGTACAAATTTACAAAGTATTTGCAAGTTACTCTGCCAGAAAAGGTGAATTAGTGACACTAGGAGCTTGTTATCCTGATTTCCGTTGTCATTTCCAATTACTAGGGCTGAATGTGATTAAGTACCTAGTTACTTACAGTCTGGATGAACTGAAGGCAGCTACCTGTAACTTAATCTATACAGTAAAAGGAACCATAGCATGCACAGAGGTATTTATCTATCAATGTATTTATACCCCACATTATCCCCACAAACATGCAGGCTCAATGTGGCTTACAAAACCAGAGAGAGAGAGAGAGAGATCTGGGTGATACCAGATACAAATTAGAATTGAAGAGCAAAAGTGCAAGAAAGAAAAGACACTTTACATAGAACATTACAAAAGAATGGGTCCAACCAGAATCCACGTTTGCATGCTTGCAGAGGTTATAGTCCTACATAGATCCTTCAACCAGTTTTTAATCCACAATAGGACTTTTCCTCCTATCCCATGACCCTCCAATTTCCTCTGTAGCCTTTCATGGCCTTATCAAACGCCATTTGAAAACCCAGATACACAATATTAACCGGCTCCCCTTTGTCCACATGTTTGTTTACTCCTTCAAAGAATTGAAGTAAATTGGTCAGGCAAGATTTCACCACACAAAAGCCGTGCTGACTTAGGGGTAGATGCATCAAGCAAACGTAAAAAAATCAGAAACGTTAAAACCTTTACCGAATTTCAAATAACGAAGCATTCTCCAAAAACACAGCCCCAAAAAGTTTGGTGCGGTATTGGAAAGAACGATGCACCAATCCCCGTCGGTAATCGGCTCGTAAAGCATGCGCAAAGCAGCCAAGCGTTATGCTGGCTGCTCTGCGCATGCCAGAAACGTTCAAAACACAGTCAAATCGCAAGCACATGGCTCCCAAATCAAAATAAAAATAAAAAAAGGATCGGGAGGGGGCAAGGGCGCTCATCAGGAGCGTCCTGTACGGACGGCCCTGCCCCCCCCCCCCCCGCTGCTCCCCACTTTCCGCCGCTCCCCCCACCCCGAAAAAGCAAACTTCTAGAAGCCCCTGCCCCCCTCCCTTCCTCACTACTCTCTCACCTCAGCTCCGCCTCCCAACATCCTCCGTCCGTGCCCCGCCCCCTTTTGGGGTCGTCGCCGCCATTCCCCTCCTCCATCGGGCCCCCCTTCCTCTTACCGGGCCCGTGCAGCGCCTCTCTCCTCTGTCCGAAGGCGCTGCACGGGCAAGAAGAAAGCTGAATCAGCTGATGCCTGCCTTCGCCTAGCTTCGATAGAGCGTCTTTCTCCTCCTGGGCCCGCCCCTGTCTGACGTCAGTAACCTACGTAGGTTACTGACGTCAGACAGGGGCGGGCGCAGCAGGAGAAAGACGCACCATCGCGAAGGCAGGCATCAGCTGATTCAGCTTTCTTCTTGCCCGTGCAGCGCCTTCGGACAGAGGAGAGAGGCGCTGCACGGGCCCGGTAAGAGGAAGGGGGGCCCGATGGAGGAGGGGAATGGCGGCGACGACCCCAAAAGGGGGCGGGGCACGGATGGAGAATGTCGGGAGGCGGAGCTGAGGTGAGAGAGTAGTGAGGAAGGGAGGGGGGCAGGGGCTTCTAGAAGTTTGCTTTTTCGGGGTGGGGGAGCGGCGGAAAGTGGGGAGCAGCGGGGGGGGCAAGGCCGTCCGTACAGGACGCTCCTGATGAGCGCCCTTGCCCCCTCCCGATCCTTTTTTTATTTTTTTATGTGTTTTCTGAGGTCCTTTGGACCAATCACAGCGCTTTTAGCTCTGCTAATGCGCTGGGATTGGCTCAAAGTTTGTTTATTTTTTCACTTAACACTTTTTCCTGGCACAGAGCTGTCCTAACGAGAGGTCCAGACCTCTCGTTAGTTTTCCTGCCTTTTTCCTGCGTAAAGGCAATCGGAAAAGGTTAGTGCATGTCATTTCAATGGGGTTTTCACACTAATTGCTCATCTCCATTCCGTTTTCGTTAGCTGCTACTACCGTCGAAAAATAGGCTTTAGTGCATGGAAAGGATCGGAAATTCTTCCTTAAGGGCTCATTTAACGATGAAAAACGTTTAGTGCATCTGGGCCTTGGTCTCAGTAATCCATGTCCTCGGATGTGCTCTGTAATTTTGTTTTTGATAATAGTCTCTACCATTTTCCCCGGCACCGACGTCAGACTCACCGGTCTATAATTTCCCGGATCTCCTCTGGAACCCTTTTTAAAAATCGGCGTAACATTGGCTACCCTCCAGTCTTTCGGTACCACACTCGATTTTAGGGATAGATTGCATATTACTAACAGTAGCTCTACAAGTTCATTTTTCAGTTCTATTAATACTCTGGGATGAATACCATCTGATCCAGGTGATTTACTACTTTTCAGTTTTTAGAACTGACCCATTACCTCCAAGTTTACAGAGAATTCATTTAGTTTCTCTGACTTGCCTGCTTCAAATACCCTTTCCGGCACCGATGTCCCACCCAAATCCTCCTCGGTGAAGAAAAGAATTCATTTAATTTCTCCGCTACGGCTTTGTCTTTCCTGATCGCCCCCTTAACACCATTTTCATCCAACGGCCCAACCGATTCTTTAGCCGGCTTCCTACTTTTAATCTCCGCTTTACATTTGGCTTGGCATTCCTTATGTTTTATCTTGTTATTTTCAGTTGGTTCTCTTCCCACTTTCTGAAGGATTGTTTTTTGGCTCTAATGGCTTCCTTTACCTTACTGTTTAGCCACGCCGGCTGACGTTTTGTCTTTTTTCCTGTTTTTCTAATATGCGGAATGTATTTCTCCTGTACCTCTAGGATGGTGTTTTTGAACAGCATCCATGCCTGATGCAAGTTTTTTACCCTGTGAGCTGCTCTTTTCAGTCTTCTTTTCACCGTTTTTCTCATTTTATCGTAAATCACCTTTTCTAAAGTTAAACGCTAGTGTATTTGATTTCCTAAGTTCACTTACTTCAATGCCAATATCAAAACTGATCATATTATGATCACTGTTATCAAGTGGCCCTCGCACCGTTACCCCTTGCACTAGATCTGCCCCAGGTGTGGCTTTTTGTTCCCTGAAAGAACCCCTAATTAGCTGGAAAATATACACTAAAATGTGCAATGTATAAAATCTAAGAACAGAAGCCGTAAATCTGAAACAGCACAAAAAACCTGGGTAGTTGTGAATACAATTTCATGGTACTGTGGCCCAGCAGAGGCTGTTTCTGATTGAGCTGGAAATCCAAAAGAGCAGCAGGAAACTACTACTACTACTTAACATTTCTAGAGCGCTACTAGGGTTACGCAGCGCTGTACAATTTAACAAAGAGAGACAGTCCCTGCTCAAAGAGCTTACAATCTAATAGACAAGTGAACGGTCGGTCCGATAGGGGCAGTCAAATTGGGGCAGTCTGGATTCACTGAACGGTAAGGGTTAGGTGCCGAACGCAGCATTGAAGAGGTGGGCTTTAAGGAAAGACTTGAAGACGGGCAGGGAGGGGGGCTTGGCGTAAGGGCTCAGGAAGGTTGTTCCAAGCATAGGGTGAGGCGAGGCAGAATGAGCGGAGCCTGGAGTTGGCAGTGGTGGAGAAGGGTACTGAGAGGAGGGATTTGTCCTGTGAACGGAGGTTACGGGTGGGAATGTAAGGGGAGATGAGGGTAGAAAGGTAGTGAGGGGCAGCAGACTGAGTGCATTTGTAGGTGAACTACTGGGCAAAACCAAATATATAAAAATGTTTTCGTTCCTGGGAAGCAATTCTAAGTTACTCCTACCCCTATCTATTCAGAGTCAAAGTCAGTAAAAGACAAACATTCCGATGAGTAAATTGCTGTTTGTGAGAAACTAATGCCTCATAGGTGGGTCTTTATTTATTTATTGACTCAACCAAAGTATTTAAATGGTTTTGCAATAAAAGCATTATTAATAACCCCAAATATGCCACACACAGATATGCACAAAACTCAAATGAGCCTCATCACCTCAGCACATCCTGCCCTTGCTGCAATTAACTGTGGCCTAGTGGTTAGAGCACCGGTCTTGCAATCCAGAGGTGGCCAGTTCAAATCCCACTGCTGCTCCTTGTGATCTTGGGCAAGTCACTTAACCCTCTATTGCCTCAACTACAAACTTAGATTGTGAGCTTTCCTGGGACAGAGAAATATCCAGTGTACCTGCATGTAACTCACCTTGAGCTACTACTGAAATAGGTGTGAGCAAAAAAAAAAAAATCTAAATAATAAACTAATCAGTGGGGGAACAGCCATCTTTTCAATGTCTTTTTAAACAGTTTACCTGATGGCAGGGCAAATATCTTTTTCAGGTCACGCCTATGTTTTGTAGGTTACAAAATGCAGCCAATTGCAGTGAAATCACAGATAGATAATTGGAAAAGTTTGATTTTCAGCTTTATCAGTGTGAATTGACCCTCATATGAACCCTTACAAATTTTGGACATGAAGAATTTTTTTTACTTCTAAAACTTTAAGAATGAATCTGGACACTTAGCACAGTAATTATTTTACCAAGATAAAAGAGACAAAAGCCAGATAACTGGTTCTTTAGCTAAATTGCAACCTTTAGACTATATAATTAGCAATAGTACATCCAAAACACTGCATGAACTGTCCACTACTACTCTTTTGTTTGAGCCGATAATTTATTCCAAAATACTTTCTACTAAAAGTAGGTTGTTCAGTTGAAATGAATATGCATGCTTTATAGAAGTGTAGCTAAAACTTCCTGGAATGTCTTTGTTGTCATGTCAATGTTCCTTTCTTCTGTTCTTTGTGTTGATGTAGGAAGACATTCAGGTTAAAAAAAAAAAAGATTTAAAATCACGAAGAATGAAACACTAAGGGGAGGAATTTATTAAGGTGGACTTGGAAAAAATCCACAATTTCGGGAATAACATGTATAGAATGTTTGTACGTTTGGGAAGCTGCCAGGTGCCCTTGACCTGGATTGGCCGCTGTCGGGGACAGGATGCTAGGCTTGATGGGCCTTTGGTCTTTTCCCAGTATGGCATTACTTATGTACTTAAGGTGGTCTACCATAAGACATTTATTTTACTGTTAACCCCAGTTATTTGTAACTAGGTCTCATTGCAGAAAATGGGATCTGTGCTAAAAGTAACTATGAGTTATTTATCATTTACTTAGACCAGGGGTTCTCTGCCCGGTCCTCGGGACACACCTAACCAGTCAGGTTTTCAGGATACCCACAATGAATATGCATGAGACAGATCTGCATACAATGGAGGCAGTGCATGCAAATTTATCTCATGCATATTCATTTTGGAGAGCTTGAAAACCAGACTGGCTTGTTGTGTCCTGAGGAATGGGTTGAGAACCCTTGACTTAGAGACCCTTTAATTAATGTGCACTATGCAGTTAAGAGGTCAATTCTATATCTGTGTCTACATAGAGGTGCCATAGAGCTGGTGTGTGTGTGTGTGTACTTTAGTGCTTAGAACACAAATTGTGTGCAGATTGCTGGCACATAAGGGATAATTCTCCATGTAGATGACCTGAGGCTTCACCGTAGAAGCCCATTCTACACATTATAGAATACGTGCATTACCCAGAATTGGCGTGTCTAACATCTCGGCACCCGCACTTCACCAGCCATAGAGCTGGTGTAATTGTGGGCACTGCAAACAAAACACAGGAGCGGGAATGACCACTGCAATAAGCTAAATGGAATTAAATAAGTTTTTATTGTGTGACAGAGTAATATTTGCCTGAAGACAGCACATCAGACAAAGAAAAGGACAAGCTCTGCTGGAGCATGGACTCAACAGGGTCCATGTCATAAAGCAAAGCAAAACACAAAGTGCTGGATAAGGCAAGCAGACACACAAAAGAAGCTGCTTTTAACTCCTAACCCTTATTCGCTTGTTCAGAACCCTTATTTTATCATCCTCACTTTAATATTCCCTTAAGTCTTGTTTGTCCTGTTTGTCTGTCCTAATTAGATTGTAAGCTCTGTCGAGCAGGGACTGTCTCTTCATGTTCAAGTGTACAGTGCTGCGTACGTCTAGTAGCACTTTAGAAATGATAAGTAGTAGTATACCAGATTGGTGTCCAGATCACAATTAGTGCCAATTAAGTGCTTCCTAACTCCAATAATTAAGTCATTGGAGCCCATTAACTAATTATTTTGAGCACTGATCAGAGATCCAGAACCAATTTTGGATGCCCAAACTTGGGCGCCTTTTTCAGAATTCAAAGGATACTATATAGATTGAAAAGTACGAGAGATAAGAGTGAGCCTTATGGGACATCATTCAAAGAGGGTAATTCTATAACAGAGTGACTAATATAGGTACTACTATAGGTTATGGTACCTATTTGAAGCCTGTTCTATTTTCTTTACAGAATGCTAGCACAAGCGGCAGAGAGCACATGACACTTACACCAGCCCTACAGTTGGTGCAAATGACTGAGTGTAGATGTACACATAAACATGCACAAATTATGGACTACATGTGTGCTCTGCCCATGCTCCACCAAAACTCTACCCATCCACTTGCCCATTTCCAAAGTCCACTCCATCAAGGTATGGTGCCTATTTTCCACTAGTTGCTATTCTATAAGAGGTCATTTACATGCTTAAGTACTCACTTATGCATAGAAAAGACTAGAATGTCATTCTCTTGCCACCTAAGACAAAGCAGCTCCTTATACAATTACTCTCAAAGGCACTAAATGATTCAGAAGCAGCGCCATGGAGCATCAGCTCAACAGCTTTTGAGATCTTCAACAAAAGGAAGCTGCTCCAAAATGAATGTTTATCTACTTTTCACATGTGTTTCATCAAAGCAAAGAGCTTATTGATGTCACTGAGTGTCTGTCTATCCACCCCCTATTGCTGGGCCCCTCTCCCTAAAATTTAGCAGAACAAGCTGGAGGATCAGCCTAATGGCTAGTGCAGTGGCCTGAGAACCAATTCCTACTGCAGCTCCTTGTAACTCTGGTCAAGTCACGTAACCTTCTATTGCCCCAGGTACAAAATAAGTACCCGTATCTTTGATTGTAATCACAGAGAGGCGGTATATCAAATCCCATCCCCTTTCCCCTTGGAGAGAGGGCAGCACAGCTGCAAATTTTCAGCTACATCTGCCCAAGGGGAAGGACTTCTGACTAATGGAATGGAATTGAGACTTGATATACCACCTTTCTGTGTTGTTGTTTTTTTGTTTTGCAACTACATTCAAAGCGGTTTACATCGTATATTCAGGTACTTATTTTGTACCAGGGGCAATGGAGGGTTAAATGACTTGCCCAGAGTCACAAGGAGCTGCAGTGGGAATCCAACTCAATTCCCCAGGACCAAAGTCCACTGCACTAACCACTAGGCCACTTGTGTTTTGACAGGGGCAGGAGAACTAGAGCTTAAAACACAGTGTCAGTACTGTGCTTCCTTGTGTTATGACAGAACTGTACACACATCTTCAATTTGACTGGTTCTGTTTTAATAGCTTAAAGAGAAACAGAGACATTTATTTGAGTTTTTGGTCATTTATAATGGGTTAAGTTGTACTTTTCTGATCAGAAGCATATATTTATGGAGCAAAAGAGAGACACACCAGCATCAATAGCATGACTATGAAAATATCAAGGTTTTTACTGGGACTGGCTTTAGATGGAAAACAGAATGCTTTTGTTCAGAAAAACACAGCTCAATTTATTATAAATGACCAAAAAATTCCGATGAAAATCTCTGATTTTCATTTACATTGACTGATGTACTACACTGGATTAAAATTGGTTATTAGCAGATGTAAATGTGATGTTGTATACATGAATTAATGGAAGATGATGATGAGACGGTAAAGAAGCATGCCTTACTGCAAACATTAAAATATGTACATGAAAGGGCCTGTGTCACTGCAAACATCAATGCAAAAACTTAAAGCTTTGTGCTTCAACTTGTCCGTGTCATTTGAGTATTTCAGGACATGCATTTTCTTGCTGCGCTAATAGAGAATGAGCTGTTTTGCACTCGTTTTATATTTCATTAGGCTAGGTCAGAGGTTTTCAACACTCAGCCAATCGGGCTTTTCAAGATATCCCCACTGAATTCAATGGGGATATCCTGAAAACCCCGACTGGCTGGGTTTGCTCCAGGGACTGGGTTGAAAACCTCTGGGCTAGGCCTTGAATTAACACTAATGCTCAGCCTCTAAGCAGGTTAATAGCTAAATGGTAATGAAAGTTAATCATGTGATAGATAATGCAGGTGTTTAATGTTTAGCAAAACTTATGTTACTGTGGACACACTTTCCTGCACTGGCCCTGTAGACGCTGTATAAATATATGGCACTCATTTTACAAGCCCTATCCATGTTTAATACGTTCATAAACCAGCACTTAAGCTTTGACTTTCCATAAACATCTAAGTCCCTATTCTAGAAAGCCGGGATAATGCATTCAATAAACCTATGCGCATGTAAATGGCAAGGGGTTGGGGAGTTTCACCTGCTTCCAAGCACGTTTATCTATTTATCCACTTCTTATTATACATAATTTTCTTATGCACCTTAACTGCAATAAAGCTGAAATTCTTACCCCGTTAATATGATCGCCATGATATTTTTATGCACCTTATCTGTTAACTATATTCTGATTTTCTTATTCCATCAATGTGATTGTTGTTGTATTATATTGTAAGCCACATTGAGCCTGCAAATAGGTGGGAAAATGTGGGATATAAATGCAGCAAATAAATAAATAAATAAATTTTAAAATTTATTAAACAACTCTTACTGAGCAGCACTGCACTGGAGGAATTAGGGGAGGTTACTCCCTTAATCACCCAGTGGTTTTTGTCCCCTCCACCCAAATGCCAACAGGCAAGGAAAAACTGTCACTGGATAGCAACTGGATAATAAACACTTATGTTTCTAAGGTTGCAAAGATAACCGGTGATGTGCTGGGCTTTGAACCCATCGCCGTTTTCAACATTGTTTGCTAAAATGGATGTTTGTGCTGCACACACCTGGGGCATAAACGTCCATTTCTCCAGTAGGTTAGAACAAGTTCTACGGCGGTAGATTCTGTTCCAAAATACACTTAAAACACACTGACCTGAAAATCAATTCCTAGTTCTATGACCTGTCTACCTATCTATTTATTTACTTACTGCCTTTTTGAAGGAATTCACTCAAGGCTATGTACAATAGGAATAAATCAAACATGAGCAACAGACAATTACAGCAGTAAAACAGTCCAATAACAATACAAAGTATGGCATAGTATACTACTTATAATATCGACACAATAGGTAATAGAACATTTTAATTGACAGTGTAGGGTATAAGCAAAGATGGAACATATAGGGGTCCTTTTACTAAGGTGCGCTGAAAAATGTCGTATGGTAGTGTAGACACGTGTTTTGGGTGCGCGCAGAATTAGTTTTTAGCGCACCTACAAAAAATGCCTTTTGCATTTTTGGTGAAAATGGACATGCGGCTAAATTAAAATTGCCGTGCATCCATTTTGGGTCTGAGACCTTACCACAAGCCATTGACTTAGTGGCAAGGTCTCATGCGGTAACCGGGTGGTAATGGTCTACGCGCGCCAGAAAATAAAAATCATTTTTTTTGAAGCATCAAAATTGAAATTACTGCAAGGGCCACATGGTAACTCCAATTTGGCGAGCGTTGAGCGCGTGTAGGTGCCTATGTGACTTAGTAAAAGGGTCCAATAGATAGATAAGAGAGTAAGAGGAGTTAGAAAACAAGGTAACTAATTTAAAGAAAGTTGACCAACATGAGGTCAGACAGATACACACACACACACACACACACACACACACACACACACATATATATATATATATATATATACAAGGGCAGCACCATATTAGACAGAGAGAGAGGTTTAGAGAGTAACATAGCATCACAGTAAATAACTGCAAAGACCGAAGTGGCTGGTCCAGCAAGGTGTTTAAACTTGTAAATGCTCTGTTATGCTATTTTGTTCAGGGTTATAGCTGCCTCTCCGTGCAGGTTATCTCCTCTCCTCCCGTGCTTTCCTGGAAACAGAACATAATCATTGTTCTGTCATTTTGGGCTGAAGTACTTTCCCATGCAGTTTATCCCAGTGTTTTGCTTCCATCACATCCTTTGGGTTTAATCCGTGCCCTTCAAATTCCTTTATCATTTTTGTCTCCACCACTTTCTTTTAATCCATTCCATACATCCACTATTGTTTCTATGAAAAATAAATCTAGATACTGCTTAGAGCTTTGTATTATAACTCCTAGTTCTGTTGATACCTTCTCTTTGTAAAAAGTTTGTGTATTAATACATTTCAGGGGTTCTAATGTCTGTATCATAACTGCCCTCCTCTAGGGTAGACAGGTTTAGGCCCTAAAGTCTCATCTCCTATGCCTTCTTCTACAAACCCTGCACATGAAAGAGAGAGAGAGAGAGAGAGAGAGGGAGAGAGAGAGAGAATGAATCTAAGACCAGTTTCATTGGCATAAGTTGTTATCCTAAGAATATAAGTATAGCCATACTGGGTCAGACCAATGGTCCATCTAGCCCAGTATCCTGTTTCCAACAGTGTACAATCCAGGTCACAAGTACTTGACAGAAACCCAAACTGTAACAAGATTCCATGCTACCAATCCTTGGGCAAGCAGTGGCTTCCCCCATGTCCATCTCAATAGCTATGGACCTTTTTTCCAGGAACTAGTTCAAAACCATTTTTTTTTAAACCCAAATATGCTAACTACTGATACCACATCCTCCGGCAACAAGTTCCAGAGCTTAACTATTTGAGTGAAAAAATATTTCATCCTATTTGTTCTAAAAGTATTTCCATGTAACATAATTGAGTGTCCCCTAGTCTTTGTACTTTTTGAAAGAACACAAAATCAATTCACTTCTACTTGTCCTACATCACTCAGGATTTTGTAGACTTCAACCGTACCCCCCCCCCCCCCCTCAGCCATCTCTTTTCCAACTGAAGAGCCCTAACCTCTTTAGCCTTTCCTCATACGAGAGGTGCTCCATCCCCTTTATCATTTTGATCTCTCTTCTTTGAACCTTTTCTAACTCCGTTATATCTTTTTTTGAGATACGGTGACCAGAACTAAATTCGATACCCAAGGAGAGGTTGTACCATGGAGTGATACAAAATGCATTATATTTTATCTATTAATTTATTTGGCTTTTGTTCACAGTAGCTCAAGGTGAGTTACATTCAGGTACACTGGGTATTTCCCTGTCCCTGGAGGGCTCACAATCTAAGTTTGTACCTGAAGCAATGGAAGGTTAAGTGACTTGTCCAAGATCACAAGACGTAGCAGTGGGATTCCAACTGGGCCCCTCTGGATGTCAAGACCGGTGTTCTAACCACTAGGCCACTCCTCCACTCAGTCTTATTCCCCATCCTTTTTATCAGTGAAGATTAGCATGTCTAAAGAATACTCCTTTATAAATTCAGTTTTCTGCAGTTGCCTTAGTCAGTAGTCAAAAAACTGCAAGTGTGACAAAATCATTTGCTGTAATGGGAAACGCTGTGGCATTTTTGACATTTCGGTGTGACATCACCAACAGGTAAACAAACTTCTCAAGAGGCCTTTTCCTTGTGATTGATGATACTTTTGCTCCTAAAAGATGCCATTCCAGAAAGCCCAAACTATCTCTGGTAAAAAAAAAGAAAAGTTTTTCACACGGACAATTTATCGGGTGTTGCATTGGCTTGATGTCCAGAATACCCAAATGACAAGCTAGAGACCTGTCCATGGTATCAGAGGTCCCACTTCAATTATCATTTATCTCTGAAAGACTTACAGTGTGAATAGTAGCTGAATTCCTTGACCCGCAAGGTCATACAGTGATAAAGAACTTGTAGTTTGAAAAGTGGATCTGAAACATTAAAAAAAGGTCTAGTTTGATAGAAGGCAAGCTGATACAGGTGTATTCACGTTTATTTACTTTTGAAATGTTTCCTCAGTTGGTTAGGCAAGAAAGCTATGATAAGTAGATCATAAGTACTATATGGATAGCAGAGCCGGTAGTGGGAGGCGGGGCTGGAGGTTGGGAGGAGGGGATAGTGCGGGGCAGACTTATACGGTCTGTGCCAGAGCCAGTGGTGGGAGGCGGGACTGGTGGTTGGGAGGCGGGGATAGTGCTGGGCAGACTTATACGGTCTATGCCCTGAAGAGCATAGGTACAAATCAAAGTAGGGTATACACAAAAAGTAGCACACATGAGTTGTCTTGTTGGGCAGACTGGATGGACCGTGCAGGTCTTTTTCTGCTGTCATCTACTATGTTACTATGTTACTATATCAAAAACTATGAACAAATTAATTTGGAGGAAAGTGTGTTATGGCATATGAACTATGTTTCATGCTTTTAAAAAATGTTGTATTGGTTAAAACCAGAATCAGCAAAGGTAGCACAAAATTTGTGGAATTCTTTTAAAAAAAAACCTGGAGCCAATCTACATCAACTTATTTTTGGTAAGCCTTCATCCTAGAAATAATCTTACCGATGTTTCACTTCTTATAGTAATGGATGTAGTTCATTTTAGAAAGTGTGCATGGCATTTGCATATGTAAATAGCAAAGTTTATTTGTGTAAGTGCCCTAACACATGGAACTAGTGATTTTAGAAAAGCTGCTACTTACAATACATGGACAGATGGAGATGTGACTTACACTTTGGAGGACTTATTGAGGAGCAAAACCACCTCAAAAATCCTAAAAAAATCTACTATAATAAAATGCACCCTCCACGTTCTGAAGCTTCCGTCTTCAGTGAACGGTTCATCAGTTCGAAGTGGTGAAGCCATCCAACTCACCATGTCGCTTTGCCCCGCCCTCGTGTCAAACCGTGATGACGTCGAGGGCGGAACACTAACAGTGAAGGGATCGCTGAACCAAGAAGGGAGCAGCATTAGCAACAGAAGGGGTTATTTTTCGCCATGCCCTCGCGTCAAAATGCCATGATGTCGAGGGCGGAGCAGGAAGCGACGGAGGAAAGCAGCATGAACGAAGGAGGGAGAGAGGGAGCGAGCCAGCATGAACGTGGGAAGGAGGCAGGCAGGCACGCAGGCAGGCAGCCTGAACGTGGGAGGGAGGGAGGGAGCCAGCTTTAACATGGCAGTGGGAGGGAGGGGGGGCCACGACCCTGAAGCATGGAGGGGGGAGGGGAGGAAAAAGGGGAGGTGGAGGAGAAGGAATAGGGGGAGGGGAGACCGGGGGAAGGGGGAAGGAGGGAGGGAGGGGGGCCCTGCCGCACACTCTCATTCTTTCTCACGCACACACTCTCACACAGACAGCCTCACTCTATGCCACACACACTTGCACATTCACTCTGTCTCTCTCTCTCTCTCTCACACACTCACTCTCACACACACTCTCTCAAACATACACACTCCGATGAAAACCTTGCTAGCGCCCGTTTCATTGGTCTCAGAAAGGGCCTTTTTTACTAGTAAATAAATAAAATTAATGAATGGCTATGACTTATTCCATGTAGAAGCCTGTGCGGCTGATCTGCAAGGGCAGGCTTCTACATGGAATGATGCTAGTGGAATAGCAACATTTCATGTAGAATCTCCAATAGTAGCAACAGAATCTCAATAGTAGCAACATTCCATCTAGAATCTCCAATAGTAGCAACATTCCATGTAGAATCTCAAATAGGGAAAGGGAAATGGGACTTGATATACCGCCTTTCGGAGGTTTTTGCAACTACATTCAAAGCGGTTTACATATATTCAGGTACTTATTTTGTACCAGGGGCAATGGAGGGTTAAGTGACTTGCCCTAAGTCACAAGGAGCTGCAGTGGGAATTGAACTCAGTTCCCCAGGATCAAAGTCCACTGCACTAACCACTAGGCTGCTACTCCTCCGCTCCTAGGGAGAATTACCCCCTTTGTTCCATTAATGTGCATGTTTGAAAGCTACTGCTTTTTTGGGCTACTATAACCTTTGCTGGTAGACTATTCCAAGTGCTTTCTACCACATCACTCTACAGCAATACCAAGATTCATCGATCTCAACGTAATTTAAAATTTCACAAGCACAGTTCCAATTGGATTTATTGTACAGCCTGCAGTACTCCTAACCCAACAAAACTTGTACCCTCTCCCCCGCTCCTGACCAAAAAAATCTGTCTGCAAATACTTAAAAAATAATCCTTAACAAATAAAAAATATTAGGGGATGGTGCTTTCTTCAGGCAGTCAGCTGTAACAGATGGTTAGTGAGTGAAAACAAAAAGCAAAATTATGATACACCCTCGTCTCATTCCTACTGAGAGAAGTTCTCTCTGTCTGTAGAGAGATGAAGAAGGCAGAATGCATAAAGGAGGCCACATTTATCTGACTTTTCAAAATATATATACATTTCTAAGATGAGATCGGGTAATTTTTGAAACAATTAGAAGCCTCCCACTGTAAAGCCTGAGAACAAGAAGAGCGGCCAAAACCTACACTATAATCAAAGGTTTTATATTTGCATAGTTTTCATTTTAAAAAAATTAAGCTATATTTTCAGTGCTCTCCATTATCCAGGCTATCATTCATCATCCAGTTTGTTGGGTTTTTATTTTTTTGGTACATGCAATATATTTGATTGAAAGTACATGAAAAATATGTTAGATAATTATGTTCTCTCCAGATGGCTGAGTACTGTTGCTGTCTAATTATTATCAACAATAGTTGCTGGCGCAAGGATGTAATTAATTATATTTCTTGAATGAACCAATTTTAAATTGTCTCCACACCTGTTTAAATAGAATGTTCCATACTAAATTTCTTCGGGGAAAAAATGAATATTCAGCATGGAGAAATTTAAAGTTACATTCAATGGCATACCAAGGGGGGGGGGGGGGGCGGTCCGCCCCCGGTGCACGCCGCTGGAGGGGTGCAGCGGCGTGCGCCTGCTCCGAGTTCGCTAAACTTCTTTGCTCGTTCGCTGCAGTTCCCTCTGCCCTGGAACAGGTTACTTCCTCTTCCGGGGTAGAGGGAGCTGTAGCGAACGAGCAAAGAAGTTTAGCGAACTCAGAGCAGGCGCGTGCCACGGCACCCCCCCCCAGCGGCGTGCACCCGGGGGGGGTGTCATTTTGCCGGGGGGGGGAGGTGTAATTTAGTGGGGGGGGGGCACGCTGCACCCAGGGGGGACGCATCGGCGCTCCGCCTCGGGTGCCATCCAGGCAAGGAACGCCACTGGTTACATTAAGGGGTCCTTCTGCCAAAATGCATTAAGTTTCGGACTTAGGGGTGTTGTTTTACCAAGCTGCTCTAAAAAGTGGCTGTACACTGAAGTGGTAAAATGGCTGTCTTGCCATATTTTCTTGCAACGACCATGTGCTAATTTCCCCATTAGCGCATGTAGCCATTACTGCTGGAGCCCTTACTGCCACCTATTTAGAAGGTGGTAAGGTCATAAGGACACCCACACTAATTAGGTAGTGTGCGGTATTGCTCCCGTGCTACCCGATTAGTGCACATCCGAAAATAAAAATAAAATTATTTTTTGGACCCATGCCAAAAATGAAATTACCACAAGAGCCACGCAGTAGTCGGGTGGTAAGTCCATTTTGGCGCTTGTAGACGCCTACATGGCCCTCAGACTGCTGGCACTGCCCCAGAACAGGAAGTGATGTGAAAGGGGTAGGACTGTCAGACACAAGTATGCACAGTGGGTCCCGCACCATGGCTGTCATTTGTTTTGCCGCTGCTACTGCTGGTCTGGAGGAGTAGGAGCACAGAAGTGTGTGTGTGTGTTGGGGGGGGGGGCATAAATGGGCACACCCAGTATTCTACAAAAGAATCTTGGCACCCAGATGCCATTATAGAATTAACACTCAGCGTGCAACATGCCTACATTCAGACATCGCAAAGGCACACATTGTACCGTAATTCTCTAACGGTATCTGGTCATCACAATGCTATTGTACAATACTACCATAAACCTACATTGCTGTATTGAAATTTAGGCATGACCATTTATGGCTACTCAATGGCAGGTGTAAGTGGGTGTGTCTAAGTGCAGCAAAAAGTGTGTATAACTTATCATATTCTATAAGTTATGTGTATAAGTGGGAGACACACACATGCCCCACCTGCACATATGTCCCCCTTTGCCAGTGCTTTTTTTTCTAGCAAAAAAGGTGCCGGTACTCAAATGCTAGGACACCCTTCAAGGGTGCGGTGATCACCGAGGGACCCACCCCACAATAGCCAGGTCCCCTGCAACTAGTCACAGAACCCATGACAAGGCAGAATTGCTGTGTAGAGCCTGAGCTTTTTCATTAAAACTTGGGGCCCATGGTCAATTATAGCAGACAATGGAAAAGGTGCCGGTACTCAGTACCCCCTCAAAAAAAGCCCTGCCCGTTGCAGTTATACACTACTTTACAGACTAGCACATAGTGCACTTACATGCATAAGTTGTGTATTTCATTGTGCTTATGCATGTTAGGTGGATGTAACTACAAACATCCAGTTGTAGAATTGCCTTTACAGAATGAAATTTACTTTATTGGCTAAGTTGGGGTACTGGGTGAATGAAGCCCATGAATTAATAATTTCTTATGCCTTTGATAACCCAAAGCTACACTGAGTAACACAGTAGATGAAGGCAGATAAAGACCTGCACGGTCCATCCAGTCTGCCCAATAAGATAAACTCAAGGTATATGAAATGATGCAATGTAACATATGTATGCTTGATTTTAATTTGTCCTTAACATTTTTGGGGCACAGAACATAGAAGTTTGCCCCAACTACTAGAGTTGTCATCGAAGACCTCTCCAGCCGATCCAGATCTGATTAGCTATAATCAGGGCGCAGACCATGGAAGTCTGCCCCAACTACTAGAGCAGTCGTTGGAAGTCTCAATCCAGCACATCCAGATCTGTTTGGCCATAATCAAGGCACAGACGATAGAGGTCCGCTCAGCATTGGCCTTGTTCTCCAACTACTTGAGTTGCCATTGAAGCTCCATTCCAGTCCATCCAGATCTGTCTAGTCATAATCGGGGCACAGAACACAGAAGTCTGGCCTTATTTGCCAATTATCGGTGTTACCATCTAAGCACCTCTATGCAGGAGGGTGTTCTAAGCATCAAACAGTACTTCCTGACGTTACTCCTAAGTCAACCCCCCCCCCCCCCCCCCCCCCCCGTAACGTGATACCAATTAAAGTATGAGGAGGACTAGCTGCCAAAAGTGAGACAAGTGAAAAACAGAGAAAGAAATATTTACATACTGTGTGAAACCCAGTGGTTCAATTGCCCGTGAAAGTTTGCATATAAAAGACACACTTGGATTAAACCAGGATTAATACATTTCAAAAGCTGCATAATATTGTACTTCCCTCTTACCATGGAGTGCTTTTTAAAATGCATAACCGGTCACTTAGAGCCTTGATTTACCACGATTTCTCTCTCATAGACACCGAATTAGAACCTTAATATAATCAGGTCCCAGGAGAATAATAGACATGTGATAATATAAGATCTTTCAATATTTTGCATACTGTACATACGATGGGAAGGGATGCAGGTGCACAGTTCCCAGGAGGCTAATAATGCTAGTGAGTTTGTTCAACATATCTTTAGCTCTTTACATTTTATAGCAATTCATGCCTGTTATATATTCTGAGAGCTTTGGGTTCATATAGCATTGAAATCAGTTGTTCTGTTGTAGGTGTATAGCTCCTGGGGAAAGCTAGAAAGTTCATAGGCTGTGCTTCCTTTCATTTGGCCACTGAACGAGGCATGGCATCGACACAACAAAGCGCCTGCCTCAGGGGTCCACAAATAGTATTCGCAGAGCACACTGACTAGATAAGATTGCCACCAAGGGTGCACTCTGTGAAACTAAAAACAAAGTTTCCACCAAGCATAAACTCGAAGGACATGAACAAAACAGCATGCCGACAATGACTCTCCCCCAAAATGGCCACACAGCAAGTGCTTCACTTGTCGCATTGCCATTTCCTGAAAAAAAAAAGACCTACCTTGCGGTAGAAGGGGGCCTTGGCATGTGTGAAAAGCAAGCGCCAATGCCAGCGCAGGCCCCCTTTTGCCGCAGCTTGCTAAAAAGGGTCCTATGTAATTAAATTGCACACACAATTTTTTATAGAATTTCGGGGATAACTTCTGAGTTTGGCCTGGCACTAACTGGAAAGTGCCTTGGTGGTCACAGCTATAGTCCAGCAGCATCCTCGGGTTAAGTGCCACTGAATATTACGCTTTGGGTCAGTCAGTGTGATTTAATCAGGCAGGAACACATCTTGACCAGTTGGGGGGGCCCTTTCACTAAGACACGTGGAGGGGAATAATTGAACGGCGCCGGCGAAATACATGGCCGGCGATGTATTTTGGCGGTGCCGCAAACAGCTGGCCAGACCCATATTTTCGAAAAAGATGGCCAGCCATCTTTTGTTTCGATAATACGGTTCCGGCCAGCCAAATGCCTTGAATTTGGCCGGGGTTTGAGATGGCTAGCTTCGTTTTTTAGCGATAATGGAAAGTTATGTCGGCCATCTCAAACCCCGGCCAAATCCAAGGCATTTGGCCGTGGGAGGAGCCAGCATTTTTAGTGCACTGGCCCCTCTGACATTCCAGGACACCAACCGGGCTCCCTATGGGTCACTGCGGTGGACTTCAGAAAAGCTCCCACGTGCATAGTTCCCTTACTTGGGGAGCTGAGCCCCCCACCCCCCCCCCCCCCCCCCAAAACCCACAAATGTACTGCACCCACTAAAACTGCTCCAGGGACCTGCATACAGCCTCTAGGACTTATTGCTGCTGTATAACTTTGGCACACCAGTTCACACCTGAAGACTAATCTCTCTGAAAAAGTCCTTTCTTGAAATATGCACGTTTACTCACAGTTAACTGCAGATCAGAGGTTGTGCCCCACTGGCAAAGAGTCCCCTGGTACTAAGATTAGCAGTAGGTCAGAGCTGGCACAATGGTGTACAATGCCCTCTTTCAGCACCATTCAAGGTAATAACTAAGTTCTGTAACGTGTGTAACACAGGAAAGGGAACTAAAACTGGCTTACAAAAATGGCCACTACCGCATGGACTACAACAGGAAACAAAACAGGGCACACTCTGACCCAGTATGCAGGGGGAAAGCACCAGGGGAGTAGAGCCTACCAACTACCAATACCTACACCCACCACAATGCATTGCTGATGTGACTATGCAGTGCAAATAACAGAAAAGGTGTCACACTCACCCCAGAGCCACATCACAAGCAGGAAAAGGCTTTCGGAGGACAGAACACATTCTGCTGTCATGGAGGTGGGTACGGTATTTGAGGCTGGCATACAGGCTGGAAAAAAAATTGTTTAAAGTGGGGGTTTTTTGGTGGGAGGGGGTTAGTGACCACTGGGGGAGTACAGGGAGGTCATCTCCATTTCCTTCCAGTGGTCATGTGGTCAGTTTGGGTACCTTTTTGAGGCTTGGTCGTGAAAATAAAAGGACCAAGTAAACCCGGCGAAATACTGCTTAACGCCGTATTTTTTTCCCCATTATCAGCGAAAGCTGGCTATCTGGTAGCCACGCCCATACCTGCCCATGTCCCGCCTTCACTTCGCCGCCGCCATGCCCCTTTGAACTTTCGCCGACAAGGCGACGGGAAAGCGGCGATGCTGTCAAAAAAAGCAGCTTTCGATTATACCGATTTTGCCACTTTTCCCAAATCACCGGCCATCTCCCGATTTGTGTCGGGAAATGGCCGGCAATCACTTTCGATTATGAGCTGGATAGGCACCTACGCAAGCTCAAGGCACATCAATTTTGAGTTAACACCCGGCTACCGCGTGGCCCTTGTGGTAATTTCATTTTGGATATGTGTCAACTAGGCACACCAGAAAATATTTTTACTTTCTGGCACATGGGCGGTAATCGAGTTGTAATCATCATTCTACACGCGTAAACCATTACTGCCCGAGACCTTACCACTAGGTCAATGACTTGGCAGTAAGGTCTCAGATCCAAAATAGACACGCGGCAATTTTCATTTTGCTGCATGTCCATTTTCGGCAAAAATTTTAAAAAGGCATTTTTCTACAGGTGTACTGAAAAATGATTCTGCGCGCGCCCAAAACATACGTCTACACTACCACAGGACATTTTTCAGCATTCCTTTGTAACAGGGGCGTAGCTACATGGGGCCACAGGGGCATGGGCCACCACAGATTATGCCCTGGCCCCCTCTACTTTTGACCCTCCCGCCCCACCCCGCCGCCGCTGCATCAGGTACCTTGTTTGTTGGCAGGGGTCCCCAATCCCCGCCAGCCGAAGAGTTTTCTTCAGCGCCGGTTGACTCCAGCGCCTTCATTGTGGGATCATCTGTTCTGATGCCTTACGTCCTGCACTGTGCATGTAGCCCCGTGCAGAACGTAAGGCATCAGAAACAGGCACTGAAGAAGACTCTTCGGCTGGTGGGGATTGGGGACCCTTGCCAGCAAACAAGGTAACTGATGCGGCGGTGGCAGCGGGGGGCAGGTGGGCGGCAGCGGGGGGTTGCAGTTGCGGCGGTCCAAAGTGGCAGGGGGGTGTTTGCAGTTACGGGGGGGGGGGGGGTCGGCGGCAGAGGGAGGTGGCTAAACAGTGCCCCCCACCTCGGGCTCTGGTCCCCCCTCCTGCCGAGGTCTTGCCACGCCCCTGCTTTGTAAAAGGGCCCCTGAGTCATTCTGAATATCAACCCTGAGATTACGTGGCATATAGGAGTCAGCATGGATACAGAGGAAATTGGAGAGTCATGGGATAGGAGGTAGCGTTCTATTGTGGATTAAAAACTGGTTAAAAGATAGAAAACAGAGAGTAGGGTTAAATGGTCAGTATTCTCAATGAAGAAGGGTAGTTAGTGGGGTTCCCCAGGGGTCTGTGCTGGGACCGCTGCTTTTTAACATATTTATAAATGACCTAGTGATGGGAGTAACTAGTGAAGTAATTAAACTTGCTGATGACACAAAGTTATTCAAAGTCGTTAAATTGCGGGAGGATTGTGAAAAATTACAAGAGGACCTTATGAGACTGGGCGTCTAAATGGCAGATGACGTCTAATGTGGGCAAGTGCAAAGTAATGCATGTAGGAAAGAGGAACCCAAATTATAGCTACATCATGCAAGGTTCCACGTTAGGAGTCAAGGACCAAAAAAGGGATCTAGGTGTCGTCGTTGAAACCTTCTGCTCAGTGTTTTGCTGCAGCTAAGAAAGCAAATAGAATGTTAAGTATTATTAGGAAAGGAATGGAAAACAAAAATGAGGATGTTATAATGCCTTCGTATTGCTCCATGGTGCTACCGCACCTAAAATATTGTGTTCAATTCTGGTCGCTGCATCTCAAAAAAGATATAGTGGAATTAGAAAAGGTGCAGAGAAGGACGACGAAAATGAAAAAGGGGATGGGATGACTTCCCTATGAAGAAAGGCTAAAGCGACTAGGGCTCTTCAGCTTGGAAAAAGACAGCTGAGGGGAGATATGATAGAGGTCTATAAAATAATGAGTGGAGTTGAATGGGTAGATGTGAAGCGTCCGTTTACGCTTTCCAAAAATACTAGGACTAGGGGGCATGCGATGAAGCTACAATGTAGTAAATGAATTGGAGAAAATGTTTCTTCACTAAACATGTAATTAAACTCTGGAATTCGTTGCCAGAGAATGTGGTAAAGGCGATTAGCTTAGTGGAGTTTTAAAAAGGTTTGGACGGCTTCCTAAAGGAAGAGTCCATAGACCATTATTAAATGGACTTGGGGAAAATCCACTATTTCTGGGATAAGCAGCATAAAATGTTTTGCACTTTTTGGGGATCTTGCTAGGTATTTGTGACCTGGATTGGCTACTGTTGGAAACAGGATGCTGGGCTTGATGGACCTTTGGTCTTTCCCAGTATGGCAATACTTATGTACTTATGTAAGGGCATTTGCCTACCATTTTATCACATTTTAACCTAACATAAGTTTATTTTTATAGCCCACAATGCCTCACAGTTCAATGAGGGGTTACAAGTAATAATCTGGTCAATCCAGGGATACAAAATTTACACAGATACAAAAGCTAACAATGACTTCCTATTAAAATTCACACACAAATATGTATTAAGCAAGCATCTAAAATGTTCATAGCTTGATACCTGTACTATTAATGAAGAAATATCTTTACCCAGTTTAGCAGCCTGGTAAGATATTAAAGCATTTATAGTTTTCTTCCTTATTTTTCTCTTTAAAGAAAAGAAAAGAAATGATCAGGTTTCACACATTAAAATAGACAAAACTAAACAATTAGTTGGATATGAAGGAGCTAAACCATAAGATACTTTATACATCAAACAGGCTAATTTAAAAACAACAGGAGCTGCCACTGGCAACCAGTGAACTTTGGAATAATACTTTGTTAAATGATCACAGCGATTTAAAGAATACATCAACCGCAATGCAGTATTTTGAATAGTCTGTAATTTCTGAATTAATGTTTGAGAACATCCTAAACAGATTATATTACAATAGTCTAAAGAACGTAGGGCCCTGTTTACTAAGCTGCGCTGTAGGTGCGCTAACACTAGAGACACCCATGGGAATATACGGTTGTCTCTAGCATTAACGCATGCTAATTTTTAGTGCACGCTAAAAAGTTAGCGCGCCTACAGTTAAGCTTAGTAAACAGGGCCCTAGGTAATAATGCTTGAACCAACAACCGAAATTGACAAACGTCAAAATAGTTACGAATACAATGCAATTTGCTCATAAGGGAAAAAATTTTTGAAGTCCACTGTCTGAGCAACCTACGGTCAATGTCAACAGGATAACACAGAGATTGACTATAATTACGCTAAGTTCATTTAATCATTGATTGGCCGAGTTTAAACATCCAAGATTGAAAAACTATAGCAAAGTTTTACTTAATACGGAGGTTTTTCTGGCCGATGATGAGGAAGTCCAACTCCTTATAAGACCTTTTTACGTGTCAAGGGGTTTCTCGAGGCCTTTTCCTCTGAAAACTAAATAAGTGTGTTTGCTACAAGTATTGAGGACCTTTTGTATATTTACATTCATTTGACTGATTTAGGTATCTCATCCCCATATTTACCGTTGAGCAACCTTATCGACATGAAGCTCCATGGTACCTGTTGAATCCAAATGCACCTCCAAAATCCTTACAGAGGGGGGGAAATATAATGTCGATGGTTAATAACAGTATTGGATTCCAAGGGACCCCCTGAGCAACAAAAACGTGTGGATAATGGTTGAGCAGGTTGAGTCCAGCATATTTGGGCATTCAGGAAGCATTTAACAACTCCCTCATGAGAGATTCCTTAGGAAATGAAAAAGTCATAGGATAAGAGGCAATGTCCTTTTGTTGACTGAGAACTGGTTAAAAGACAGGATACAGAGATACAATATAATGCCCAAAGGGTCTGTACTGGAACCTGTGCTGTTTAGCATATACATAAATTTAGAGAAAGGAGCAAGGAGTGAGGTGATCAGGTTTACAGGTGACATGAAATTATTCAAGGTCACTGAAACAGCAGAGCATTGTGAAGATTTGCTGAAAGACCTTGTGAGACTAGGGAACAATGCATTTAAATGGCAGATGAAATTTTAACTGTGGACAAGAGCAACATGATACACAAAGGGAAAATAATCCCAACTACATGTACAAAATGCTGGGTTCTGCTTTCAGAGTCACCACCCAAGGAAACGATCTTCGAGTTATTGTGGAAATTTTCAGCTCAGCGTGTCACAGCTGCTAAGAAGCAGCTAGAATGTTACCCCCCAATATTTAACCAGCACGATTCAGTGTGGACTTTGAATATTGACTGTAGTATTTAATTTACCCAGATACCAACTTCTACTATACTGGTAGTTCGTAGAGGGGCATTTTCAATATGATGTCTAAATCCAACTTTGGACGTTTTGCTACAAATGTCCAAAATTCAAGTGGGGAATATAGCTATTTTCAAGACAGAAAAATTTCTGTCTCTTTTTTTTTTCAAAAAATGGCTATATTCTAGATGCTTTTGTGCTCTGTGCATTTATCTTTCTGGTCCATTTTCAGAAAAAAAAAACCCCATCCAAGTAAAAAATGCACAAAGTCAAGGTGCTCCCAGGTATACATCTCACCATTGCTCCCTTCCGTTGTCTGCTGAGCCTCCCAAAACCCACTACACCAACTGTGCACCACTACAATAGCCCTAATGGGCGAAGGGGGCACCTATATGTGGGTACAGTAGGTTTCTAGTGAGTTTTGGAGGGCTCACAGTTTCCCCACAATTGTAACAGGTAGGGGGAGGTATGGGCCTGGGTCCACCTGTCTGCAGTGCACTGCACCCATGACTAGACTAGTCCAGGGACCTGCATGCTGCTCTAATGGACTTGAGTTTAACATCTGAGGCTGGTAAATAATGTTTTTAATCACATTTTGGGGGTGGGGGTGGGAGGGGGTTAGTGACCACTGGGGGAGTAAGGGGAGGTCATCCCTGATTCCCTCCAGTGGTCATCTGGTTATGTGGGGCACTTGACTGTGGCTTTTTCATTAATAAACTAGGTCTAGACCAAAACGTCCAAACTATAGCCCTGGATGTTCCATTATGGCAGAAAAACGTCCCTGTTTGGAACCCTTCTCTTGTTATTCAATAGTAGTGAAGTTTGAGTATTATATTATTATGTATGCTCTTGGTAATTATATTGTTCTTTTTGCAAATGTTTATTGATAGCCAGGTTAAACCTGAACTTGTTTGGGATAGTGTGGGATAAAGATGTCATAAATAAATAAATAAAAGGGGATAGACTGGCTCACTATGAAGAAAAGCAAAACAGTCTAGAAACTCTTCTGCTTGAAGAAAAGAGACAGAGGGGATATGAAAGGAATTTATAAAATCATGAGTTGTATAGAATGATCAAATACAAAACATCCGTTTAACCTTTCAAACAGCACTGAGGGGCCCTTTCAGTAAAGGGTTGGTGAGCAGCAACAGGCTTGCCGCGCATCAATACGGAACTATCCCGGGCTGCCACAAGAGCCAGGCGGCAGTTCCCAACCCTAGTACGCACCTACAGTGTCCTACAAAATGGTTCACTTTCTGCATGGCCATTTCTTTTCCAGCAAAAGACCCTTTTATCTTCTGCAGTAAAAGGGGGTCTCAACGCACATCAAAAACACGTATCGATGCTAGCGCAGGCCCCTTTTTTCTTTTTTTTTTTTTTTTTTAACCACAGCTGGGTAAAAGGACCCCTAAAAGACAAGGACACTTCCTAAAATAACAACCTGCAGATATAAAAAGAAATTGCAGAAATTGTTTTTAATTACAGCACATATTTAAGCTGTGGAATCCGTTGCTAGGAAATATGGCCAAAGCAATTAACATAGAAGGGTTTATAAAAAGGTTTGCACAAGTTCCGGCAGGAAAGTCCATAATAAAATATGATCCAGGTAGACTTTGGAGAGTCATTGGTTATCCTTTGAAATGAGAAACAGATCTGCCTTTTGGGATCTGCTATGTACTTCTGACCTGGACTGGCCACTGTGAGCTGCTGGACTTGGGCATAGCCGCCGAGAAGGGAGGGCAGGGGGGAACAAAATTCCCCAGGCCCAGGACTCCAAGGGGGGCCCGGCGCCGCAGTCCCACCCGCCCTCTGTCGTCAACTGTCTGCCACCAGGCTGGGCCCCCTGCATTGAAATCACAGTGCCTCTCACCTCCGTGTGAAAGTGCTACAGGCAGCAGATCGCCTCCCTTCGGCCCTCCTTCCCTCCGTGTCCCGCCCTCGTATGATGTAACTTCCATGAGGGTGGGACACAGGGAGGGAAGGAGGGCCGAAGGGATGGCGATCTGCTGCCCTGTTGTCTGCAGCGCTTTCACACGGAGGTGAGAGACGCTGTGATTTCAATGCAGGAGGCCTGGCCGGTGGCGGACGGGGGGCGGGGGAGCAGCGGCGAGCTCAGTGGGGTGGAAGGGGGAGCAGCGGGGGCGGGACCCCGGGGGCAGCCTTGTCCCAAGCCCGGCCCAGTCTCTCGGCAGCCCTGAACTTTGGACCTTGGCCTGACAATATAACTTTTCTTTTGTTATTAGGGGTGGGGTGAGAGTGTGTCTATGTATTGGTTATATGTTTGTGACTGAGGGAGGTGGTGCAATTCTTTAACTTCTATGTTACAGTGAATCAGTGACTCTGCGCTGCAGCTACCGGAACTGCTTCCCCCATAGAAATGCATTGAGCCATTTTATGGTGGACTTTATTTCTCTGAATTCAAAAATAAGCCAGATTGGACTGGGGATTCCAATCTGTCTTTTCACAGGGTTTTCCTCTATGCCAGATTTGGCCCCGTTTCATTACATTTTCAGAGAGTTCTTTTGTACTCCGTTATAAAGGCAGACAGATAGTTTCTCCACCCCCATATATACAATCTATTTTTTTTCAATATTTCATTGGGCTGGAAGGAATAAGGGATCCCTCTGGTCTCAAAAATCTCACGGACCTCCACATCATTTTAGCTGTTTCAATTCGTAGTATCACAGCTTGCAAAGATTCCAGCAATATTATGAATAATAATAATCAACCTTGCTAATCATCATCAGTACAGTCCAATGAATGCCTCAAAGCCCTCATTGCTCAAACAACATGACACAGCATGGTGAAAAAACCCCCCAGAACATTTGGCAGACCCGCAGACCATAAAAACCAGCCAAAATTCAAGTCAGATTTAACCTTGGTCTGGCTTGTGAATCCTTTAAATTGCTACATAAGCATCTTTATGGCAGCCATCCTTTCAGAAACAGCTTATCAGGAAAGAAAGAGGACAGGAAAATGCTGAGCTGATAGGACAGTGATCACCAACATTTGTTAAGGGCATGCATCTCTGTAGGAAACATTTTTGCCCTACAGCAGATATCTAGCTGTCAGGAGATATGGTTAAAAATGAAAATGCAAAAACTGATCAGCTCTTCACAACAAATGCTATAAAATAAGAGTCTTCTTGCTGGTGCAAATAATCCCTGAATCTAAAGTGCCTTCTTACAATTTTTTTTATTTATTTATTACATTTGTACCCCACATTATCCCACCTATTTGCAGGCTCAATGCGGCTTACAGAGTGTTATTATGACATATTCATGAGAGGATATTAGATACTAGTAAAAAAGGCCCGTTTCCGAAACCAATGAAACGGGTGCTAGCATGTGGCTTTTTTTTGTGTGTGTATGTGTCACAGAGTTTTCGTGTGTGTGTGTGTGTGTGTGTGTGTGAGGGTGGGGTGTGTGTGCAGGTTGTTGATGTGTGTCTTTTTTTTATTTGTTTTTTGGGTGGGGGGTTGGGGGATGTGCTGTGCTGGCAAAGTGGGATGGATTGGTGTGTGGCTTTGAGGGTGTGTTTCTGTTGTATTGTGTGTGTGGTTTTGTCTGTCAAGGAGGTTTGTGGAGGGGGGTCTTTCTGTTGGTGAAATGTAAATGTGGTTGTAGGGGGGTCAGCCTTTGCTGAGTGGTGGATTGTTTTGCGGTTGTTTCGTTAATTTTGCAGCCAGTCTCCAGCGATTCCTAGGCAGGGAAGGAGTAGGGAAATTTGCTGCTGGCTGGGTCGCGGGTAATCCTTCCAGCTGGGCCACAGCTTGTCCTGTTCGCCCACGTCCCAGATGGTGAGGGGCACACTGTTGTCCGGCTCCACCGACTCCACGTCTAGCGAACCCAAATATAGTCTGTGCTATAGGCCCTCCGGCACTCTTCAGTACCGGCATTAGGCATTTAAAAATTTCTTCCCCCCCCCCCCCCCCCTTCCGGTCTATTTTTGCACATACCCACAACAGGAATATTCTTCTCTCGTTCAAGCGGTGGTTCTGTGCTCTCCGTGCTGCACAGATAATATGCCATTCTGCTGGTGAATGCTCCTCCCTTATTGCCACGTAGTTTCTTCTGATAGGTCCGTCTTACGTTGCCTAGCGTTGCCTGGGAACGGTTTTGTGATGGTCCTTTGTGTTTCAGAACATTGAGTGTGTTTTTTCTGATTGGTCCGTCATGCGAGGGCGGGGCTGAGAGACATGGTCAGTGTTGTGGCTTCACCACCATGAATCCATGAACCCTTCAGGGAGTGACTGAGTGACTTCAGAACGTTGTCTTCAGAACGTTGAGGGTGAGTTTTATTATAGTAGATAATCGGTGGTACATAAGTACATAAGTAATGCCATACTGGGAAAAGACCAAGGGTCCATTGAGCCCAGCATCCTGTCCACGACAGCGGCCAATCCAGGCCAAGGGCACCTGGCAAGCTTCCCAAACGTACAAACATTCTATACATGTTATTCCTGGAATTTTGGATTTTTCCAAGTCCGTTTAGTAGCGGTTTATGGACTTGTCCTTTAGGAAACCGTCCAACCCCTTTTTAAACTCTGCTAAGCTAACCGCCTTCACCACTTTCTCCGGCAACGAATTCCAGAGTTTAATTACACGTTGGGTGAAGAAAAATTTTCTCCGATTTGTTTTAAATTTACTACACTGTAGTTTCATCGCATGCCCCCTAGTCCTAGTATTTTTGGAAAGCGTGAACAGAAGCTTCACATCCACCTGTTCCACTCCACTCATTATTTTATATACCTCTATCATGTCTCCCCTCAGCCGTCTCTTCTCCAAGCTGTATAGCCCTAGCCTCCTTAGTCTTTCTTCATAGGGAAGTCGTCCCATCCCTGCTATCATTTTAGTCGCCCTTCGCTGCACCTTTTCCAATTGTACTATATCTTTCTTGAGATGCGGCGACCAGAATTGAACACAATACTCAAGGTGCGGTCTCACCATGGAGCGATACAACGGCATTATAACATCCTCACGCCTGTTTTCCATACCTTTCCTAATAATACCCAACATTCTATTTGCTTTCTTAGCTGCAGCAGCACACTGAGCAGAAGGTTTCAGTGTGTTATCGACGACGACACCCAGATCCCTTTCTTGGTCCGTAACTCCTAACGTGGAACCTTGCATGACGTAGCTATAATTCGGGTTCTTTTTTCCCACATGCATCACCTTGCACTTGCTGACATTAAACATCATCTGCCATTTAGCCGCCCAGTCTCCCAGTCTCGTAAGGTCCTCTTGTAATTTTTCACAATCCTGTCGCGATTTAACGACTTTGAATAACTTTGTGTCATCAGCAAATTTAATTACCTCGCTAGTTACTCCCATCTCTAAATCATTTATAAATATATTAAAAAGCAGCGGTCCTAGCACGGACCCCTGAGGAACCCCACTAACTACCCTTCTCCATTGTGAATACTGCCCATTTAACCCCACTCTCTGTTTCCTATCTTTCAACCAGTTTTTAATCCACAATAGGACATTTCCTCCTATCCCATGATCCTCCAATTTCCTCTGTAGCCTTTCATGAGGTACCTTGTCAAACGCCTTTTGAAAATCCAGAAACACAATATCAACGAAGATATTTGAAGAAAGAGAAGGGGGTGTTAAATAGGGTGATGTAGGAGGTGTAATTAGTTGTGTAGGTAGGTTGTGTGGTGATTTGTGTCTTTAGAGGTTCTTTTTATAGGCTCTGTTGAAGAGATGTGTCTTTAAAGATTTGTGAAAGTTGCTTAGATTGTCCATGGTTTTTAAGATTGGGGGTAACGCATTCCATAGCTGTGTGCTTATGTACGAGAAGGTGGTGGCGTACGCTTGCTTGTATTTAAGTCCTTTACAGCTGGGGAAGTTCAAGTTGAGGAATTTGCGGGCTGATCTCTTGGCGTTTCTGGGCGGTAGGTCCACTAGGTTAGACATGTAAAGTGGGGCATCTGCGTGAATGATCTTGTGTACGATCGTGCATATCAAGGGTTAGTTTTCTGCTTAAAGCAAACCCTAGAACATCTGCATAGGGAGAAATGATGCAATATAGAGCAACGGTTTAGTGTTTATCTACCTATTGCTGGGGATCCAGAGGGGAGGGTGGGGGGCGAAGGGGAGGGAACGAGAGGGGGGAGAGGGGGAGGGGAGGCTGGGGAAGATAGGGTTGTTGGGTATGTATAAAAATTGGCTAAGATGATAACACTGTTAATAAGCATGATTTGTTTGACTTGGTATTTTGACATCTTGCCTAATAAACAAAATTTGAACATAAAGCAGACGCGTATTTGTTTGTTTGTCGGTGTCCGAACTCCTCCGGCCCCCGAAGAGCTACGGCCACCAAATCTGGCCTGCAGACTGAACCCGTCGTTGACAAGGTTATTGAGTGGGTTGAAGCAATACGGTTCACGGGGGGCACTCAGGGGAGGGGAGACCAATACCTTCATCCATTAAATGAATAGGCTGCAGGTCGGAAAGTTCTTTCTTGCTGTTTCTAAGTGACAAACTGCTTGGGCCAGGGTAAATTAAGAGGCTGGTGGGAGGAAACACGGACAGCAGCTGTGCAGTTGTCCCTCTCTCATTCTCTACTATCCTTTTCCCTAACAATTTCAGTACAAGGGAGGTTCAGAGACTTGTGGGAACAGGGCAGAGAACAGGGTATCGGGGTCAGACTGGGAATTGTGTATGTGTGCCTCAGGGGCGTAGCCAGACTTCGGCGGGAGGGAGGTCCAGAGCACGAGATGAGGGGGCACATTTTAGCCCCTACCCCAGCGCCGCCGACCCCCCACCCCCACCATTTTTGATCCCTCCCGCAGCCACAACCAGCTGACGCCCCCCGGTGCCAACCCTTTCAACCCCCTCTTCCCTTTGCCGCCAACCCTCCCCCGCCACTGCCGTCGGGTACCTTTGCTGGCGGGGGTCCCCAACCCCCACCACCCAAAGTCCTCTTCTCCGGCGCGGCCGCATTGCTTATCTGCAAGGGCAGGCTTCTGTTTCTGTGAGTCTGATGTCCTGTACGTCAGACTCACAGAAACAGAAGCCTGTGCGGCCATGTTGCCGATCTGCAAGGGCAGGCTTCTATTTCTGTGAGTCTGACGCCCTGCACGTATGTGCAGGACGTCAGACTCACAGAAACAGAAGCCTGCCCTTGCAGATCAGCAACGTGGCTGTGCTGGAGAAGAGGACTTCGGCTGGCGGGGAGTTGGGGACACCAGCCAGCAAAGGTACCCGACGGCGACAGCGGCTGCGGCAGGGGAGGATTGGTGGCGGGAGGGGGGTCAGGGCCAAATCTACAGGGGCCATGCCCCTGTGGCCCACGTAGCTACGCCCCTGGTGTACATGAATTCACTACCACGCCAGGGGAACGCTCCATGAAAAGGGCTGGAAACTGAATTTCAATATGCCCTTGAAAAGAAGGCCATGTTTTGACAGGAAAACAGTGAAAGCCAAACAGCAGACACTTGTTAGATTGAAATAAACAACTAATCAAGAAAATCAACCTAAACAAGTTGATTGGAAAGGAATACAGTTAGTGCTAGGGATCCAGTTTCCACATTTTCTGATTTGAAGGAGTATTAAACTCAATGTCAGTGTCACTGTTTCTCACACACTCCTCAGCAAAACACCCCAGTCACACTCAGCCATTCTCACATACCCCCCCCACTCACACTCACCCATTCTAATACAGCGCTCAGCAAATCACCCCACTCACGCTCACCCGTTCTCACACCCCCCTCAGCAAAACAACCCCAATCACACACCCCAGAATAACACACCCCTCAAAACACCCCCCCATCTGACACTCACCTGTTCTCACACACCCCAGACTAGCACACCTCCACGCACACTCACCTGTCAGCAGTAAAATATGATGCTGAAGGTCAAATAACTTGCTCGATATTGCAAAACTACATAGGGTTGAGGAAGGGAGTAGCAATAATATTTCTGAACATGCAAGAACCAACAACCCTGTAACCACTTTTATTAATCCACACTTTTCACTCTTGGACCAACTCACGTTGAGCTACTAATAATGAAGAAGGTGTGAGAGCAAAATCCAAATAAATAAATGCAATTCAGGGTAATTCTATAAGATGGTGCCTCAAATGTGTTCACAAAATAAATAAATAAAATACACCCAACAACACATATTCCTTTATTTAAATGCAATAGAGGTGCAGCTATTTATTGATAGAAGAGGCTGCCCTCTGCTCCAGAGCAGTAAAAATGTGTACATATCCTCTATGGTGGCAAATCCGCAAGCGAAACCCTCCTTGTATGCAACCTGAGGGGAGCATCTAGTCCAGGGATGCTCAAAGGGGTCCACAGACCAGCAGGGTTTTCAGGATATTTATTAATTTATTGTTCACTTATATCCCACATTTCAGGATATCCCTATTGTGGATTAAAAACTGGTTGAAGGATAGGAAACAGAGAGTGGGGTTAAATGGGCAGTATTCACAATGGAGAAGGGTAGTTAGTGGGGTTCCTCAGGGGTCTGTGCTAGGACCGCTGCTTTTTAATATATTTATAAATGATTTAGAGATGGGAGTAACTAGCGAGGTAATTAAATTTGCTGACGACACAAAGTTATTCAAAGTCGTTAACTCGCGACAGGATTCTGAAAAATTACAAGAAGACCTTACGAGACTGGGAGACTGGGCGGCTAAATGGCAGATGACGTTTAATGTGAGCAAGTGCAAGGTGATGCATGTGGGAAAAAAGAACCCGAATTATAGCTACGTCATGCAAGGTTCCACGTTAGGAGTTACGGACCAAGAAAGGGATCTGGGTGTCGTCGTCGATAACACACTGAAACCTTCTGCTCAGTGTGCTGCTGCGGCTAAGAAAGCGAATAGAATGTTGGGTATTATTAGGAAAGGTATGGAAAACAGGTGTGAGGATGTTATAATGCCGTTGTATCGCTCCATGGTGCGACCGCACCTTGAGTATTGTGTTCAATTCTGGTTGCCGCATCTCAAGAAAGATATAGTACAATTGGAAAAGGTGCAGCGAAGGGCGACTAAAATGATAGCGGGGATGGGACGACTTCCCTATGAAGAAAGACTAAGGAGGCTAGGGCTATTCAGCTTAGAGAAGAGACGGCTGAGGGGAGACATGATAGAGGTATATAAAATAATGAGTGGAGTGAACAGGTGGATGTGAAGCGTCTGTTCACGCTTTCCAAAAATACTAGGACTAGGGGGCATGCGATTAAACTACAGTGTAGTAAATTTAAAACAAATCAGAGAAAATTTTTCTTCACCCAACGTGTAATTAAACTCTGGAATTCATTGCCGGAAAATGTGGTGAAGGCGGTTAGCTTAGCAGAGTTTAAAAAGGGGTTGGACGGTTTCCTAAAGGACAAGTCCATAAACCGCTACTAAACGGACTTGGAAAAATCCAAAATCCCAGGAATAACATGTATAGAATGTTTGTACGTTTGGGAAGCTTGCCAGGTGCCCTTGGCCTGGATTGGCCGCTGTCGTGGACAAGATGCTGGGCTCGATGGACCCTTGGTCTTTTCCCAGTATGGCATTACTTATGTACTTATGAACATGAATCCCCTCTATATACTGGGCTGAATTTCCATAAAATTTGTTTAATATATATAATCAACTTCATTTGAAGACCAATTTCTCGTAATATATAGTATTCTCATTAATATTCAACAACTATATATAAAAATATACTCAATTCTCAAATATGTATTATAAAAATGATATGGTGCTCAGTACATCCCCACAAATGCCAACCAGGATTCTACGGATTTATGATGAGAATCATTGCACTGTGGAACCACAGATATGAAGTAGCTTCTTTCAAAACACTTTTCTCATATTCTGGCAATCTAAAAAAAAAAATGATACTTAGCTTTTTATTGATCTACCCCACGAATAATATTGATAGGTCTTACTGATGAATCCTGGAAATAATATATTATGTGCAACCTTTCTGTGAAACAAGTGTTCTCTTACAAACTTGTACAAAAGAAATGATGAAGAGATTCCATGTGAAATGTCCAAAAAAATATATAAGTCCAAATGGGAACGTAGAACACAAAAGACCAAAAAATCCAAAAGCTCAAAAATAATCTTCTATAATAATGTTCAAAATGAATCTTCAGTAATGGAAATTCTCTAAAGCCTTAGGGGTCCTTTCATTAAGGTGTGCTGAAAAATGGCCTGCGGTAGTATAAGAGCAGGTTTTGGGAGCAACGCAGATCCATTTTTCAGCGCACCTGCAAAAAAAAATGCCCTTTTTTATTTTTGCCAAAAATGGACGTGCGGCAAAATCAATTGGCGCGCGTCCATTCTGGGTCTGAGACCTTACCATCACCCATTGACTTAGCGGTAAGGTCTCAGACGTTAACTATGTAGTAATCGTCTACATGTGTAGAATGATGATTACTGCCCAGTTTCTGCCGCATGCCATAAAATCAAAATTATTTACCAGCACGTGTAGCGGGCACGCGTCAAAAAATTACCAAAAGGGTCACACGGTAGCTGGGTGGTAACTCCAAATTGACATGTATTGGGCATGCGTGGAGGGGCATAATCGAAAGGGACGCCCAAGTTTTGTTGAGGACTTCCTCGCAAAACGTCCCGATGGAGGGGCGGGGAAACCCGTATTATCGAAAAAGATGGACGTCCATCTTTTGTTTTGATAATACGGTTGGGGACGCCCAAATCTTGAAATTTAGGGCGTCCTTAGAGATGGTCATCCCTAGACTTACTCGTTTCTGATTTTCGGTGATAATGGAAACCATGGACGCCCATCTCAGAAACGACCAAATGCAAGCCCTTTGGTTGTGGGAGGAGCCAGCATTTCTAGTGCACTGGTCCCCCTGACATGCCAGGACACCAAGCGGGCACCTTAACATTCTATTTGCTTTCTTAGCCGCCACTGCAAACTGATCAGAGGGTTTCAATGTATTATCAACAATGACACCTAGATCCTTTTCCTGGGTGGTGAATTCTTAATGAGGCACCTACTACCCACAGCTATAGTTTGGGTACCTCTTTCCCACATATATCACGTTGCACTTGTTCACATTAAATGTCATCAACCATTTGAATGCCTGAAGCAGCAAGAGCGATGCTTATAAGTGGAATTTAACCCCTTAACATTATAACAGTCATCAGAATTCACAAATAGCCAGACAACAAAAAAGCTATTGAAAGGCTTCAAATGTTTCTGAATGCAGCTGAGAATTTAAAAAGTAATTCTATAAACAGGGCCCCCAACTTTACATGTGTCTTATGCATGTAAATGTTTATAATACTAACACTTAATACATATATGTGTTCGCCTATTCACATAAAGTCCAGGCAGGGCACCTAAGAGCTTAATTTACAGAGCAGGTATTTGCAAGGGGGGCATACAGTGGGTGCAGCACGGGTGGGATGTTGACGGGGATCCCACTTATGTAGATAACCTACAGAATACTGTAAGCTATGCATGCCCCTGCCATATTCGGACACTTACCCTTACACCAGCTCTATGGCTGACGTAACTGTGGACACCTAAATCTCAGGTGTGCTGATACCAGATTATTCTTGTGTTCTATAATGGAATTGAGGACCAAGAGTCTGTTCTAAAATAAGCACCTACCACACAGCCCTGGTGCACCTAAATGGAGGCACCCAGTTATAAAATTGACCCTTAGTGGGTAATTCTATAAGGAGTAGCCTTAGTTTATGAATGTCAAGAAATAGTTTATGAATGTCAAGAAAATGCATAAATGCCAGTATTACATACGCATTTCCAACTAATCAGTATACCCTAATTATAGAACTGGATCCAATGCTGTATATTTTGCAGATGGGCATTCACATGGGTGGAGTTTGGGCAGAGCATGGGCAGAGGCGCATAGCTACGCATGCAGATAGTACAATCTGGGCACAAGTATTTATACCAGCTCTATGGCTAGTGTGTTTGCACTGGTGGATCTTCCGCTTCCTATAGTAGTAATTCTGTACTAGGTGCCCAGGTTTCCAAATAAGCACTTTGCTAGCACCTAGATCTAGTTGCCCCCTTATAGAAATTACTTGGGCTGAGGGACACAAGAATGTGTGTATCCTCTACTGGGGCAGTTGCATTGTCTCCTGAGGTTTTTGACCCAGTTCTCAGGGCACACCTAGCCAGTCGGCATTTTCAAGCTATCCCCAGACATCCTGAAAACCCCAGAAGACTGAGTTGAAAACCTCTGCTTAAATCTTTGTTCTGAAATTCAAGGTATTGCATAGCCATTGCATCACAAGCTTAGGAAGAAATTAATCCTGCATATCCTTATAAGGTCTTTACCATCCAGCCAAAGGCATCTGTACTAGTTCCAAGTGCTACTGTAATTAAGCCTTTGTCTGACAGTCATAAGTAGAGGAGTGTGGTAGCCGTGTTAGTCTACTCTTAAGGTTATCAATAGAAATCAAACGAAATAAAACATGGAAAAGAAAATAAGATGATACCTTTTTTATTGGACATAACTTAATACATTTCTTGATTAGCTTTCGAAGGTTGCCCTTCTTTGTCAGATCGGAAATAAGCAAATGTGCTAGCTGACAGTGTATATAAGTGAAAACATTCAAGCATTACTATGACAGTCTGACAGGGTGGGAGGATGGGGGTGGGTAGGAGGTATGCATGGGGACATCAAAGCATATCATTGATATTCTAACAGGATAGGTGTGGATAGGTGAGGGGAGGGTGATCAACAGAGAAATACAGCTTTATGGTGTATAATAGGCTAGGAACCCCAGATCCTTGATAAGTCCTTTCTGTTGGGTGTTAAAATATTCAATCATTCTGACTTCAAAGGTCTTACGTTCTTGTATGGTTTTAAAGTTACCTTTCAGGATTCTCACTGTGAAGTCACTGGTACAGTGTCCTGGTCCTGTAAAATGCTGACCAACAGGTATGGGAACCCTACTGGCACCAGTATTGTTCATGTGATGTCTATGTAAATTGAATCTTGTCTTAAGCATCTGGCCTGTTTCTCCAATATAGCATCCTTCGTTACATCATTCAGTGTAAAAAATGTAACGAAGAATGCTATATTGGAGAAACAGAAGTCAGAATGATTGAATATTTTAACACCCAACAGAAAGGACTTAACAAGGATCTGGGGTTCCTAGCCCATTAGTACATAAGTACATAAGTAGTGCCATACTGGGAAAGACCAAAGGTCCATCTAGCCCAGCATCCTGTCACCGACAGTGGCCAATCCAGGTCAAGGGCACCTGGCACGCTCCCCAAACGTAAAAACATTCCAGACAAGTTGTACCTAAAAATGAGGAATTTTTCCAGTCCATTTAATAGCGGTCTATGGACTTGTCCTTTAGGAATCTATCTAACCCCTTTTTAAACTCCGTCAAGCTAACCGCCCGTACCACGTTCTCCGGCAATGAATTCCAGAGTCTAATTACACGTTGGGTGAAGAAAAATTTTCTCCGATTCGTTTTAAATTTACCACACTGTAGCTTCAACTCATGCCCTCTAGTCCTAGTATTTTTGGATAGCGTGAACAGTCGCTTCACATCCACCCGATCCATTCCACTCATTATTTTATACACTTCTATCATATCTCCCCTCAGCCGTCTCTTCTCCAAGCTGAAAAGCCCTAGCCTTCTCAGCCTCTCTTCATAGGAAAGTCGTCCCATCCCCACTATCATTTTCGTCGCCCTTCGCTGTACCTTTTCCAATTCTACTATATCTTTTTTGAGATACGGAGACCAGTACTGAACACAATACTCCAGGTGCGGTCGCACCATGGAGCGATACAACGGCATTATAACATCCGCACACCTGGACTCCATACCCTTCCTAATAACACCCAACATTCTATTCGCTTTCCTAGCCGCAGCAGCACACTGAGCAGAAGGTTTCAGCGTATCATCGACGACGACACCCAGATCCCTTTCTTGATCCGTAACTCCTAACGCGGAACCTTGCAAGACGTAGCTATAATTCGGGTTCCTCTTACCCACATGCATCACTTTGCACTTGTCAACATTGAACTTCATCTGCCACTTGCACGCCCATTCTCCCAGTCTCGCAAGGTCCTCCTGTAATCGTTCACATTCCTCCTGCGACTTGACGACCCTGAATAATTTTGTGTCATCGGCGAATTTAATTACCTCACTAGTTATTCCCATCTCTAGGTCATTTATAAATACATTAAAAAGCAACGGACCCAGCACAGACCCCTGCGGGACCCCACTAACTACCTTCCTCCACTGAGAATACTGGCCACGCAATCCTACTCTCTGCTTCCTATCTTTCAACCAGTTCTTAATCCATAATAATACCCTACCTCCGATTCCATGACTCTGCAATTTCTTCAGGAGTCTTTCGTGCGGCACTTTGTCAAACGCCTTCTGAAAATCCAGATATACAATATCAACCGGCTCCCCATTGTCCACATGTTTGCTTACCCCCTCAAAAAAATGCATTAGATTGGTGAGGCAAGACTTCCCTTCACTAAATCCGTGCTGACTTTGTCTCATCAGTCCATGTTTTTGTATATGCTCTGCAATTTTATTCTTAATAATAGCCTCCACCATCTTGCCCGGCACCGACGTCAGACTCACCGGTCTATAATTTCCCGGATCTCCTCTGGAACCCTTCTTAAAAATCGGAGTAACATTGGCTACCCTCCAGTCTTCCGGTATTACACTCGATTTTAGGGACAGATTGCATATTTCTAACAGTAGCTCCGCAAGTTCATTTTTTAGTTCTATTAATACTATTAATATAAACCATAAAGCTGTATGTCTCTGTTGATCACCCCACCCTTCACCTATCCACACCCATCCTGTTAGAATATCAATGATATGCTTTGATGTCCCCATGCATACCTCCTACCCACCCCCATCCTCCCACCCTGTCAGACTGTCATAGTAATGCTTGAATGTTTTCACTTATATACACTGTCAGCTAGCACATTTGCTTATTTCCGATCTGACGAAGAAGGGCAACCTTCCAAAGCTAATCAAGAAATGTATTAAGTTATGTCCAATAAAAAAGGTATCATCTTATTTTCTTTTCCATGTTTTATTTTGTCTGACAGTCATGTAACCATGGACCCTGGATTCTACAAACAGAAGTGAACCTCTTTGTTGCTGTTTGGTTGTGCTTTCTGGCTCTTTCCTATCTGGATTTGTAGTTATTTTCTGGCTTTTATATTTACTCTTTTTTTTTTTTAAACCACATCTACTTGTATTGCAAAATGAAGCAGTATAGTAAGCCCAAATAAACCATAAACCATTAAGGATTGTTTAACGAGCCACATTATTTGTGGTTGCTCCAAGATTAGGGAGCAATCTTCCATTTGATATTCATAGTGAATCCAACCAGTTGATGTTTAGAAAAAGCTTCAAGTTTATATGTTTCCACCAAAATAACGGGGTGAAAGGGGAGTAGTATTTTCCCAGTGACAGTGTTTGAGCTTGATTTTAATCACTTGATTTACTGTTCTTGTGGACCAGCAAAGTAGTTTTCAACCAGATACAGTAAGATAACACACAGAAAAAAAGAGGTATATATCATAAAATATTAGATAAAGAAAAAAAAATCATAACAGAGAAGACAAAATAAAAGTTACGATTCAGAAAAGAACAGAAGAGAAACATTTAAAACTACCAGATCAATAGAAACAGCACTTGGACAGGGGTTGCATCAATATGAATATTGACATTTAGCTTGAAAGTCTGCACAAATAGCCAAGTATTTAATTAAGTTCTCAATAGAGGATATGTTGTGTTTACTTTCATTTTTCATTAACAGAATTCTAGAGTGGTGTTGCCTGATAACTAAAAGATACTTACTGAGTACATTTTACTAGGCAGTGGAATTGCTAAGTGGTTGTGATCAGTGGATTGTTGCAAACACATTGAAAAGAGAGAGAGAGAGAGAGAGAGAGAGAGAGAGAGAGAGAGACTTAAATCATTGAGCTAGAATATGCAAGTATATGCAGACTCAGGAATTGAGATAAGAGCATGCTTACTTTCACATGCTCTGCATGTAGGCATTCCTAGGGGCATAATTTGGGTAGAGCTGGATGGCAGTTTTGATGTACTGGCAGTTTTTTTTTTTCCAAGGCAGGGTTTAGGGTTGCCACTTGCTGATGAGTATCTTTTTTCCCTTCTCTAAATTCTCCTATGCCTTCGAGGGCAGCTCCATGGGGTGCCACAGGTAGAGGCAGACAGGTTGGTGTTGATGGCTGATGCTGCATCCACGTGCATCTACCTCAACAACCAAGCCTCATCTTTCCATCTTCCCTCCCCCCTGTGCAGCTGCTCTGTCCCCCGTCTTCCCTCCCCCATGCAACATCTTTCCCCCATCATCCCTCCCCCCCCCCCTGTGCAGCTGCAGCATCTCACCCTCCTTGCAGGCCCGCCCAGCAGCAGTGTTCCTGACGGTGATTCTACACAGGCTCCGCTCGCAGTGATTTCCACACGCTGCTTGCTGGCTGCCGCTCAACAATCTCCTTGCGCTACTAAGCGCTAACCCAGAAGTCTCTCCTGCAGAGGAGAGACTTCCAGGTTAGCGCTTAGTAGCTCAAGGAGCTTGAGCGGCAGCCAGCACTGGCAGGCAGCGTGTGGGAATCGCTGCGACTGCGAGTGGAGCCTGCGACTGGAATCACCGTCAGGAACTTTGCTGCTGGGCGGGCCTGACCCGAAATTGGGTGGGCCCACCCACCCGGGCCCGCCCATGGCTACGCCCCTGTTTCTGAGGGACATTATATGAAGGAGTAGCCTAATTTTAAAGCAATGGGCTAAGAACCTGAGGAGCTGGGTTTGATTCCTACTGCAGCTCCCTGTGACTCTAGGCAAGTCACTTAACCCTCCATTTCCCCAGGTACAAAACTTGATTCTGAGTCCACTAGAAACAGAAACAGTACCTGTATATAATATATAAACCACTTTGATTGTACCACAGAAAGGTGGTATAACAAATGAATTACCCTTACCTTACCCTATACATTGTGCTGTTATGGCTTGGTGGTTGTAGCTGGACTGGAGAATAGACAAGATCACTTCCTCTATGTTCCTCTCATTCTCACTGCTACCTTCATCTCTGCTGTTCCTACCCATCATCTACTTCACCTTTGCTTGACCCTCCTCCCCACCTCCTCTTATCCCAAGCCCATGCCTATCACACTCACTCAACTCCATTGTCACTTGTCATGCTCTGGCTTGTTGTGCACAGTTTCTGAAACAAAACTGACAACCCCAAAATTCTGGGGCCCTTTTACTAAGCCACGTAAGCGTCTACGCTTGCCCAAAGTGCTACCGCATGGCTCTTGCGGTAATTTCATTTTTGGCGCACGTCCGATACACACGGCCGAAAAATCATTTTTGTTTTTGGGCACGTGGCAAGTAGCATTTGACAAGCGTAGGTCATTACCACCCGGTTACCGCATGAGACTTTACCGCTAATTCAATGGCTGGCAGTAAGATCGCAGACCCAAAATGGATGCACGGCAATTTGGATTTTGCCGCAGGTCTATTTTCAACAACAACAAAAAAACAAACGTTTTTGCAGGCACACTGAAAAATGGATCGGCACGTGGCCAAAACCCGCGCCTTCACTACTGCAAGCCATTTTTCAGCGAACCTTAGTAAAAGGACCCCTCTATCACTCAAGCTTCCATGCACAAAATAAATATCAGAAAGAAACCAAAAGGGTGGGAAACAAATCAAGGAAAATTAGCTAAATAGAAGACACCAGAAATCTGATTGCACTGAATGACTCCTCCCATCTCTTCTCTCTGCCAAAAGCAACCCTCCAGACATAATCAACAGTTCACCTCCTTGTCACAGCACTGACAAAAAGTGAAAGTCAGCAAGGCTCATACACATTTCAAGAGGGGAGGAGAGAAGCTGCAAAGTGTGCTCCAGCCCTGTGTTGGGAGTGTGTGTGTGTTATCTACTTAATGTCCATCTAATTCAAGCATATTGTGGCACCTAACACAGTCTGTTATTAACACACATGCAACATGCATGCAACTTTGTGCCTGTACAATTGTTCTGCAGAACATTAGCTAGGGACTCTGACCGAAATGTTATCATTAATTCACATGCTGAAACTGGCACATCAGCACCCAGTTTTAACTCAGAATGGTAACTAGACCACATTGGCTGGGATTCTGCCATGTTCTGGACCATGTGTACTTGACAGCTTTTGTTTTGTTTTATTTAAATTATGGCATCCTGTCATCTTTTTTGTAAACAGTATTTCAGTGAGAGAATTTACTGTATAAACATAAGTCTCTGAACTCTGTTTTGACACAGTCTAGCAACTGAGTTTAGCATATAAGTCTCAACACAATCATATTACTTGGATACCTTAATTTTAGTCTGGTTTAGGGTACTTTGATTTACCAAGACAATTTAAAAATCTTACAGTAGGTGTGCCAACACATTGCTTCAGCAATTAGGTAGCATTTTAGGATAACTGTTTTTTGAAAGGAACATTTGGCTTACACATCTATATATATAAAAGGCACCATCAACTTCTATGAAGCCTCCAGCCATAAGTGTGAAGCGCCAGAGATATCCGGTTTCCCCATGAGTGACGGAAAACAGCACAGCACGAAATCCCTCTCTCTGTAACAGTAAAGGACTCAGAGGGTGAGGGGAGAGAGATGCCCTCACTCTCTCTGTAACACAAACACAGAACAGCAGGAAACTTAACACTGAAGGACTGGACTCGGAGGGGGGAGGGGGGAGGGAGAGAGGGCAGGGACACACACTCCCACATGCACACTCTGAAGAAAACCTTGCTAGCCCCCGTTTCATTTGCATCAGAAACGGGGCTTTTTTACTAGTAATAGTAATAAGGAAATCCCTTTTAATTCAGGAAAAAAAAAACTACTTATATATCAAGCTGCAAAAGAGAATCTAATATAATAATTTGCTCCTCCAACATTCCAATGTGTCTCACTGTGATCGTAACCACCTGCTGACATCACTCCTCCAACATTCTCCATCCCCCTCCCTCCCAGTTCCATGAGACCCTGGAACTGGGAGGGACCCATGGAACTGGGAGGGAGGGACGGAGGGACAGAGGGAGGGGGACACTGGAACTCGGAGGGAGGTGGAGGGGGCAGGAAAGAGATGCTGCAATGGATGGATGGAGGGGCAGGGCACAGAGGACGTTGCCTGCATATGGATGAATGCAGGGGAGACAGCATAATGCAGGGGAGGGAGGAGACCCTGAAACTCGGAGGGAGGCAGGGAGGGGACGACCCTGGAACTCAGAGGGCGGGAGGAAGGGGGACCCTGGAACTGGGAGAGAGGGGGGGCCCTGGCACACACACTCATGCTCACACACACACTCTCTCTCTCTTTCACAGACACACTCGCACCCAGTCTCACTCTCTCTCTCTGTCACACACACACACTCGCACATTCACTCTCTCTCACACAGTCACTCTCACACACACTCTCTCAAATATACACACTCCGAGGAAAACCTTGCTAGTGCCTGTTTCATTTGTGTCAGAAATGAGCCTTTTTTTACTAGTACTCAATAATCAGCACATATTAACTGCAACACTAAGGGCGGAAGTTATCAATGTAGGCTACTGTTATTTTACTGTTAACCCCAGTTATTAGTAACTAGGTTTCATTGCATAAAATGGGATCTGTGCTAAAATAACATGAGATAGTAGGAAATAGTACATCTTAACAATAGCCCATGTTGATAACTTCCCCCCAGTGTGTAGAGTTCCAGTCTCTGGTAACCACAACTCATTTTGTGATGTCATAATGCCTCATTCCACCAATGCCTAAGAGCCAACCTCATCAGTGATGTCACAATGGCTTGATTATTATTTATTTAGATTTTGTTCACACCTTTTTCAGTAGTAGCTCAAGGTGAGGTACATTCAGGTACACTGGATATTACTCTGTCCCAGGAGGGCTCACAATCTAAATTTGTACCTGAGGCAATGGAGGGTTAAGTGATTTGCCCAAGATCACAAGAAGCGGCAGTGGGATTTGAACTGGCCACCTCTGGATTTCAAGACTAGTGCTCTAACCACTAGGCCACTCCTCCACTCCACTGTTCTATGCTGGTCTCACTTTTATTACATATAGCAGTGATTTTGATTTCTAGAAACATTTCTTTTTTCTTTAATGGGGGGGTGTCAATGTGGGCTACCATTAAGATGTGTTTATTGTTAACCCTGGTTATTAGTAACTAGGACTCATTGTATAAAATGAAACCTGTGCTAAAATAACATGAGTTAGTGGTAGAATAATACGTCTAAAGGTAGCTCATGTTTATAGCTATGCCCCTTAGTCTTCAAAACACTAAACAAAAAGTTCCTAGAGGGGTGACCATAGAAAAGATCATTTTACAGTTACAGAACTGAAATACAAATATTTTTCTGATTGAAATTTAACTAGAAAAATAGAGGTGGGCTCTGGGGCTCAGTTAAACTTCCTCTGCTCAGCATTGATATTTGGCCTAAAGGGGGTAATTCTATAAGGAAATGGCTAGATTTAGTCAGCAAATACATGTAAATGCATGTATTCTAGTCATTTATTTATTTTTCAAACTCTTATACCGTTTATACCTAAGCAGTTTACAAAACACAAATACAGCTGTAAACAAAATATTTAAAAAAAACATACAAAATTAAAATATGAAAACTCTGTGAATAATAATATCTGCTATTACACTCAAACTACAACTGTCATCTCATTTGGCTGAAATTACATAAATTTATTTTTATTACATTTGTACCCCATGCTTTCCCACTCATGCCAGGCTCAATGCAGCTTATATGGGGCAATGGAGGGTTAAGTGACTTGCCCAGAGTCACAAGGAGCCTGAAGTGGGAATTGAACTCAGTTCCTCAGGACCAAAGTCCACCACCCTAACCACTAGGCCACTCCTCCAGCCACATGATTCAACAAATAGGGATGTCTTAAGATAGTTTTTAAATTGTAAAATCTGTGTACATAAACGTAGCTGCCCCTTTAAAGAATTCTACATGGGAATCCCAGCAATAGAGAAGGCTGAAGGTCTTGTATCATTATATCTCACACCAACAAATGGATCAAGTGAAATGCACAGTTCTGTCTCAGATCTCAAGCATCTTCTGGGACAATATATACAAAAACAATCTTTCAACTATTGTGGAGCTGGCAAATAAAGTGCTTGATACACAAAACAAAGTACCTTAAACTGTACATGAAAATTGACTGGCAACCAGTGCGACTGTTTCAAAATGGGCGTAATATGGTGTAATGGAAGTGAATTTTAAAGATTGTTTTTCAGCTCTGTCTTGACCGACCAGTGCACTCAGGATCTGTATTGTTGATTAGAAGTAACTCTGTTTAAAAATGATTGTTTAACTTTGATTGTGTGAAAACAAGTTGGAATGTGGAAGATAAGACACAGCTCTAATTAATTTGGTATGTGAAGAAGAGTATGGCGCTTGCTTTCCAGCTCCAGCCTGGCCACCTGGAGTTGGAGAGTATGTGGCCATGTTCCCACAGTATGGCTTGTTTACCTAAACAGAGAAGCATTCTGTAATTTTCCTCAGCTCTGAACATGAGCTCTAAGCCTAATAAAAAGGGGGGCTTGTTGCAGCAGAATGGGAGCTCATCTGTGAGTGGACACACTGTGCAGAGGATCTGTTCCTGGTCTAAAAAGCTCCTGGCTTTCGCTGTAACGCCCCCCCCCCCCCCCAGCTGATGTTAAGAGCCTGGATGATGTAAAAACCAGTGATGTTGTATGTATGTATTATTGCTTCTTTTCCTGATCTAAGAACTCTTAGCATTGCTTAGATGTAGAGACCAGCATGGAAATAATCATGAGTCCATCTCACAATAGAGGATGTCCTGATTCGTGGAGTCTCAGTGTGGGGTGGAGTTGATGAATTACTATTTAAGGAAGGGCAATGCTGTGACACTTGTCCTTGGTAGCCTGTATCTAAGAAGCCCATAACCCCCACCAAGTGACCCGTTGGAACTAAAGAGGGGTACCTGCTAAGAAACCTTGAAAGAGGAGCAAGATCAAAGCTTTTACTGTTAATCTCCTGAGCTGTGTATTGAAGCTGACCTGCGGGCTGGAGATTGGGGAGTCTCGCCACAACCGGGCTTAAGGGTAGGAGGCTGTCTGCCCACAGCTGTTGATGCTTTTCATGGTAAAACCCTGAATGGCTTGGTCAGTGAATGCTGGATCTAATTCTCCGTTAGCGATGGTGGTGCAATGGAGAAGTTGATTATGAAGTGCCAACTGGTTGCAGGTCACGCAAATGAATGCAGAACCCAATAAGGAAAGACTAATTGTTCTTGTGACTTTATAAGCTCAAAGACGATTATCATCATAGTCATGTGCTAAGTATTCCTATGACCATTGTTATAGAGTTCCACTTGCTCAATAAAGTTATTTTCTTTGACTCTCCTAGCTACTGTATGGTTCCTGCATGTGACCTGGAAGGACCCTGATGTGAGTAGATAAATAAATGTTGAAAACCCTTTATAGAATAAGGGTTCTGTGCAGATCCTTTTGGCACCTAAATTTCAGCACTATAGAGTGAATTCTCTCCTTAACGTGAACGACGACGACATTCTATGTCTTCTGGGGTTTGAAAAGGCCACAGGTGTCACTCTAGGGTGGCAAGTGCAACACCTTAAACCACTTACCACCCCCTTTTGCTACCCCAGCATTGGATCAAGACTGGGGTAAGTTAACGCCTGCCTGATCTGATCTGGTGCACGCCAGCCCTCTTTGTTTCCTCTCCTGTGTTTTTAGCCAGCACTGCAGGACTATTTTTCTCTGGTGCATGCACATACAGATGCAATGTGTTCCTATTGCAGGCTGCTTATGCCCTCAACTTCAGCAGCACAAATCTGACCCTAGGAGAAGCAGCTAGAGTGAGTCTTATGCAGGTTGAAAAGTCTTGTGCCTCACTTCCTGAAAGCTGATCTCATGAGCTCAGCTTACAGGAAGTGTGTTTGCTGCACCAGTGGAAAAAGAGGAACTGAACTGGTGACAGTAGCACACATAGGCGCCCCGTATAAGAGGCTTGGGGAGGCTAAGCCTCCCCAGCCCAACTGTGACCTTCTTCGCCTGCTGCCCCCACCCCACGACGAGCTGCAGGTTTTCCCGCTCCCCAGATCGTCCATCCCGTCTGCCCTCAGCTCCCCCCTAGCCCTCGTGTGCTTCCTGCCGCTGCCCTACCTGTAAATATTGCATTTTTCTTCCAGTCGCGGCGCCATTATTAAAAGCAGAAGCAGGCTCGGCTCCAGCCTTCCCTCACATGGCTCCACCTTCGTGCAAACAAGAAATACGTCAGAAGAGGGCGGAGCCATGCGAGGGAAGGCTGGAGCAAAAACCACAGAAAGGCAATATATCAAGTCCCATTTCCCTTAGTATTTTTTTCAGGGTCTTGTCTTACTTCACAAAATATCTGGAAGTGGAAGCAGAGCGTTGCTGCTGTGGTTGAGGCGACACAACAGTTTAAATGTTTTTCTTAGTACAGTGCGCCATAAAGAGAAATGTCTTTACTTTCTGTGTTATAGGACTGGAGATTCACCATTGAGGCCGAGATTCTTTCCCATGCTGTACAAAATTCAGAATTCACATAGAAAAATTTGAATGCTGCTTTTAAATAATTATGATAGTTATACTGTATGGCTGAAATTGGCTGGGGTGGGAGCGGGGTCCTTTATGCGTTAAAGGCCTTCCTTTGACATCTTGTTATAGAGTATTTTATAGCTTATTTAAAGGTGAGAGGAGGGAATTGTGATGTGGTGGCATGATGCTTCAAGGTATCACTTTAGGGTGGCAATGGGGGTGCAAGCTAGGTATGGAAAGGGGCAAGCCAAACCAGAGGTGTAGCCAGACCTCGTAGTGGGAGGGAGCCAGAGCCCGCAGTGAGGGGGGCACATTTTGGTCTGCTGCCCCGCCACCTCACCACCCCTCTGCTGCTACCTCGCCGCTCCCCACTACCTCGCCGCTGCAATTTAATACCTTGGCTGGTGGGGGTCCCCAACCCCGCCAGCTGAAGCCTTCATCCAGCGTCGGTCTCAGCGCCGCCGCATTGCCTGCCCTGCTCGCTCTTCCCCTCACGTCCTGCATGCTTCCTTTTAGTGAAATTGAGCATGTTCAGTTTCACTACAAGGAGCATGCCGGACGTGAGGGGAAAGAGACGAGCAGGCCAGGCAGCACGGCGGTGCCGAGACCGGCGCTGGATGAAGGCTTCAGCTGGCGAGGGTTGTGGACCCCCAGCCAGCAAAACCAGGGGCCCAGAATAAATTTGGGAGGGTCCAGGCCCGCGTGGCCCCTCGTAGCTACGCCACTGAGCCAAACACTGTCTAGAGATGCCACTGGACAAGGCAGAGGCCTTGACTGTACAGTCAAGTTAGGCACAGAATTCAATTTATCTGACAACTACCCCATCAAGTTTCAAGTGACATGCAAAATTAAAATACTGGAATATAAGATGACACGGTGGCTGTCTCCTTTCTTACTGCATTACCTTATCATCTAAAGCAACCATGCATAATGAAAGTAAAAAGCCAATGTTTACGATTTACATTTTTATTGTAAAAAAATAAAGAGCCTAAGCCAGCACCTCAGAGAGGCACATTTTCTTCTGCATAGCCGCAGCCTCAGCTGACACAGTCTACGTTATTATAGCAGACGCACGCAAAACCTAGGAAACCTTCATGTTCGGGGTGTTTAATTTTCTATTTCATGTTTTATGAAATCATTAACTAGAAGTATATGGCAATTCTTTGTGGCAGCTTCACATAAAATGTAGAGCAGCACATTCAAAACTACCTTGGAGAGGGTTTTGCAAGTATTTCTGACAGAATCATGTCAAATATTGTTGGTGACAAAGAGTGTTGACTAACGAGCAAAAGCTCGGTATGAGACACATTTTCTGTGGTTGAAACACAGGTCTATGCTGTAATCCCAGGTTATAAATTCAAGACTTACTTCTGCCTATTATGTTGTGGTGACCTGGAACAAAATAATTTGTCTTTACCTGTTTTTTCCAGTTAACAAATTAATTTATTGTTTATCCATTTAGCTAGGACATGAATACCAGTAGGGGATACAGCACTTCTGCTTGATAACCCCAAGTAGGGTTGGGAGGGAAATTATTTTACTGGTTGATAATTCTCGCATGCGCGATGGTTCAAGTATGCACGCATTATTTGCAAATAGTGCATCCTATTATTGACAAACGGAAAAAAACAAAGTGTCCTTTTTTTCCTGCTGATTTTCATTTGCAACAACACATAATGATATGGGGTATGTCGCTGACATGTCCTATGTCATTGCACATGACAGCCCATCACTAATATCCTTAACAAGTAACGGAACAGAATCCATTTGCAGACACTGCCCTGAAAGAAATCTTTAGGGAGTCAAATGGGAATGCAACATCAAATCTGACAGCAGCAGATTGTGAATCGCTTTGTATCTCAGCAAGGGGGGGGGAGGGGGAGAGAGAGAATCATTTCTTTCTCAAGTCTTACCGAGAACCTTCACAAGGTGATCCCACTCTATAATATCTCTACCAAATCTCAGCAAGGCAACACCTACAATTGAAGTATGGGGGGGGGGAGGGGGAAGACCACATACCGAGCCCACGTCATCCAGGATAAAAAGGGCCCACCAGTAGCCTACACAATAGAGATAGATATGGTGGTAGCAAGGCCATGGCGAACTTGATCATGGACCCACTGCAGTAGGAGATAAACCACATTAGTTATAAAATTGAGAGGACTAACTACAATTAAGTGGACTTCTTTGGACAAAGTGGAGATAATATGCCACAGCCTTTATGCTACACATCCTATACTTAAGCCAAGAGAGTATGCTGAAAGACTCTGCCAAAAAAATGGAAGAAAGAGGAATATTGCCACATTAAAAGCAACTGACACGAAATTTAAGATCCCTAATTTTCAAGTGATTATTCTGTGCACTAAGGACTAACATAGTAGATGACGGCAGAAAAAGACCTGCATGGTCCATCCAGTCTGCCCAAGACAAACTCATATGTGTATACCTTACCTTGAATTTGTACCTGTCCTTTTCAGGGCACAGACCGTATAAGTCTGCCCAGCAGTATTTCCCGCCTCCCAACCACCAGTCCCGCCTCCCATCACCGGCTCTGGTACAGACCGTATAAGTCTGCCCTCCCCTATCCTCGCCTCCCAACCACCACCCCCTCTTCCCCCCACCTGCTCCGCCACCCAATTTCAGCTAAGCTTCTGAGGATCCATTCCTTCTGCACAGGATTCCTCTATGCATATCTCACGCATGTTTGAACTCCGTTACCGTTTTCATCTCCACCACCTCCCGCGGGAGGGCATTCCAAGCGTCCACCACGTGAAAAAATACTTCCTGACATCTTTCCTGAGTCTGCCCCCCTTCAATCTCATTTCATGTCCTCTCGTTCTACCGCCTTCCCATCTCCGGAAAAGATTCGTTTGCGGATTAATACCTTTCAAATATTTGAACTAGATTCTATATATGGCACCAGAAAAATCTGGTAGTAGTTGATATGGATGGGTAACACCTGATAGTCCATATGGTCTTTATCTGCCCTCATTTTTTATGTTTCCATGTTTCTAATTGTAGGAAGAACATTAAAATCTTTGCCCTGTGAATATTTGATGTCCTGACAAGGAGACACCAAAGTGAAAGATGAATCCAAATTTACACAAAGCTAATAAAATTCATCTTTTGCTATACCAAACCTTTTGCCAGCATTAGATTTGACGGTGGTCAAACTGTTTACTAAAGCACAGTAAAGTTGTACAGTTGCCATGCTTTAACTATGAAAATAATGCACAGTGAATGCAAAGACTGTGTACTAACTGTTCAAGTGTGTCCAGCAAGTCTCCTGCAGTAAACCCATAACTTGTCAACCTCCAGTCTGTAAGTTATTCACTGCAATTAATACCAATAGAATATAACATTATTTTGACTCATTAACATCATGGCAATAGAACAGAAGGGAAATAAGAATGACGCACATAGGACCAAAGACCAGTTGCTGAATAAATGCATCATGGCCAGTGCTAGAAAGAGCAAAACTCTTAGTATAGCGTGAATTGACTATGAGAAAGCCTTTGATAGTAATCCACACTCAAACTGTAAATGCAGGAATACGCTGGTGTAATCAATAAGTAAATCTATACTAGACAAAACGGTACACCACAGTGATACTGTAGTGTATAGGAGAAAACCCATCAGAACCTATCGGACCATACGTCCTAGGTATACGTGCCACAAAAAATGGCCATTGATAGTTTCTATCAAGGGGGTTTTTATTTTTCTCCACTGATTTTTACTTTCTTTTTTCTAATGTGCAAATAAAATGCCTCAAAAATATAACTATAACTACTTAATCATGCTGAAAGCGCCAGAAGCGAGCCATATATACATATTCAACATCACAGCAATGAATGTAGCACTTAGCTTTATGTCCGACGGCGCCACCGTTTCACCATAAAGTGGCTTCCTCACGGACTTCCATGCTCACTTGCTTGTTATGTTTATAGAGCTTTCCAATTTTATTCTGTTTGCCCACTTCACAACAAAATGGCCTGGACAAATATGCTAAGGCAAAGTTCCTTAGAAGAAAATTGTGCAGAACTGAAAATATCCCTCTGACTAATGACTGTGAAGTAAATAAACCTGAAACAATTCAAAGGAAGGCAACACAAATAATATGGGGTTTGAAAGGACTTGAAGGCTTAAGTATGTATACCTTAGAGGAAAGGACAGACATTGGAGACAGATATATAAATACCTGAAATTATTAATAGGCAAACAAATCTGTTTCAGAGATGGAGAAGCAATAGAGAATAATTGTTTTTGCAGGTTGGTAGACTTACAAGTAACATACGGAAATACTTTTTCATGAAGAAGATGGTACATAAGTACATAAGTACATAAGTAGTGCCATACTGGGAAAGACCAAAGGTCCATCTAGCCCAGCATCCTGTCACCGACAGTGGCCAATCCAGGTCAAGGGCACCTGGCACGCTCCCCAAACGTAAAAACATTCCAGACAAGTTATACCTAAAAATGCGGAATTTTTCCAAGTCCATTTAATAGCGGTCTATGGACTTGTCCTTTAGGAATCTATCTAACCCCTTTTTAAACTCCGTCAAGCTAACCGCCCGTACCACGTTCTCCGGCAACGAATTCCAGAGTCTAATTACACGTTGGGTGAAGAAAAATTTTCTCCGATTCGTTTTAAATTTACCACACTGTAGCTTCAACTCATGCCCTCTAGTCCTATTATTTTTGGATAGCGTGAACAGTCGCTTCACATCCACCCGATCCATTCCACTCATTATTTTATACACTTCTATCATATCTCCCCTCAGCCGTCTCTTCTCCAAGCTGAAAAGCCCTAGCCTTCTCAGCCTCTCTTCATAGGAAAGTCGTCCCATCCCATCATTTTTGTCGCCCTTCGCTGTACCTTTTCCAATTCTACTATATCTTTTTTGAGATACGGAGACCAGTACTGAACACAATACTCCAGGTGCGGTCGCACCATGGAGCGATACAACGGCATTATAACATCCGCACACCTGGACTCCATACCCTTCCTAATAACACCCAACATTCTATTCGCTTTCCTAGCCGCAGCAGCACACTGAGCAGAAGGTTTCAGCGTATCATCGACGACGACACCCAGATCCCTTTCTTGATCCGTAACTCCTAACGCGGAACCTTGCAAGAGGTAGCTATAATTCGGGTTCCTCTTACCCACATGCATCACTTTGCACTTGTCAACATTGAACTTCATCTGCCACTTGCACGCCCATTCTCCCAGTCTCGCAAGGTCCTCCTGTAATCGTTCACATTCCTCCTGCGACTTGACGACCCTGAATAATTTTGTGTCATCGGCGAATTTAATTACCTCACTAGTTATTCCCATCTCTAGGTCATTTATAAATACATTAAAAAGCAACGGACCCAGCACAGACCCCTGCGGGACCCCACTAACTACCCTCCTCCACTGAGAATACTGGTAGATGCCTGGAATGCCCTCCTAGGGGAGGTGGTGGAGATGAAAATGGTGATGGAATCCAAAAGTGCATAGGATATACACACAAGATCCCTATATATGAAGAGGATGGAATCAAAGGAAACTTTAAATGACCTTAGCACATTACGCAAGGCTTAGAGGGGTATAACCCGTACTAATCAGCAGGTAGAACTCTGACAGCCTTGGTGGGCAGATTGGATGGACCATACGGGTTTTTATCTGCCGTCATTTACTACGGTGCTTATTATAGAAGTGCCAATTGCATTTTAGGCACACCCAATCGACTCTTAGACATTTATTTCACCATGCACTGACCATGATGGATTTGTTCAGCATTAATTGGTCTTTGGTTCCATATGCTTTCCCATTCCTCTGTGAGTGAATGGGAAACATTCTTAGATGTTACTGTCTAAAAGAAGAGAATCATCTAGAATAAAACAGCAAAACTTAATCTTGGTAGGAGGTATGACCTGCAAAAATGATGTACATTATTTCTAACTCAGCTCAAGTAAAATGGATAAAGTTATTAATCCCTACAAGTGTTTAGGCATCTGTCTAAACAACTTGAGACTAATTAAGCTAGGGTAGGCCTCACTTACACAATGTAATGGAGGAGGACACAGGAGCTCAAAGAAATAAATCCCCTTAGAGGAAAAATATAGAAAAGTTAATTACATTTCACAGCTTGCATTACAGTGCTGAGATCCAGCAGAGAAAGTAGGTTAATTTGGAACTGGAATGGAAAGCAGACAAGAAAAAAACCGGGAGTTAAAGAGTTCTGACTGTTAACTAAAGCTGAGAAAGGGAAAAGGGCACGGATGGATGGAACGAACAAGAGAATGATTTGTGGATTGGAAACCTAATGAAAGCAAAAACTTTACTTCATAAGGTACACTGCAAAAATAATAGATTGTGATATATATTGTTACAGTAATATCAAAGGAGCTAAGTACTTCCTGCCTCATGAACCCAAAGTATTATTCTTCCTCAGCACTGTGAGTTCCTGCTCATTTGTTCTAGAACAGTGTCTCCAAAACCTGTCCTGGGAGACCCCCTTGCCACTAGTATTCATGAGAAAGATATATGCAAGCCTCTCTCTCACACAAATCCAGTTCCGATGTCTTGGAAAGGAAAAAACAAACAGGCTGGGAGACTCTTCCCCCCCCCCCCAAAAAAAAAACAACTAAACAGGCTTTGGAACTCCTATTCTCAAGCTCTTTCCAATACACCTTCTGAAAGGGTCTAAATAATATGCTTGCTTTAACTTTGTTAGTAAAACCACAGAATCTTATTTATTATTGGATGACAAAGGGTCAAACTTTACCTTTGCAGCTCATCAGTCCTAGAGAAAAAAAGAGAGTTGCAAGCAACCTGGGATATGATAATTACTTCTTGTACAGTTGACCAGTAATTCAAGTTCCTTTTTTCTCCTGTGCTACGCATTCTTCCTTCAGACCTCTTGGGGGCAGTGTCTCCAACTGAGTTGGGGTATATTATATATGATCTCAATGTCTCAGATGTGGTGCTAGTGCTTCCCTCTGTTCTTGTGTAACCTTTTCAAGAATACCGACTAGCAGAAAAGTATGCACCATGATACTACTACTACAAATCATTTGTATAGGTTGTACTTTCCCAGTGGATGTGCCTGGTTGGAGTTGGGACAGAGCACACAAGTACAAGATGGACATGGGGAAGCCACTGCATGTCTTGGGGTTGGTAACATAGAACGTTACTACTATACATGGAAAGTTGCTGCTATTTGAGATTCTGAATGGAATCTTGCTACTCTTTGGGGTTCTACATGGAATGTTGCTACTATTTGAGATTCTGAATGGAATCTTTTCTAGTCTTTGGGGTTCTACATGGAATGTTGCTACTAATTGGGTTTCTGCCAGGTACTTGGGACCTGGATTGGTCACCCCTAGGAAGCAGGATACTGGGCTAAATGGACCAGTGGTCTGACCCAATAAGCATATTCTTATGTTCTTAAATTTTAGAATACTATGATTTATGAGGAACTGAGTTCAATTCCCGGCACAGGCAGCTCCTTGTGACTCTGGGAAAGTCACTTAACCCTCCATTACCCGTCGCATTGAGCCTGCCATGAGTGGGAAAGCGCGGGGTACAAATGTAACAAAAATAAATAAATGTGCATAGTAGCTCTCAACTAGGTGTACTCATGCCTTAAATGTAAGCATGTTCTCAGCCATTTGCACTGGTAAACTAGATGTCATAACCAGTGCATTTGGTAAATGCCTTGCTACAGAAGTGCGCTTTTATTAGCGTAAAGTGCTGACAGCAAAGAAAGATTTTCTTTGACTCAGCTATTCAAATGCAGGAAATTCATCTAACGAGCTTTCCTGTGTAGTAAGAACTTTCAGGGGAAGAAAGGTATTCTTACAATGGAGGTCTGTGCTGGTTATTTGGAGGGTAAAGTCAAATAAGGATGAGTTAAGGCCATGGCCTTTGGTACCTTTCTCAGATTCAATATAGGTTGCTACAGCAAAGATAATTTTAGGAAGTTTGGTTTAATTGATCTTAAGGAGCAGAGGAGCTAGTTAGTTGAGATTCAGACATCTTCCAGTATACTGTGTCCTTGACCATTGCATGGTAAAAAGGGAGTATGTGGGGGATGGGGGGGGGGAGATATGGTAATGAGTAGACTTTGTTTAAGACTCTGTGGAGGAGGCTAATTTACTACATACTGTAAGTCTCGTGTAATCTTTAGTGCATCATCTTTGGGAAAAACCTTCTCTGAACTCCACAAGCTTGAAACATATCCAATTTAAACCTTTTTTTTTTTTTGGCTAAGATTATAGATCAGGTGGTGAACTCTCAAATTCAGAGTCAGGGGGTCAACATCAACCGCAGTCTGATTTCAGAAAGGGAGTCAGTACTGAAACTGTGTTGGTATCTTTCCTAGATGATGTTCCCAATAAGACAGAAAGAGGGCCTCCTGCTTTCCTCAGATTTGTCTTAGGCTTTTGATTTAATTGATCCTGATATTTTTTTGGTCACACAGAGAAATTAGGAATCATGGGTTCCATTAAAGGGTAGGTGCATTTTTTTTTCTCTCAGAAAGAGAATATCAAATAATGTATGGTGATCATAGGTCCTCAGTACATTCAATGATGTTTGAAGTGGCCCCAGGCTCACTGTTTTCACCCATTTTATTTAATATCTTTATTTTCCCACTTTTGGTTTCATCATTTAGGCATACATGGATGTTATTCAGATATTTTGCAGCCCGAAAGGCAACCATGTGTTGGTAGTACAGTCTCTTACTTTTTTTTTTATTTATCATTTTACTTAATTACATTCACATTTATCACATAAATGTAAGGAAATACAGAAATTAATATAAAAAGGAAAACATTTTCTCTCAACAATATATATTTGCATAATTGTCCACAATTGGAAGATCCAAGATCAGGAAAACAATCTTAAAGAAAATAAGAAAAACTCAAAATGGTTAATCTTACACTTCACATTTTCTGAGGGAGGAAGGTTAATCGGTTATTGCAGCCGGTACAGTGGTAACTGAAGGAAGTTGCTGCAGAGGATTCTTCATCTGTTTCCACAAACTCTTATAATTTCTTAGGTTCAAACAAATAAGTAATAAGGAAATAAAACACTTACAAGGGAATCGCGCTAGGAAGGTCCCACCTAGGGCAATGATTCCTGGCTTAAAAGCCAAGACTTCACACCTCCCAGTCTGCGATTCCCTTGAAGTGTCAGGAAATATATGCATCTTTGAACCCAAAAAACTATCAACCATGTATCGGAAATACAATTTCAAAACATTGTTCCTATCTAAATCAAAGACGAAAGTCACTAATAATATAACTCTATCTATAACTTCTGAATTTTCCAAAATGTCAGTTAAACTTACATCTCTTTTCTCTGATAAAAAAGATTTTAAAGGAAATATAATTTTAGTCACCAAAAGGTGGCTATCAGAAAGTATTAGCAAAGTATCAGAGAAATATTTCTTCAAGAATTCAGTAGCTGATATATAGGATATTATAGGTAAATGTATCATTCTCAAGTTATTTTCCCTTAATTGGTTCTCCAGAAATTCCAATTTTTACAAGAAAGATAACTATTCTTCATTACCAAATTATCTGATTTTCATAGAGAAGCCATTTCAGTAATCAAAGTCTCTATTTTTATATCTTGGACTTCCACTTTGTTAGATAAGTATTAATATAAATTCTTTAATTCACATAGTGAAAAATTTTAAACATCTGAAGAAGAGAGTTATTCACATTCTGCTGCAGTTCCTATAGTATGTCCATTATGACATTATTGGCTTCACCAAGTCCAATTTCTCCACAGAAACCGCTCCAGATATCTTCGGGGGGAAGAGCTCACTCTCCAATCCCCCAGTTGGTTTATTATCTGAGTCGATGCTGCGCCAGGACCTGCTCAAGTCACGTGAAAATCCTAACCCACTTCAGGCGTTTCCATTATTGACCTCCATAGCGAAGCATTACTATTTCTGGGCCTTGGAGGGGTCGCGCCAACAGGGAGACTCAGTCACTCCCTCCACTGAGATTCGGCAATAAAGCCTTGCTGTTCCCCGAAGCAAGAACCGATATCCCCGACGTTATGACCCCGAATCTCTCCAAAATAGACTGAGAAGAGGTGGGAACCCCAGCCGTGTTCGAGGAGGACAGCACCACGGCTTTGCCTTTTCTCTTCCCCATTCTCTGGGGAGCGCTCCCTCTTCTTCAGGCATTCTGGTATAAAACGGGAACTCAACTAGCGTATGTCCTCCCTCAACGCCATCTTGGATCCTCCAGGTTGGGACACTCTTTGTCTGGTTTCTCCTCAGAGGCCTGTCTGATATGGGTAACCCTACAGCATAGCCCTCTGAGTCATTGAAACACGGAAGCCCCTCCACCACTTACAAGGTGGTGTCCCTTCGGAGGGGTGGTGGTACAGTCTCTTTATCTTTGGATGAACTTGCCAAGTGGATGAGCCATAATTGGTCTCAATGTTAGTTCATTTAACACCAAAGGTTTTGGCTTGAAACCTCACAGGTTGCTAAGTTGAGACCAGTATTATCAGAAGACGATTTTGTTTTTAATATACTCATCTTGGGACCTGAAAGTTAGGCGTACTGTTGGATAATGATTTTGACCCTAATGCTCATGTCACCAAAATAGCACAGAAAGAACTAGAAAGATTTTTGCAGCTAAGATGTAATGCTAAAATATTCAGGGTCATGCATTTGGGCTGCAAAAAAATCTATGGGAGTAGTACAATATAGTGGGTGAAATACTTCTGTATATGAAAGAAGGGCGGGACTTGTGGGCAATCATGTCTGATGATCTTAAGATAACATATAACATAGTAACATAACATAGTAGAAGACGGCAGAAAAAGACCTGCACGGTCCATCCAGTCTGCCCAACAAGATAATTTCATGTGTGCTACTTTTTGTGTATACCTTACCTCGGATTTGTATCTGCCATTGTCAGGGCACAGACCATATAAGTCTGCCCAGCACTAGCCCCGCCTCCCAACCACCAGCCCCGCCTCCCACTACCGGCTCTGCCTCCCAATCTCGGCTAAGCTTCTGTATGTAGAACAGACAGTGGCAAAAGCCAGAAGGATGTTTAGGTATATAGAGAAAGGAATGGGCAGTAGGAAAAAGGAGGCGATAGTTTTTCTGTATTAACTTCTGGTGAAACCTCATTTGGAGTACTATGTGCAGTTCTGGAGACCACATCTTCAAAGGGATATTCACAGGATGGAGTCAATCCAGAGGGTGTCAACTAAAATGATGAGTGGTCACTATAAAACCTATGTCAAGTGGTTCTTAGATGGCAACTCAGGCTGCATCAACTAAGGCCAGTGCTGGTTTGTACGGTCTAAGTCCCCTGTATAGAAATCCTGTTTAGGATGAGCTAGAGAGAGCTTTGATGGAAACTCCAGTAATTTTGAACGTGAGGACAGTGCCAGGCAAACTTTTACAGTCTTTGTCCCGCAAATGACAAGATGGATTCGGATAAGCTGCAGTGGGCTTTGATGGCAACTCCAGTAGCTGGAACACAAGGACAGAGCCAGGCGGACTTCTATCATCTATGTCCCAGAAACACCAAAGAAAGACCATGATCAAGTATATAATATCACGTTCATTGTTGATTTAAATCTTGAATTGATCATGAATGTGACTGTTGGGCAGACTGAATGGACCCATTCAGGTCTTTTATCTGCCGTCACTGTATTACTATGTTACTATGTAACAGACTCAAAGATCTAAATATACATATTTTGGATGAAAGGCAAGAGATATGACAGACATTTAAATTGGCTTCAATTCAAAGTTACAGGTGAGGAATCCAAGTGTAAATTTTACACACAGGTGCAAACAGGGGGCATGGGCTTCATGGGTTGATCAGGGGTGTTCCATTAATTTATGTGTCTTGGTATAGAATTTGGGGGATTTCCACCAGGGTTTCATTGGTGTAAACAGCTACATCTAAAAGTAGTTGTGATTCCCAGCACTAAGCGCAATTCTATAAATGTCACTAGATTAAGCACTGTTTATAGAATATCGCTAAGTGCTATTTTTCGTGCCAACAATTTTTAGGTGCCCTTTATAGAATTTACCCCTGGATGTATAGGAGAAATATTTAGCCGCATTCCCCTCAAGTACCTCCCCCCCCCCCCCCCCAAACCCATAGGATGCCCTGAACCTAGTTCATAATCCCTGGTGTTCTAGGGGTGTAGTCGGGGCAAGAGCTATCCTGTTAATCCTGCCCATTCCTGCTCTGCTCCCAAAATTTCTACCGTCACTAGGGCATCGCTCCTGCCCTGACTTCACCACGAGGGGATGTAAGGTAGCTTGGGGAGGGTGGCAGGGAGTCACTACTCTTTGAATGCTTTTATTTTTTATGTATTGTGGTTGAAAGTAATGCAGGTATGATCTTGCACAATAGTTTATATGGCAAATAGAGTGCACCAAATAAATGCTTTTGATACAAATTTAAGCAGAAATTAAGTCTGTAAATTTGGAAGAATAACCTCCTTAGGAATTAGTTTCTCTGTGGAATTATGACATCAGCTGTCACTCCAAGTGGTGCAAAATCAGACGCTGTGGAAGTACCATAGTCTTTAGTTTCAGTTTTCATTAGCTGTGATCCAAGTAAAGGGTCATGGATTTGGTATACCAGTTTTCTGTGGTACAACCAAAGTGGTTTACATTTATTATAAAGAAGAAGAAGAGAGTCTCTGCAGATCAACAAAGGAGGTGGTCAAACAAATGGAGACATGAACCACGGGTGCAAATATAAGGTCTTTATTAAAAAGCTAACCTAACACAGCCTTGTTTCAGCACAGTGCCTATATTGAGGTTTGTTGTTACGTCAAAAAGCCAATTTATACTGTATGTATTACAGTTGATACATACAGTTGATAACACCCTCATCGTCCCTATCTCATCTGCCCGCAACCTCGGAGTCATCTTCGACTCCTCCCTCTCCTTCTCTGCGCATATCCAGCAGATAACCAAGACCTGTCGCTTCTTCCTATATAACATTAGCAAAATTCGCCCTTTCCTCTCTGAGCACACCACCCGAACTCTCATCCACTCTCTCATTACCTCTCGCCTTGACTACTGCAACCTACTCCTCACTGACCTCCCACTTAGCCATCTATCCCCCCTTCAGTCCATTCAGAACTCTTCTGCACGTCTTATCTTCCGCCTGGACCGATATACTCATATTATCCCTCTCCTCAAGTCACTTCACTGGCTTCCGATCAGGTACCGCATACAGTTCAAGCTTCTCCTACTAACCGACAAATTCACTCGATCTGTAGCCCCTCCTTACCTCTCTACCCTCATCTCTCCTTACGTTCCTACCCGCAACCTCCGCTCTCAAGACAAATCCCTCCTTTCAGTACCCTTCTCCACCACCGCCAACTCCAGGCTCCGCCCTTTCTGCCTCGCCTCACCCCACACCTGGAACAAACTCCCTGAGCCCATACGCCAGGCCCCCTCCCTGCCCATCTTCAAATCCTTGCTCAAAGCCCACCTCTTCAATGTCGCCTTCGGCACCTAACCACTATACCTCTATTCAGGAAATCTAGACTGCCCCAACTTGACATTTCGTCCTTTAGATTGTAAGCTCCTTTGAGCAGAGACTGTCCTTCTTTGTTAAACTGTACAGCGCTGCGTAACCCTAGTAGCGCTCTAGAAATGTTAAGTAGTAGTAGTAGTATTACCTGTCACCACAGTGCTGAGGTGACAGGTAATACATTAAAAGTATCTGAATGCTGAGAGTCGTGGGCTGCTCTGAGAGATGCTGCTCTCAATCTCTAAGATTTACATCTCCATTTGTTTGGCCACCTCTGCTCTGTGGTTTAACATTTATTATAAGCAGGCTAATTTGCTGGAGATAAAGTACGGTCTTACATTATTTAAATTATTACATTCTGACTTGGATACTGTGAGTTTAGCTCTGACAATCCCCAATAGCACTCTCTGGTTCATATTTACACGACCAAACTTGAGTTTTTGGTTTCAGTTTCAGCCTTGGCCAAAACCGGGTGATTACATTACATTAATGGCTTATGTTCCACGTTTACCTGTGCAATTCAAATCACAGTACTTCTTAACCAAGTCAATACCCAGGTAAACAATAAGTAAAAACACAGAATTAAAATAAAAATAACCTCATCTAGTAACACCTAGATAACAAACTTTCAAAATAAAACTTTCAGATGTTTCCTAAATAATAAATTATTCCTCTTATATCTTATAAAATTAGATAAAAATTAAGCTCACTATGAAATGGAAGGACATCAATTGCTTACAAGACTTAACGCTTTTGATAGATGGAAAATGAAGCAGAATTTAGTTGCAAGAAGAGTGAGAATTTCTACCTATAGATAAATGAATTAAAGGCAGCAAATGAGGTGCAGCTATACCATACAGAATTTGAATACCATAACACAAAACTTGAATTGCACCCGAGCCTCAATAGAAAGCCAGTGGAAGGAGCAGTGGCGTAGCCAAGGGTGGGCCTGGGTGGGCTCAGGCCCACCCACTTTGGGGTCAGGCACACCCAGTAGCAACACACCTATGATGTGGCTGGCAGGGATTCCCAAGCCCCATCAGCTGAAAACTCCCAACAACTGTCCCTCCTGCATACCTTGTAAATAGCAGATCTTCACCTGCAGCAAGCAGCGACTGATACATACTACTCACACCGGCTCCACAGCCTTCCCTCTGACATATTCCTGCCTATGTGGAAACAGGAATTTGCATCAGTGGGAAGGCTGTGGGGCCAACATTAACAGTGTGTATTAGTTGCTGCTGGTGAATATCTGCTATTTAAAAGGTATATGGGAGAGGGGGGATGTTTGAGAGACCATATGGCATGCAGATGAGAGAAGGAGAGACCAAATCACATGTGGAATGGAGTGGTGTTCTTCTGCCCACCCGTCTTGGGCCCAGGCCCACCCAAAATTGGGTGTCTGGCTACGCCCCTGGGAAGGAGAAACTATCAAATTTATGAGTTGCAAATATCAATCGAACAGTGGTGCTCTACACTGTCTGTAATCTCTGTAAGAGAAGTGAACAACCCAAATACACTATGTTAACGTAATCAATTTGAGAACGTAAAAAAGTGTTTGCACAATCAATTGAACACAGATGTTTCAAAATATTTTCTGATAGCCCTCAATTTCTTAATAATCAAAAATAATTCTTAATTAGTTTATTAACCTGCTGTTCCATTGTGAGCTGCTTATCTAACCGAACCCCCAAGACATGAGCTAATGCTTCAAGAGTAAAATTATGATTCCCCAACAACAGAAGTAGATCATTCCTAATGTTATCTAAAGGACAGATCCCTGAGAATTTGATCTTTATTTTCAGCTTATGGGAGCTCACCCAATTTTCAACTAAATGTAGGCATAATGATATGCTTTTCAGTTCCTCATTATCATTAGCTGATAAAGGGAACAAGATACTAGTGTCATCTGCATAAATATAACATTTAGCATCAATTTTCTCCAATTCTCCTCTAAGAGATTACATCGAAATATTGAATATCAGGGAGAGAGGCGAACCCTGGGGAACACCTAAGTCAGCTTTCCAGGCAATAAAGAGTGATCCATCTTTCTTCACTCTGTAAGAAAGTTTGATAAGAAACCCCCAAACCATTTAAGAACAAGCCCAGAAATATCAACGTTTTCCAAAACCTGCATTAGAATCCTGTTGTTGACAAGGTTGATTGCACTCAACAAATCAAATCGAATGAGTAAAGATCTTTTACCATGACTAAGTAGAAATTTACCCTGGGCAATCAATGAACATACCACACTCTCAGTACTAAATCCTGATCAAAACCCAGATTGAATAGGATGTAAAAGGTCAAAACCCTCCATATTGCTTTCCAACTGTGCAGTCATCCAAACCTCCATAACCTTGGTCGACACTGGTATAGAGGCCACAGGTCTATAATTAGCTATGTCCTGGTTACTCGCCTTTTTCTTTATAATGGTGATTAACATAATGTTACTGTCTGTGACCAATGGAAGTTTCTATGTTGAAATTCACTATTCAACCAAATGGTTATTGCCTCTACAAAAAATGATGGACAATTTTGCAATAACTGAATCAGACATGAGTCTAGAAAACAGTACAATTTTACTTACCTATTGAGAAAGTGGATACTGATGCAAAGTCACTACCAGAACCTTATACCACAATGTATCTGTAGGAAGGTCCTTAATTTAGTACTTAGTGATAGTGGCAATGGACTATGAGCAAGTTCCTTTCTACGGGGTCTTTTACTAAAACTTAGCTCAAGTTATCTTCAGCAGGACCCATAGGAATAAAATGGGTCCTGCTGCAAATAATGCGAGCTAAGCTTTAGTAAAAGACTCCCTAAGTTTTTCAACTTTTGTTCTAAAATAAGTATCTAAATCCTCTGCAATAGCAGCAGCTAAACTAGTCTCTGCAGTTAAGATCATCAACTATAGTTAGGTGATTTTCCAAAGAAAATAGCTTCTTACTGTCAATTATGTCTAGGTTCAAAAAAACATTTCTTTTGATGATAATTAATTGCAATTTATATTTACAAATCATCTTCTTTCAATTCAATCTGTGATTTTCACATTTTGATTTCCTCCAAAGTTTGTCTAGTCTTCTACATTAACATTTTAGTAAAGCTAGTTCCCTAGTGATGAGTTTCGGCTACAAGCGATCAGTTTCAGTGGCAGTTTTGGTTTCGGCCAAAACTGAAAAAAGCAGTTTTAGTCGGCCTCTAATTGGGAAGCAAGATCAGTACTATGCACACTTCTACAGTCTGGGTCCTGTAAATGGCAAAGACAGCTCAGGGTCAAGGATGGAGTGGGCTTCAACAGCAGCTCCAATAGTTGAGAAATAAGACCAGTGTCAGGCAGACGTCTATGGTCTGTGCCCCCAAAGTGGCAAAGAAAAACCAGGATTAAGCATGCATATTTTATATCGCATACAGCTGCTGTATATCTCTACAGGGGAGGAGATCTTAAGCTTGATATTAGTGCAGAAATGATGCTAGTTAGCAGTGGGGAAGGGTAGGTTTTTTTTTAGTATTGAAATTAATGATATTGTGGTATTATTTATTTATGAACATTTATACCCCACTTTTTTCCACATGAAGCAGACTCAAAGTGGATTACATTTCAAGACTGCATCACATAACTACCTACGTGGGATTGACAAGGTGACCAGTTGCCAGCTGCCCTGTTAACGATGCCAGCGTTTAATCATGAAGCAGCGTGAACTCTAAATGCCTTGTTGGGTAGGCTCGATGGACTATACAGGTCTTGATCTACCATCAATTACTGTTACATAGGTGCGAAAGCTGCCTTTATAAAAATAAACGAACTCAATTGTTTTCTAGGCTCTGTTATAAAATTCCCCTTCACGTCTGCATAAATTTGGTCAAAGCTCGCATAATATAGACTTAACTTAGCCTCAGCATGAACCCAGTGCAAGAATTGAAAAGAATCTCCAGTACCACCTTGGAAACTGTGAGGAAATTTGCTCAGCAACAGGCGATGCAAACTAAAATGTAAAGCTATCAGATGTTAGCTCAGCTTTCCAGTGTACGCGGTTGAAATAGCATTTCTTATAAGGCTTGATTAATGTCAGTTTGGTTTACTGCTGCACTGAATGTCACCCCGTCAGAGAGAGCAGAGAAGTGCTGGTGTGCAATCAGTTATTCAATTACAAGCCAACGCTGTACTTGCAAATAAAATACATGACACTTTTCTAATCAAAAGGCTGCTCTGAGGTAAAAGTTAATTCCTGATGTTGGAAATGGCTTCATTTTAGACTGTGACTGTAATTTACAGGTACAGCACTGTAATTGAGGAAAGTGTCAAATCAGTACTCTTGTTTTTGTTTTGCTTTTTTTTTTTTTCCTAGTTAAGACGTGGCCTGAGAAATGAGAGTTTCCGCAATGCAATATAACCACAAGCACATTATCGGAACGTAGGGTACCTGTGTGTTTCTATTTCTCATAACCATAAATCACATTTCCAGTAGAACTCCTGGGCTACAGGGAATGCTGTACTTTCAAAATAGATGGACAATACTCCGTCGTGGTCATGTTCCCATGAAACAAAGCTGACCACTCTGCTTTGTGAAAGAACCTAGCAGGAAAGGAAAGCACTGCATGTACTTCATGTCCTATGCAGTAAAATTATTATTTTGATAGCTTTTTTTATATCTACACCATAGATATAAACTCATAAAGCATCCTTCTTTTTTCAACAGTGAGAGAACCTTCAGGGAATAATTCCAGACACTTCTAGCAATGAGATGCTATCAGTTTATGGGAATTGCTTGGAAGCTGTCTTGATCAGGCATGCTTTAAAAGGGGGGAGGGGGGTTGCACTATACCAAGGACTGTGTGAGTGGTAAGGCCCGCAAATATGGAGGCACACAAAAATTGCTCCCAGCCCACCATCTCCTCTCAGCTGTGAAGCAAGCAATGTGGGTACCTTTGGGCGAATCACATTGAGGCATATTTTCAAAGCACTTAGCCTTCCAAAGTTCTATAGGTTTCTATGGAACTTTGGAAGGCTAAGTGCTTTGAAAATATGCCTCATAGTGTGCAAGTATAGCTCAGTACGATCTTGAAAGGGGGTTTATAGATTTAATAAATGCAATTAAATTTATTAGGGTCAGTGATATCACATTGGGATCCCAACCATCACTCTCTCGTACACATGTACGTGCTGTTGCCAACATAACTTCTCTCATTCAAACATACACACAGTCACATCCTCACTTGATGTTGTTTCATTGCTACTGGGTGCTCAGTAAGTGGAGGGAGTGTGATAGTGGGGCACAGAAAGGTCTATGCAGGATAAATCTCCCCAGATGTCCACAGTGGCCTGGTATGGGGTAGCCCTGATGGCAGGAGCTATGTTGCTCTCTAGGGTCTCCAGATCTGCCATGCCATGTATGGGAGGTCAGAAACCTGGAACTCAGACTCCTCAAGGCAGCTGTATTTGACCTCCTCCCCATGTATGGTCCAGGTTGGGGCTGGAGCTGTGTATATATAATCTGCATATCAGTAGCACTTGACCTGTTAAAGCACGATGTGAGTAAGTACAAATAGGAAAGCATATGCACATTCATTCTGCTGAAAATTTCCATGCCGTTGTAAGGTTTGTTTATTCACTTACTACTTGTCAAACTTCCCAAAAGCACTTTCAAGCGACTACAACAGAAACTACTGCGGGCCAAATTCACATATGGTTATAAAACATGCATGGTTTCTCTCCTGGGTACTGGGTCCCTTCTCACTCACCTCATTCCAGGGGAGATTCCCCACCACCTTCCAACTTTTATAGTGACTACCCAAGCCCAACCAGCTCATTTGGAGTATAGGAGTAGCCTAGTGGTTAGAGCAGAAGTTTTCAACCCAGTACTCGGGGCATATCCAGCCAGTCAATGTGGCTATCCTAAAAACCCCGATTGGCTGGGTGTGCCCCGAGGACTGGGTTGAAAACCTCTGGGTTAGAGCACCAGGCTGAAAACCAAGTTCAGATCCTGATGCTGCTCCTTGGGATCTTGGGGAAGTCACTTAACCCTCTACTGCCTTTGGGTACAAACCCTCCAGGAGAATGGAAATGCCCCGTGTACCTGAATATCCCTCATTTTAAGCTACTACTAAAAACAGTGTGAGCTAAATCGAAAATACATAAATTTCAAGATAGGTGGTCCTCTGGGCTTGGCATCTTGTTTGGGATAGTAAGTTATTCACCTGCTCTCTTCTCAAGTGTCACAGTAGCAATGTACATCATCACTGAGTGACCAAAGATGGCTTCTGGTTCTATGATGCTTCAGAGCATTTCCTTTGGTCCAGTAAATTATAGAAAGTCAGCAAAAACCATGATACCCATAAAGTTCATAAAAATTAATATCTGCAAAATACAACATGGAAAGGTTCCTGAAGTCCTTCACTCTTATTTACCATTGAACAAAGCAGAAGTTTGACATTGTGCCTTAAAACATTTGGTTGAAAGATTGGCAAAATAACGATCAACAACACCATGCACAAAACGGTGAATATAAGGGGCACAAAACTAGGTAAAGCTGAAACGCGGAGGTACATTAACCTCTGGGATTTGGGATAATTTGCATATTTTCATATTATGCAAAACATGCTTCTATAAAAAAAAAACAAAAAAAGACTGACTTCAAATACTGACCATGGCATTTAAAGTTATACATGGATACTCAGCATCACTGGCTATCCAGATACAAGTCACTCACTGGAACTAACATTAGCATTCGCACTCTGTCCCTGCTAATACTATTAACTCATCAAAGCCAATATCAAATCAATACACTGGACAAAATCGCAGTGGAAAAGACTTGACAACAGCTTTATTAAATATATCATAGGTATTATGATATAACTCACAGTTAAATCCTCATACAACAGGAAAATGCCCCAATGCGGCTTCACATCCCCCTAGTGAGCTATTTGGTGTCAAAACTAGCTTACTATGACTTTCATAACCCTTTCAGCATTATAGAATAACGTGACCCACGGTGATGTCAGGCCGTGTCTCCTCTCAAAGTGCTATCACCTACTCCTGTCTTGCTCTGGTGTTGCTGCATCCAGGCTGCTTTCTCCGTGATGGGAGCACCCGCAATCCTGGTGTCAGTATTAAGATTTGCTCGATGGTCCTGGAGGATTCAAATGCTGCCGTCAAGACTTTTTCAATGCACTGCTTCAGAGCCCAGATCTTCTGTTAGATCTTTACCAAACAGAATGCCATAATTGCCTAAACCGTGTTCCAGGATGTTGTCATTCTCTTCTTGGCCTTACTCTTCGCTCTGTATCTCTAACCATTCAGTTCTTGCTCACCCAGTTTCCTTTTTATAGGTCAGTCCTGAATGACCTCCTATCTAACTTTTCCCATCCCCCCTTTTTCCTATTCTCTCCTTCCACCCTCCTCATCGTGTGTTTTTGATTTGGGCCTCTCTCCTCTATCTCCTCTGCTTTTGTACTCCATGGCTCAACCATGGAGGAGTGGCCTAGTGGTTAGGGTGATGGACTTTGGTCCTGGGGAACTGAGGAACTGAGTTCCATTCCCACTTCAAGCACAGGCAGCTCCTTGTGACTCTGGGCAAGTCACTTAACCCTCCATTGCCCCATGTAAGCCGCATTGAGCCTGTCATGAGTGGGAAAGTGCGGGGTACAAATGTAACCAAAAAAAAAAAAAAACCTGCTCTCCGCTGTTTTTTTGAACAATCATGCTCTCTCCCCTCCTCATGCCAGCAATCAATCTCCAAAGCACCATTCAGCATTCATATTTCTGGTACTCCTATGTACCCAAACTTTTCCAGCCCTTCTCCACGTTCATCGCTCTTCATTGTACTCAAAACCCTAATACAAGGGCTGGCAGAACCTGAGACAAACAGAAACTGACAGACGAGCATGACCTTACAACACCCACTGAAAGATAATAACCAAGCAACCCAAAAGGAAAGAGTAGAGGAAAGGACAAACACAAGAGAATATTGTATAATACTATACGCCCAGCTCTTTGAAGAATCACCTCTTTCTTTTCCTATTAAATCTTCCAAGCTTGGATCCTTTTCCTTTCTGCCCACAGCACTATTAGTAAGAGAAGGTGCTCCCTTCCACTTTATATATATATATGTATTTGGAGGGAAGTGGTACAGCTAGGAGGAAAGTTGCAGTTTACTCGTTACAAAATAATGCAAGATAGTAAATTTATCCACTCCTACCCTAGCTGAGATAATATTTAACCATTTCTCTGACCTCATGTGCAACTTTCTTTAAATCCGTCACCTTACTTTCTAACTGTTCTTACTCTCTTACCTATCTATATGTTCCATCTTTGCTTTACCCTTCACTATCAAGTAAAATGTTCTATTACGTGTTGTGTTGACACTGTAAGTAGTATACTATGCCATACGTTGTATTATTTGAATATTTTTTACTGCTGTAATTGCCTATTGCTCGTGTTTGATCTATTCTTACTGTACACCACCTTGAGTGAATTCCTTCAAAAAGGCAGTAAATAAATCCTAATAGATAAATAAATAAAATAAATAGCAGTATGAGCAAAACTATTATCATGCTGTCCTTAATTTTTCACTAGAGTATATGTTGTTGGGACTTCACCCAAACAAAACAATGCATTAACCTCGTAATTCTATAAAAGTCGTCAAAATTGCGCACACAATTTAAAGAGCTAATTAGCACCAATAACTGGCTTTTTAACAAGCAATTATTGGCACTAATTAGATTTAATTGGAATGTGTGCAAACAAATGAACGCATGAGTAAAAAAAAGGGGTGCAGAAATGGGAGGGTCATGGGTGAAAAGGAAGCATTCCTAGCATTCATGCATGTTGTTATAGTCATAAGTACATAAGTAATACCACACTGGGAAAAGACCAAGGGTCCATCGAACCCAGCATCCTGTCCACGACAGCGGCCAATCCAGGCCAAGGGCACCTGGCAAGCTTCCCAAACGTACAAACATTCTATACAATCAAGCCATTGTGACATCACTAATGAGGTTGGCTCTTATTGGTGGAATGAGCCACTATGACATCACAATAGGTTAAATCACTGCTCTATGTAATAAAAGTGAGCCAAGTAGAGGACATAAGTACATAAGTAATGCCACACTGGGAAAAGACCAAGGGTCCATCGAGCCCAGCATCCTGTCCACGACAGCGGCCAATCCAGGCCAAGGGCTCCTGGCAAACTTCCCAAACGTACAAACATTCTATACATGTTATTCCTGGGATTTTGGATTTTTCCAAGTCCGTTTAGTAGCGGTTTATGGACTTGTCCTTTAGGAAACCGTCTAACCCTGTCTAAAGAAGGATACATGCATAATTTAGGCACTTACAGTTGCACCACATTTCAGCTGGCGCAAATGGCTGCACCTAAAGTTAGGTATGATTCTCAGGCATAAGCACTAGTCTATAAACCATGCCTAACTTTAAGCACGGCTTATAGAATAGCACTTTTTGGCCCCTTATATAAAATTCACCTCTCAGGGGGAAGTTATCAATGTGGGCTTCTGTTAAGTTCGGTTATTTTAGCACAAGGTCTCATTGCATAAAATGGGATCCTGTGCTAAAATAGCATTATTTGTGTTCAAATAACCTATCTTAATGGTAACCCACCTTGATAACATCACCCCTAAATGCAATTTTAGCATGCAAACTAAAAAAAATGGGGAAAAGCAGTAAAGAGACGTCAAGGAATTCTTGTAGGCCCACAGATACTTTGCAGATGCAAAATACTTTGGGCAGAATAGTCATGGGGCTTTCCAAATGCAATCCCCCTGTGCAATGTAAAATCTCTGCCCTACGCCATCCCTGCCCCTGTTCAGTGCAGGTGAAAGTACATGCACTATGAACATCATTCATACCTTCAATCACAGAAAGATATATATCATATGTCTTTATATGCCTTTTTAATCGCCCTCTAAGCTCCCATTGTTTCCTTCCAATGTTTGTGCTCCATTGTTACATTCCTTAACGACACTTCAATTGTTTCACATAATTCTGCAAAATGTAATCCATAACCAATCTGTAACAAATTGTATTTCCAACATTTAACTCATATTGTAAGCCACACTGAACCCGCAAAAAGGTGGGAAAATGTGGGATACAAATGCAATAAATAAAATAAAAATAAACATACTTTCACCCTGCATAGGAAAGGCATGGGAGCTTCAAATGAGCTGTTGTACAGGCAGTATACCACTTTCCCATGGAAATCTCTTTAAAAAGTGTACCCTGTAGGGCAGAGTTTCTCAACCCAGTCCTGCATGCAAATATATATCATGCATATTCATTAATCAGCATTTGTTAACTCTGTTTTGATGCATTACTCCTTATTTAGTACCAGTCTTAGTATACTTGTATTAGTTTATAATTTTTTTGCTTATTTGTTGAAATGTTGTAAGTGTGAATGCGAGAGATTGGTAGTGTTTGTGTGTGATAAAAAAAATTTTATGACTATGAGTTAACAAGATAGAACAATAAAATTAGATTTATATAAATAAAATTAAAAGATTTCTGTAATTCTAACGGTTGTTGTTATGTGAATGTTATTGAATACGACCAATTATTGAGTGTGAACCTTTAATTTACATTATGCATATTCATTGTGGATATCTTGAGAACTAGACCGGCTTTGGGTTCCCAGAGGACTTAGTTGAGACAGTGGCGTACCAAGGGGGGGCGGTGGGAGCGGTCCGCCCCGGGTGCACGCCGCTGGGGGGGGGGGGGTGCCGTGTGCCTGTCTGCTCCGCTCGTTCCGTGTGCCCTCTGCCCCGGAACAGGTTACTTCCTGTTCCGGGGCAGAGGGAGCATGGAACGAGCGAAGCCAACAGGCGCGCGGCACCTCCCCCCAGCAGGTAAAAATGCACCCAAGGGGGTGTCCTTTTGCCGGGGGTGAGGGGTGCGCATCGGCGATCCGCCCCGGGTGTCAGCCACCCTAGGAATGCCACTGAGTTGAGAAACTCTGCGGGTAGAATAATTCTAAAATGTGTTGCCTAGATTTAGATCCTAGGAAAATGCCTATTTGAAACCTATTCAATAAAGAACAGAAGTGACTGAAAAGTGTGCCTGTATTTAAGGCATGAACACTGGTGTAAAATGTTTGTGTCTAGATTGCAAAACACTAAGAGAAGATTATAGGATTTTATAATCCATGTGTGCCCATTTAAAGTATGTGCCATTGCATTCAGTTGCATGCTTACTGAATGCTTATTAGTCGGGAACAGTTATTTATGCGTGTATGTGTTCACATTTCTCATAAATGATTAAAATGCCAACACGTATGCAAATTCTTGCTGCCTGAAACTAAGGAGCTCCTCATAGAATTACTCCATAGTATTCAAAAACTTAAAATCTATTTTGATGTGAACTTTAGGGATTCAGCCCTTAAGAGCGCCGCCTAAGCTCACATTCCCTGTGCTGTCTCTTTGGTATAAATACCCAGACATTCAGCTCCTCAAGCGTGCTATGTTTTTGTATTCTAGTACTTACAGTATAACACAATTACCAAGTGATAATTGTTACCTGGTATTAAATTAAAGGTTTGCATGTAACTGTGAATATAATCCCTGCTCCACTGTTGCATTTTATTATTTGTAATGAGAAACAATTTATCACAGTGGTGACAGGGCCACAAAGTAGGAGATCATTTTTACGAAGACGACACTGCATGAGGACATATGTAGAATAACTTTAAAACTACAAGTGGACACGTTTCCTGTTTCATTTCTGTCGGTACACTATATACTACGTAACATCTGCAACAAAATGCACTTAAAATTGAAGTTACTGCAGCTTAACTTGGGATTTTACAATGCGGTAGGTGCAATTTCAGGTGGCACCTTTTTGGGGATGTTCCCTCTATTTTTAGTGCAGGTCATGCATTAACGATGTCATTAGCGTGTAGTACCTACTGCCAGTTTGAGTGGAAGAATGGCCTAATGGTTACTGCAGTAGGCTTTGATCCTGCAACCTAGGTTCAATTTTTATTTTTTTTGTTACATTTGTACCCCGCGCTTTCCCACTCATGGCAGGCTCAATGCGGCAGGCAATGGAGGGTTAAGTGACTTGCCCAGAGTCACAAGGAGCAGAGTCACTTCAGCTCCTTGTGACCTTGGGTAAGTCACTTAGGGCCCCCTTTTGCCAAGCTATGGCAAAAAGGGGGCCTGCGCTGACATCGGCGCATGTTTTTGATGCCCATGCATTCCTATGGGCGTCTCTAATGTTTAGCGCGTGCTAAAAACACGAGCACGCTTTAGTAAAAGATGCCCTGAATTTCTTGGTTCCCAGGGCACTGCGCTGTTAGGCTACTCCTGCTTTGTTAAGAATGTCCATAATACCTGAAGCTGTCGTATAGGCCGTTATCCCTTACCAATTTCACATTCAGGGGAGTGGGAGGATGATCTTAATCCCTCCAGTGAACAGCTGCTCAGTCAGAGCGTCTATTTGTCACCTGCACGTGACAAATAACAGGTCTAAATAACAATGTCCATCTTTTTAGACTTGGATGTCCCTTCCCTTTCTCTGTGATCAACTCGGACATCCGTATTTTGGGACCTCCCTAGACCCGCCTAAAACATGCCCAGACGATACTCCATGCCATACAGATGTACTGCAATGTTAGGTGTCCCCAATTTTACAAAGGCAGGATATGGACTTCTAAATGCCAGTTTTCAGATGTCCAAAACAAGAATAGAGCTTCTAAAATAACCACCATAATGATACAAATCGTTAATGCATAGACAGCACCTGAAAAGTATGTGAACAGAAGCACATCAATTGGCAGGATGCTTATCAGTAAAACCTTTAATATATATATATATATATATATATATATATATATATATATATATATATAAACGGCGAGTGACCGTACTCACTCGCAAATGCGCAGTAGAGACTTCCCTCTCTGCCCCGCCCCCGCTTCAATACGTGATGATGGGGGCGGGACAGAGAGGGAAGTCTCTACTGGCATGCTGCAGACGTCGGAACCGCTCCCCCTTCCCCTGGAGTCGCCGCCGCCCCTCCATCTGGCCCGAGCACTGTGAACGTACATCACCACGCAGCAGCAGGCACATCAGCAAAGCTGCCGTCGGGCTTCCTTCTCTGCCTTTGTCCCGCCCTCGCCGACGTTACATCACACGAGGGCGGGACACAGGCAGAGAAGGAAGCCCGCCCCGACGGCAGCTTTGCTGATGTGGCTGCTGCTGCGTGCTGATGTTAGTTTACAGTGCTGCTTGGGCCGGGTGGAGGGGCGGCGACTCCGGGGGGGGGGGGCGGAGGGCTCGGAACCCCCCCCATTCCAAAGGTAGCCCGTTTTCACGGGCTCAACGGCTAGTATATATATAGGTATATAGGTATTTTTGTGTTTTCTCCAAGGATTTTATGTGCTTTGAGGAAAGCATCCTTCAATTATCATAAAAAGTCATCTCCAATTTTCATAGTTCAACTACAACAGGCTGATTGAAGATCTAAAATGTGTGTCTTAGGTATTTATATATAATCTGCTGTAACCATTTCCTTCTGAGTAATAGCAAGCAGTTGGAATAGCAATAATTCAGCTATTTAAATTCAGATTGTCTGTTATTTATAATGGCATTCCCAGCAGGCAAAAGAAATAAAATATGTTGAACAAAGCAGTATTTTTTTTCTAAAAAAAAAAAAAAACCCTCTTACTTAGACTCTACAGTCTATTAAATTGGTAATTCACTATTACCAGCATTATCAAAGAGGCTGGTGGGTGCTTAGAAAAGCATCCCAGTAAAAAGCAGAGATAAAAATAGTAATGGAATCTAAAGAGGATTCCTTATTTTTGAAGAATTAAAAGAAAGCAGCACTGTAATGGAATTTAACATTTGGGACAGACGGGCAGTAATGGAATCAGGGATGAGAGGCTACATAAAAGATGGGGGAGGGGGAGGAGGGTACAGTTGGTACATGTATGGGATTGCTTATCACCCAGAGTGGTAGAGAATCTGAGTAGAAGAATTTTAACTAGGCAGAGTAGATGGGTCAATTGACCTTCATCTCTTGATGTAATTATTTTAAAATGCTTATATCACACACCATCTACCACTCTGAGTGACTTACAAAATGTACATTCAAAATAGTACATAAAAATCAATAAATATAACATATACTAAAAACATAACAAATCTAAAAACATTCAGAAATTAATTTTAAAAATACAAACTTCAGCCCTGTTTACTAAGCCTCGCTGTAGGCACGCAAACGTTTAAGCACGTGCTAAAAATTAGCACGCGGTAACACTAGAGACACCCATAGGAATATAATGGGTGTCTCTATCAGCTCGAGCTCATTTTTTAGCACGCACTAAAACGTTAGCGCACCTACAGCACAGCTTAGTAAATGGGGCCCAAAAACTGTTAATGTCTGTCATTAACAAAACATATCAATAAATGTTCATCACTGTTCTAACCAAATTAGCTAGACAAAATCACACGAGGAAAAAGCCTCCTTACAAAGATCTCTTTCTAAAAGTTTCTATACATATTGCCATTCTAAGCTCTCTTGGTAAAGCAGTCCAAATCATAGGTCCAACTACTGAAAACAGACAAACTGAGCAGAAAGAAGGAACACATGATAAATATATACTAGATCTTAACAACCCAGATCAGGCTTGGAGTGGATGAGTAGCCTAATGGTTAGTGCAGTGGACTTTGATCCTGGGGAACTGAGTTCGATTCCCACTGCAGCTCCTTGTGACTCTGGGCAAGTCACTTAACCCTCCATTGCCCCTGGTACAAAATAAGTACCTGAATATATGTAAACCGCTTTGAATGTAGTTGCAAAAACCTCAGAAAGGCGGTATATCAAGTCCCATTTCCCTTCCCCTTGTCCAGCTTCAGTCCTTGAGCCTTCAAACAGGATATCCCTAATGAATATGCATTAGAAATATTAGCATACCCACTACATCCATAGTATCCAGATCTCTCATTTGCATATTCATTAGCGATATCCTGAAATTCTGGTCTGTTTGCAGCCCTCAAGGACTGAACTTGAACAAGCCTGATCCAGACGGTCAATATAATTTAAGAGTTTCACAGATACTCATTGGGGCTCTTGATTTAGGGCCCCATTTACTAGGTTATGTTAGTGTTTTTAGCATGCGCACTAACCATGTAGGCGCCTATAGGCATATTGTAGGCACTTACATGGTTAGCATGCATTAAAAATGTTAACGTGCCTATAACGCTGCTTAGTAAACAGGGCCCTTAATGCCTTAAACATAAACTAACAAAATCCTAAACAGTATTCTCCAGTAGAGAAGGGACGTGATAGAAGTCTACAAAACCTTGAGTGGAAAAGAATGAGTTAAAGTAAATTCAACTGTTTTCTCTTTCAAAAAGTACAAAGACTAGGGGACTCCTCATAAAGTTACATGGCCATATTTTTAAAACAAGTAGGAAAAAAAAAATTTTCACTTAAATAGTGAAGCTCTGAAATTGCTGAAGGATGTCATAACAGCAGTTAGTGAATCTGGGTTTTAGAAAAAAAAAAGGTTTGGACAATTTCCTGGATGAAAAGACCATAATCTGCAACTAAGACAGACATGGGGAAAAGCCATTACTTATCCCTGGGATCAGTAGCATGGAATCTTGCCACACTTTGGGATTCTGCCAGGATTGTGACCTGGATTGGCCACTGTTGGAAGCAAGATACTGGGCTAGATAGACCATTGATCTGATCCAGTATGGTAATTCTTATGTTCATATTAGGGCTGCATTTCGATTACAATTTTTAATCATGATTAATCGTACGATGAAAGGTATTTTATTTATTTCCCACTCAGCTCCTTGTGACTCTGGGCAAGTCCATTGCCCTAAACTTCTTGCTGCAATGATGCAAGTGTGCGCATATGCTCTATCCGCCTTATTCTGTAATAAGCTGCTTACAGTTAGGTGCCAATTGCACACATACCCCGATTCTATATATGGTGACTAAAGTTGCACGTGTAAATTTGACAGTGCAACCAAATTGTTATGCAACTTAATTGTTTAACAAGCCAATTGACGCTGATAACAAGCAATTGTCTGCACTAATTGGCACCAATTAGAATTTACATGTGCAACTTTCTAAGCATATTCTGTAAAGTGATGCACGTAAATTCTAATGCGCTGATCTCAAAAGGGGTGTGGCCAAGGGAGGGGCATGGGTGGGTCATGGGCTTTCCTAGAAACTAGGTGCACTGTTATAGAATACGCTCAATCCATGCCTAAGTTAGGCACAGGTATTCATACCAGGTTTTAGTTGGCGTAAATGGTCGCGCCTAAATTTAGTTGCGGGTCCAAGTGCTACATGTATTCTATAAACCATGCCTAACGTTATAGAATAGCATTAAGTGCAGATTTTTATCACAATGATTTTTTTTCAGCACAATATTTTATTTTATTATTTTATTTGCTGCATTTGTATCCCACATTTTCCCACCTATTTGCAGGCTCAATGTGGCTTACAATGATCCTTCATGGCATTTGCCATTCCAGAGTAGAAAGGTACAGTTGATATTAAATAGAGAACAGGATGACATAATAATTATGTGAATAACATAATGGATCGTCATTACAGAGTAAAAGAGACAATTGATATTACCTAAAGAATATTGATGGCCTGGTAGATTAAACAGATTAATAGAACGTCATTTCAGAGTTTAGATGCATTTTGTATACTACAAGAACTAAGCAATAAGCATAGGGAGAAAACATTTTGGATATCAAGTAATAGGTGATGTATTACAGTTCCTATTATGGGTCATTGTGGTATGCCTTGTTGAAGAGATAGGTCTTCAGTGACTTGCGAAAGTTGATTAGGTTGTAAATTATTTTCAAGTCCATTGGCAATGCATTCCACAGCTGCGTGCTCATATAGGAGAAGCTAGATGCATGTGCTAGTTTGTATTTTAGTCCTCTACAACTGGGGAAGTGAAGATTTAGGAATTTGCTTGCTGATCTTGTAGCATTTCCAGATGGTAAGTCAATGAGGTCTGTCATATAGGCCGAAGCATCTCCACGGATGATTTTGTGAACCAGAGTACAGACCTTAAAAGTAATATGTTCTTTAAGTGGGAGCCAGTGTAGCTTTTTTCTTAGGGGTTTGGCGTTCATGTTTTGTTTTACCGAATATGAGTCTGGCAGCTGTGTTTTGGGCTGTTTGTAGTTTCTTGATGAGTTGCTCTTTACAGCCAACATACAGAATCTAGTCCATAAGTTATAGAATGCTAACACTTATGCACATAGCTGTTCCATATGTTGGGTACTAAGCAGTACGCTATAATTTTAGAGTTGAACTCACTTGCTGTGTAAATGCAAGAGAGCATTTACAGGGGAAGATGCATGAGCAGCATTTACATAATTAACTTACAGTTACAGAATACTGAAAGTTATATGTTAAAGTGCCACATGCACATTTAAGCCTGCTGTTCACATTGTGTAAGTTTGCGCCTAAATGTAAGGCATGTAGTTGCTATCTTACCCTAATATTCTATAATGGAATCTTGGCACCCAGATGTCATTATAGAATTAGTGCCTAGCACACTGCACCTAAACACTTAACTTGCAGTTCCCAAAAAGCCGAGGTCTAACTATCCCCTGACTAATAGGTAGTATATCAAGTTATCTCACCTTGTTGTCTATGGCAGACTTCCAATGGTAAAGACGTGGATTCCTCCTCAGACTCAAACCGAAGCCCCCAGCGAGTTTCTCAGTCCAGGAATAAAGTCCAAGGTCTGTATTCTGGATACAGAAAGCACAGTCTTTCGGTTGATGTCGTGTATTGTAGCTGAATTAACCTTGTCAATTTGTTACAAGGTCTGCAGTTCCCTGGTGTAGGAAATCAATCTCTCTCTCTCTCTCTCTCTCTCAGAGCCTTCTAACCTCTAGCAAGTCTTCTGGTCTTCTTCTTTCTGTTCTCCTTCTTCAGTCCAACATTGGCATCCATCACTCAGATGATACCTGTGGACCAATCACAGATGATGTAATAATGTCCAGCCAGATTTATGGTCATGAAGAGAGGCCTTTGTTATAGCAAACTGTTATCAGATGGCATGCAAACCTCCCTGCCAGATCCCATACTCCTGGAGCCATCTGTGTCTCTCTCCTCCATTCTTCCCAGCAGATAACTGGGCTAGTTTGCAACAAGCAATACTGTATCCTTGGATGAAGTCATCTTGGTATGCCCAGCAGTAATTGTCCTTTGTAGAAAAGCTGGTTTCTGATGGTTACAGATGTATTCAGGCCACAGGCTGTAGTATCCATAGTGTTATAACAGAATGGTTCAGGCTTGTATAGGCCCCAGACCAGCAAAGTGAGATCACAGGTAAATACTCCTACAACATGAACATGTATCCTGTGATAACTGCGCACTAATATTTTTTGAGGGGGCATGTCAGGGGAGCAGAGAGTGGACACTTCTGCGCTAAAGAATTTGTATATTTATATAAGTATGGGCTAACCTTTTAGTGCAGGGATAATGCAAGAGCCCTTACTGCCACAAAATGGGTGGCAATAAGGGCTCATGTGGTAATTTTTTATTTAATAGCCATGAGCTAATTGCAACATTAGCGCATAGGCATTAACACAAAAATTAGAAAATCTGACATCTTCCCCCCGGATTCTACATATCTTAATATATATATTAAGTTACACACATTACATAAGTACATAAGTAATGCCATACTGGGAAAAGACCAAAGGCCCATCAAGCCCAGCATCCTGTCCACGACAGCGGCCAATCCAGGACAAGGGCACCTGGCAGCTTCCCAAACGTACAAACATTCTATACATGTTATTCCTGAAATTGTGGATTTTTCCAAGTCCATTTAGTAGCGGTCTATGGACTTGTCCTTTAGAAAACCGTCCAAACCCTTTTTAAACTCTGCCAAGCTAACCGCTTGGATAGAATACGCTTGGATTGTGGCGTTTCGTGCAGAAATCCAAGCATATTCTATAACAATGCACATAACTTAATTGGCTTAACAAGCTAATCGGATTTGATAACAGCACTTAAGCAATAATGAGCACTAATTGGCAATAATTAGAATTTACACACACAACTCACTAAGCGTATTCTGTAACACACTGCACCTAAAGTCTCATGTGCGCAGTTCAAAAGGGGCATGACTATAGGCAGGGAAATGGGCATTTTGTGGGCATTCCAAATGTTACACGTGTACTTATAGAATATGGCCCAGTGCATGTAAATCTATATGCAGGGATCTATGCCATGTTTTCACTGGTATAAATGGAGGCGAATAGTTTTAAGCACTGGGATATCAACTAAGCATATTCTATATACCATGTGTAAATCTAGATGCCACTTAAAGAATATGCCTAGTCGGAAATGTTTACCATATGGCTATTTTAGGCACCTTATATAGAATCTGGCCATTCATGGCTACGGTAAAAATGGGCTTAGCATATGGGAAAGACCCGTGTAAGTCCGCTTTTTACCACAGCTTAGTTAAAGGACCCCTTAGAGATTGATTGAAAATAGTCTTTGCTTTGTAACGACCTGTTTTCATTTTGCTTTCATTTACTTTCTTATTTTAATTGCTTGCTGACGAGACAGATTTTCATCACACTCAATATTCTAATTACCACATGGAAACCTATAATTACATTATTTCAGATTTGCGTTGTGCACAAATGTCTCACAAAAAAAAAAAATTAATACTCAGATTCTCAATTTTTGATCACACTGTCTAGCCAAGGAGCAGTAATACGCATTTTATAATTAATTCCTTTTCAAATTAAATTGCAAAAAGATTGAAAATTAAGATTTTCCATATTCTAATGCTGCTGTTCTTCTTATTAGCTGGGAAATAAATGGGAGGTCATCTTAAATCATTTGTCTTCCAAAAACTTTGCCAGGTTTAATTCGGTAAAAAGTAGGAGTCATTTCTCATATTTATCTGTAAATTACATTGAATCCTGCTGCAGTCATATTATGTAGTAATGATTTATATGCCTTCTAATAATTTATCTGCTTATGTAAGCTTTACTCCTTTTGTGTTAGGGTTATTGAATTAATGTTCTCATTGTGAGAGAAGGAGAAATACGATGCACAGGTCCTTACTCAAGAAAAGGACTATTCCCTATCCTGCGTCTACATAAACCAAGTATTTATTGAGTCAGACCCGTAGAATCTATTTAGCATTTCAGAAGCCTGGTTTGGCTTTACATAGTCATACTGTAGCCTCCTAACTCTATAAACTTGCACACACATTTTTACACTTATCCCCGGATACTATAAATGGCGACTAAAGTTGCATGTGCAAATCAGCGTGTGTAGCTGATTTATGCGCATAACTTAAATGCTTAACAAGCTAATCAGCGTCAACTGGCCACTAACATGCAATTATTGGCACTAATTAGAATTTACGTGGTCAACTAAGTGTATTCTGTAAATTGGTGTACATCAATTCTTCTAATACATTGATCACAAAAGGGGGCGTGGCCATGGAAGGGGCATGGGCATTCCTAAAAATTACACATACTGTTATAGAATATGCCCAATCTGCAGCTAAATTAGGTGCGGGCATTTACACCAGGTTCTAGTTGGTGGAAATGCTCACATCTAAAATTTTAGTTACAGGGTCAGCCACTATATGTATGTTCTATAAACCGTGCCTAACTTGGTTCATAGAATTCCACCGCACGTCTTATCTACCGCGTGAACCGTTACTCTCATATCACCCCTCTCCTCAAGTCGCTTCACTGGCTCCCAATCCACTACCGTATACAGTTCAAGCTTCTCCTATTGACCTTCAAGTGCACTCAATCTGCTGCCCCCCATTACCTCTCTACCCTCCTCTCCCCGTATGTTCCCACCCGTAACCTCCGCTCTCAGGACAAATCACTCCTATCTGTACCCTTCTCCACCACCGCTAACTCCAGACTCCGCCCCTTCTGCCTCGCAGCACCTTATGCCTGGAACAGACTTCCTGAGCCCATACGCCATGCGCCCTCCCTGCCCATCTTCAAGTCCTTACTCAAGGCCCATCTCTTCTCCCTTGCTTTTGGCGCCTAACCACCTTCCCCATTCCTATTACCTACACTGACTACGTAGTATGTTACCATTAGATTGTAAGCTCTCTTGAGCAGGGACTGTCCCTCCCCGTGTTTAAACTTGTACAGCGCTGCGTAACCCTGGCAGCGCTATAGAAATGCTAAGTAGTAGTAGTAGTAGTAGTAGTAACCTCCAGATTCTATATAGCATGCCTAGAGTTCCGCACGATTCTGCGTGTAAATCTAAGTATATTCTATAGCTATGTGCGTAGATTAATTGTTTTATGATGCATTAACAGCTCTTAACAAGCAATAACGAGCACTAATTGGCAAATATTAAGATTTACACGCGTACATTGCTAAGCATTTTCTGTACTGTACTGCGTCTACATTGTAAATGCATGCAGGCAAAAAGGAGCATGGTTAGGGGCTTGGAAATGGCATTTCGTAGGCATTCCAAAATCTATGTGCTACTGCGCCATAAATCTAAGTGCAGGGACTTACACCAGCTTTTCATTGATGTAAATGGATGTGCACATATTTAGTTGCATGAACTACGCCTAAGCATATTCTAAATACTACACGTAGATTTACGCATGGTATTTAATTGCCTAACGCGCAATCATTTTAGGCACCCTATATAGAATCAGGCCCTAAGTGCAGTTTTTTTTCTGTGCCGATTTTGAAGACGCCATTTATAGAATTCGGGCATTAGTGTACACAGTTGCACACGCAAGTTACAGAATACTGTCCGTTACACACAACTTAACACCAATTAGCAGCTACTTATATTAAAAATAATTATCAGCTATAATTGGTGTTAATTGGCACTAATTAGCACTAAATAGCAGTTATGTGAGTAATTGCCCTGTTGGCATTCTATAAACTGCATGCACAAAATCCAATACACACAACTGCAAGGAGCGTAGACCTGGGAGGGGCATGGGTGGGTGAAGGATGTGCCCAGCACTTGGGTACACAGGTTATAGAAATACTAGTGGTTACATGTCTTACTGCCAGCAATTACTTGTTAGCATTTACTCCAGCCACATGTGTATGTGCCAGCACCAAGGGCCACCAATTTTGGGTGGGCCTGGGCCCAAGATGGGTGGGGCAGAAGAACTCCACCTTGTCCCATAAATGATGCATGTCTCTCTCTCTCTCGCCTGCATGCCATATGGCAGTGCCGTAGCGAGGGCTAATGGCACCCGGGGCGGGACGCCGCTGCGCACCCCCCCCCCCCCCACCGGGTGCAGCACGGCGCAACCCCCCCCCCCGGACCGCATTCTTACCTGTGGGTGGGCCGATCCGCCCCGAGTGCACGTCACTTGGAGCTGCATCGGCCCCGCTGGTTCCCTGCTCTCTCTGCCCCGGGGCCGGCACCCCCCCTGAGCGCGTGCACCCGGGGCGGACCGCCCCTCCCGCCCCCCTTCCTAAGCCACAGCCATATGGTCTCTCAAACATCCCCCCTCCCCCGTATACCTTTTAAATAGCAGATTTTCACTTTCAGCGAGCAGCAACAAATACACACTTGCTCATGTTGGCCCCACAGCCTTCCCTCCGATACAACTTCCTCATTCCGCATAGGCGGGAATACATCAGAGGGAAGGCTGTGGGGCCGGTGCGAGCAGTATGTAACAGTCACTGCTGGCTGCAGGCAAAGATCTGCTATTTACAACATATGCAGGAGGAACAGTTGTTGAGAGTTTTCGGCTGATGGGGCTTGGGGATCTCTGCCAGCCACATCATAGGTGTGCTGCTACTGGGTGGGCCTGAGCCCACCCAGGCCCACCCTTAGCTACGCCACTGGCCAGCACATAAACATTTATGTTACCGTGTTGACCCCATTGATATTTTCCACTTTGATGCTTGCAAAATGGATGTTTCCATCACATGTAACCAGTGCGCACACATCCATTCCTGGATGAATTTTAGAATAGGCTCTTGTGTCTACAGTATATTTGCTTCCTTTATATTGTTAAAATTGATAAATATATAAAAAAAAGAAGTCCTGACCTGGATGTCTCAATTCCAATTTGTACGTCTTTCTAAAATGTGTCTCCACATGTATGGGTGGCAACTTTCAGCTGCTATGCAGGTAGTTACCAATACTTTCATGTGTAAGTGGTGTATTCCACAATAACTGCTCTGATGTACTGTATTATTTTTCTGCTGTTCTCTCTGCCTCCTTTTCAGTTAACAGATTTTTCAATATCTGTTGAACTTTGCCCACTTCTGTCCCGCTGCTACAATAGTTGCTGCAAGGTGATGTCACTCTCCTGCCTTAAACTGCACTCTGTGCAAGGCGCTTGTGCTGTTCGGCATGCGCTGGAGTGCATCCAAGGAGCAGGTCATGCTCCTTGTGCGCTCCTTGGGGTGCCTTCTTCAGAGTGTTCTGCATCTTCCTTTTTCTTCTTCTGTATAGGGAAAGGGGAAAGGGAAATGGGACTTGATATACTGCCTTTCTGAGGTTTTTGCAACTACATTCAAAGCAGTTTACATATATTCAGGAACTTATTTTGTACTAGGGGCAATGGAGGGTTAAGTGACTTGCCCAGAGTCACAAGGAGCTGCAGTGGGAATCTACTCTGTTCCCCAGGATCAAAGTCCACTGCACTAACCACTAGGCTACTCCTCCACTCTCTTCCTTCGTTGTCGCCCCTGGACGTTTTTGGTCCAAATGACAGCTATCTGTCCCCCTCAGTCTTCCCTCTCCCCTATCACTGTTCTTCACAACCCTCGGACTTGTCATCTTTCTTTACGTTGTCTTGTGCTTATTCACTGCGGACCTCCTTCCAGTCCCCCTCCTCTCTTTCCACCTTGAAGATTGGCCTTCTCAACATGCAGTGTATGCTCTCTCTGTTAGAAGTCCCCACTAGTCACTAGCCTTATTTCTCGCCATGCCTTGGATCTCTTCTTCACCACCAAAACTTGGCTCCACCCAGAGGAGGCAGCTACGCTTCTTGATGCTTGCCCTCCGGTCTATCACCCATTCCATGTTCCACACCCCTCTCACCATGGAGGTGGTGTGGCTTGCTTCTCTCGGACCACCTTCCAGGTTACTCACTGCACTACCAAGCCCCCCTTCAATCTCTGAGGTTCTTATCCTACATTTTTCTTTCCCTTCGTCCTCTATGTCGCTTATCCTTCGATGAGCTTTTGCCATTTATCTCAGAATGTTCAACTTTGCTCTACTCCCTCCTTCTACTTGGTGACTTCAACCTCCTTGCCTTGGATCAGTGTGAGGTGTTCCTCTCTCTTGCTGAGTGAGACCAAGACTAGAGACATGTCACTTTCCCGACTCACAAGGAGGCAACAAATTTGATTTTTTTCACCTCTCCTCCATTTCCTCTCTCCCACCGGTTCCCTTCTCTTGGCCCCTGTGCCCTGGCCTGACGACTTCCTGCTTACTTTTCAGCTCCCCTTGTCCTCCTGCCCTTCTCCCCATTACTGGCCCCCGATTCCTTTTCAAATACTGAACGAGGCTATCTCATCTCTCTCACAGTCACTCTCCCAGCTGTCACCCTCATCTCTGTCCTTACCTCTTGAACAGAGCATTCCCCTGTTCGATCAAGCACTATCTTCCCTCCCTAGGCAAGTCACTTAACCCTCCACTGTTCCAGGTTCAAGAAAACTTAAGATTGTGAGCCCACTAAGGACTAAAGAATGTACCTACATATAATAAATGTAGATCACTTTGGTTGTAACCACAGAAATGGTGGTATATCAAATGCACATGTGCCCTGCGGCATCTATGTAAGTAAGTAGTGGCATTGTAAAATTAGTACTTACACATGAATGCCATTTTTCGAAAAATGAATTCCTGAGGGTTTCATTTTGGCTAGGCTGTATAATGTTAATATCATTCACATGTGGCATGCTATGCCAGTTATGATTGGGGTCTGAACCCCTCTCAAACTTACCTCTTTCCTGGGGGTCAGCTTCTTAGCTGGCTTCTGTTTCTTTGTCTGTCCTTTCTGAGCTGGCTCTGTCTCTCTGTGCTGGCAGCTTCCAGCAGCAGGGCTCTGATTGTCTCTTCACTGCAGCTGTGGGTGTAGTCTGAGTTGCTCTAACTCTCTTTGGGTGTACTGGCTTCAAGTGTTTCACGGTTTTGCATTGGTGTGGGTTGGGCCTCTCTGGGTCAGTGTGCTTTTGCCTAGGTCTAGGGAGTGTGACATCATCAGGGAGGGCCTTGATAAGGAACTGGTGTTGTTTCCTTCAGAGCCTTGGCAACAGTGGTGTTTGCTGTAGGTAGGGTGGTGCAGTGTGCACTTCTGACTCTGTGTCTAGTTTCCCTGCTTGCTTTTGCTAAGGTCCAGGTTAGTGTTAGTGCAGTGTGCACTGGTGACTGTGTGTTTAGCTTTCCTGCTTTTCCCTTATGGTTCCCCTGCTTTTCCCTCTTGGTTTTGGAAGCATTGCTGTGTGTAGGGCTTTGGAAGCTTTGTTGTTGATAGAAGTACTTCAGGGTTTGGTGTTGTTAGGAACACTGCAGAGTTTGCTGTTAGAAGTACTTCTGGGATTGTGCTATTGGGAGCATTGCAGTCTTTGCTGTTGGTGTTTGGTGATTTAGAATCACTTTTGGCTTATGTGTTAGCTTCCCTTCTTTTTCCTTGTGGCTCCCCTGTCTTTCCTTTTAGTGCTAGGAGCTCTTCTGGTTGCTTGCCAGAGTGGTGCTTGGAAAGCACCTTGTTAGTTGTATCTAGCTTGCTAGAGCAGTGCTTAGGTAGCTGGTTAGTTCTGTGTTCAGCTTATTAGTGTAAAGCTCTGCTTGTAGCTTGGTGCTTAGTAGCACCTGTGTTAGCTTTGTGTTTAGTTCCCTGCTCTGTTAGTTTAGGGCTTAGGAAGTTCCTTTCTTGAGCAGGGATTAGGAGCTCCTGTTTAGTATAGGGCTTAGGAAGTCCTTTTGTCAGTTACTGTTAGGAACACTCCTGCTGGTTTAGGGCTTGGGAGCACGTAGATCAGTTTAGGGTTAGGAGCACTTCTGTTTCCAGTCCTGGTCCCTATGTCACCCGGTATCCAGTAAGTCCTGTCGGCTACTCGAACCCAGAAGCTCAACTCCTGGGGGGCTTAGTAGCTAAGCACAGGTGAAGCTGTGCGGACCAGTCCAGCGTACTCCAGTCCCGTGTTCCAGTCCTGTGTCCTCCAGTCCGGGGGACCAGTCCAGTGTGCTCCAGTCCGGTGTGTGTTCCAGTCTGGTGTGCTCCAGTCCAGTGTGTTCCGGTCCGGGGTGTGTTCCAGTCCGGGGGATTGCAGTCCAGTGTTCCAGTCCTGGGTCCTCCAGTCCGGGGGATTCCAGTCCAGGTGTTCCGGTTCGCTGGGCAGTGCCTACAGTCCCTGCCGGTGTGCTTACCCAGTGTTGGTTGGTGGGTTTTGCCTGCTGCTGTCGCTCCTCGGCAGCAGCCCAAGGGCTCACGTTTGCTCCAGAGCCCGGCCCCGCGGGCTCTGAACCTGAGAACCTGACAGATTGCAAAGGCCATGAGCCCGGCAAGAACCCCCGCCCAGCTGACCCAGCTGGGGTCCAGCTCCATCGTTGTTCTTGATCCTTCTATGACTCTTCGTCAGTATCGTGGGAAACTTTTGTCTCATCCTGTTTTGAAGAAGACCCCTGAAGCGGCAGCTGAGAGAAAACGTGTCCGGTGGCTTGGAATCGCTGAAAACCCAGTTTCAGATATGGACCCTTTCATCACGCTCTCAGAGTATCACCGCAGCCTTGTCTTGAATCCAGCTTTGTGGGATACTCCTGAAGCTGTCGCTGAGAGAAGACGTCTTGGGAATTCCACGCTCTGGGCCCAGCAGGGGTCCAGTCCCGTTCAAGCAGCGCGCCCAGACAAGCCTCTGAATCCAGTCCGAGCAGCGCATCCAGCCAAGCTTCAGAGTCCAGTCCGAGGGACGCTTCTGACCGAGCCTCTGATGCCAATTCAGGTGGCGCTTCCATTCGAGTCTCTGAGTCCAGTTCGAGGGATGCTTCTGACCGAGCCTCCGAGTCCAGTTCAGAGGGCACTTAGAACTGAGCCTCCTATCCCAGTTCAGGTGGCGCTTCCACTCAAGCCTCTGAGTCCAGTCCGAGGGATGCTTCTGACCGAGTCTCCGATTCCAGTCCAAGCAGCGCTTCAAGCCAAGTCTCTGCGTCCAGTTCAAGTGGCGCTGTCTACTGAGCCTTCTAGTACCAGTTTGGATCCCAGTTCCAACCCCATTTTTGATCTGGATCCGTTTCTGACACTCCAGGATTACCGGGTTGCACTTTTGTCTGATCCAGCCCTGAAGAATACTCCTGAAGCTGCAGCGGAAAGAAGGCGTGTCTCCTGGCTTGGGTTCGAAGAAAACCCAGTTTCTGCTATTGATCCCTCTACCAAGCTGTTCTTTTACCGCTTCCAACTCCTCTCGGAGCCAACCCTACGGGATACTCCTGAAGCCCAAGCTGAAGGAAGGTGGCTTCCTGATTTTTCCCGCCAAACTTCTGAGTCCAGCCTGAAGGGCTTTGCCTGCCAAGATGCTGAGTCCGGATCGAGTGGCAGCAGTGGCAGCCGAGATGCTGAGTCCGGAGCAAGTTGCAGCAGTGACAGCCAAGATGCTGAGTCCGGAGCGAGTTGCAGCAGTGACAGCCAAGATGCTGAGTCCAGGTCAAGTTGCAGTCCTGGCCGAGCTGCTGAGTCCACGCTGTGGGCTGAGTCTACACCGAGTGCTGAGGCCAGCCTTGATGCTGTGTCCACTCCGAGTTGCAGCAGTGGCAGCCAAGGTGCTGAGTCTGGATCGAGTTGGAGTTCCAGTCAAGATGCTGAGTCTGGATCGAGTTGCAGTTCCAGTCAAGATGCTGAGTCTGGATCGAGTTGCAGTTCCAGTCAAGATGCTGAGTCTGGATTGAGTTGCAGTTCCAGTCAAGATGCTGAGTCTGGATCGAGCTGTAGTTCCAGTCAAGATGCTGAGTCTGGATCGAGCTGTAGTTCCAGTCAAGATGCTGAGTCTGGATCGAGGGGTAGTTCCAGTCAAGATGCTGAGTCTGGATCGAGGGGTAGTTCCAGTCAAGATGCTGAGTCTGGATCGAGTTGCAGTTCCAGTCAAGATGCTGAGTCTGGATCGAGTTGTAGTTCCAGTCAAGATGCTTAGTCTGGATCGAGTTGCAGTTCCAGTCAAGATGCTGAGTCTGGATCGAGTTGTAGTTCCAGTCAAGATGCTGAGTCTGGATCGAGTTGTAGTTCCAGTCAAGATGCTGAGTCTGGATCGAGTTGCAGTTCCAGTCAAGATGCTGAGTCTGCACTGAGTACAGAGCCCAGCCAAGATAATGAGTCCACGATGAGTGCTGAGTCTACACCGAGTGCAGAGCCCAGCCAAGATGACGAGTCCACGATGAGTGCTGAGTCTGCACCAAGTGCAGAGTTCAGCCGAGATGCCGAATCAGAATTGAGTTACAGTCCCGGGCAAGATGCTGAGTCCGGGTCAAGTTACAGTCCTGGCCAAGATGCTGAGTCCGGTGAGAGTTGCCGTCCCGGTCAAGATGCTGAGTCCAGGTCAAGTTGGAGTTCCAGTCCCAGGCAAGAGGCTGAGTCCGGGTCAAGTTACAGTCCCGGCCAAGATGCTGAGTCCGGTTCAAGTTGGAGTTCCAGTCCCAGGCAAGAGGCTGAGTCCGGGTCAAGTTACAGTCCCGGCCAAGATGCTGAGTCCGGGTCAAGTTGGAGTTCCAGTCCCAGGCAAGATGCTGAGTCTGGGTCAAGTTGCAGTCCCGGTCAAGAGGCTGAGTCCGGGTCAAGTTGCAGTCCCGGTCAAGAGGCTGAGTCCGGGTCAAGTTGCAGTTCCGGCCAAGATGCTGAGTCCGGAGCGAGTTCCAGTGCCAGCCGAGATGCTGAGTCTATGCTGAGTACCGAGTCCAGCCAAGAGGCTGAGTCCGAATTGAGTGGCAGTTCCGGCCAAGAGGCTGAGGCCGGATCAGATTGCAGTCTCAAGCAAGATGCTGAGTCTATTCTGAGTTCCCACTTCAACCAAGATGTTGAACTCCTTCTGAGTTCCAGCTCCAGCCAAGGGGCAAGGTCTAGTCTGAAGTCCAGTTCGAGTTCCTGTCTGGCTTCAGATTCCAGGATGGGTGTGGGCTCTAGCCCAGTTCTGGCTGCTACAGTGGAGTGCCAGGAAGTCAAGGAAGTTGTGGACTCCTTCAGGAGATGGTTCCTGTTGAATAGAACTCCACTTGTTGCATCCAAGACTCTGATCCTGCCTAGCAGCCGTTCTAAAGAGCCTCGTGGCGGCCAAAGCCATTCTGGTTTCCTAGTTCTAGATGTACTTGTCACGTCCTGCCCAGCCGCCCAGATTTATGTTGTGAAACCCATTGGGAGATTTCATCACAGCTACCCATGGAGACCTAAATTGTCTTTTGAGACCTGGGGCTCCCGTGGGGTCACGGGAGCCTTGAGGGGGAGGTGCTGTTATGATTGGGGTCTGAACCCCTCTCAAACTTACCTCTTTCCTGGGGGTCAGCTTCTTAGCTGGCTTCTGTTTCTTTGTCTGTCCTTTCTGAGCTGGCTCTGTCTCTCTGTGCTGGCAGCTTCCAGCAGCAGGGCTCTGATTGTCTCTTCACTGCAGCTGTGGGTGTAGTCTGAGTTGCTCTAACTCTCTTTGGGTGTACTGGCTTCAAGTGTTTCACGGTTTTGCATTGGTGTGGGTTGGGCCTCTCTGGGTCAGTGTGCTTTTGCCTAGGTCTAGGGAGTGTGACATCATCAGGGAGGGCCTTGATAAGGAAGTGGTGTTGTTTCCTTCAGAGCCTTGGCAACAGTGGTGTTTGCTGTAGGTAGGGTGGTGCAGTGTGCACTTCTGACTCTGTGTCTAGTTTCCCTGCTTGCTTTTGCTAAGGTCCAGGTTAGTGTTAGTGCAGTGTGCACTGGTGTTTGTGTGTTTGGTCCCCCTGCTTTTCCCTCTTGGTTTTGGAAGCATTGCTGTGTGTAGGGCTTTGGAAGCTCTGTTGTTGATAGAAGTACTTCAGGGTTTGGTGTTGTTAGGAACACTGCAGAGTTTGCTGTTAGAAGTACTTCTGGGATTGTGCTATTGGGAGCATTGCAGTCTTTGCTGTTGGTGTTTGGTGATTTAGAATCACTTTTGGCTTATGTGTTAGCTTCCCTTCTTTTTCCTTGTGGCTCCCCTGTCTTTCCTTTTACTGCTAGGAGCTCTTCTGGTTGCTTGCCAGAGTGGTGCTTGGAAAGCACCTTGTTAGTTGTATCTAGCTTGCTAGAGCAGTGCTTAGGTAGCTGGTTAGTTCTGTGTTCAGCTTATTAGTGTAAAGCTCTGCTTGTAGCTTGGTGCTTAGTAGCACCTGTGTTAGCTTTGTGTTTAGTTCCCTGCTCTGTTAGTTTAGGGCTTAGGAAGTTCCTTTCTTGAGCAGGGATTAGGAGCTCCTGTTTAGTATAGGGCTTAGGAAGTCCTTTTGTCAGTTACTGTTAGGAACACTCCTGCTGGTTTAGGGCTTGGGAGCACGTAGATCAGTTTAGGGTTAGGAGCACTTCTGTTTCCAGTCCTGGTCCCTATGTCACCCGGTATCCAGTAAGTCCTGTCGGCTACTCGAACCCAGAAGCTCAATTCCTGGGGGGCTTAGTAGCTAAGCACAGGTGAAGCTGTGCGGACCAGTCCAGCGTGCTCCAGTCCTGTGTTCCAGTCCTGTGTCCTCCAGTCCGGGGGACCAGTCCAGTGTGCTCCAGTCCGGTGTGTGTTCCAGTCTGGTGTGCTCCAGTCCAGTGTGTTCCGGTCCGGGGTGTGTTCCAGTCCGGGGGATTGCAGTCCAGTGTTCCAGTCCTGGGTCCTCCAGTCCGGGGGATTCCAGTCCAGGTGTTCCGGTTCGCTGGGCAGTGCCTACAGTCCCTGCCGGTGTGCTTACCCAGTGTTGGTTGGTGGGTTTTGCCTGCTGCTGTCGCTCCTCGGCAGCAGCCCAAGGGCTCACGTTTGCTCCAGAGCCCGGCCCCGCGGGCTCTGAACCTGAGAACCTGACAATGCCATACTTTGTATAGTTATTTGAATATTTTTACTGCTGTAATTGTCTATTGCTTATGTTTGATTTATTCTTAGGGTACACTGCCTTGAGTGAATTCCTTCAAAAAGGCGGTAAATAAATCATTTCAAATAAATAAATAAATAAATAAATAAAATGGCATGATAGGTCTGATTCAAGAAGCTTTTCCCTCTAGCTATGCAATAGGAGAAAATCAATACTAATTACAGCAGATAGGTCCTATGGTCTCTATCTAGTCTACCCATAAAGGTAGGGCTACATCAGCCATGAACTGAATCTTAGTCAGCTGCCATCAGAATTCAGATTTGACAGACCTAATATTCAAAGAGGGGCATAATCAAAAGGCGGTCCCAAACCGTATTATCGAAACAAACCGTATTATCGAAAAGATGGCCAGCCATCTTCTGTTTCGATAATACGGTTGGGGCCGGCCAAATCTCAGAGATGGCCGGGTTTGAGATGGCCAGCATTGGTTTTCACCGATAATGGAAACTGAGGCTGGCCATCTCAAACCCGGCCAAATCCACGGCATTTGGTCGTGGGAGGAGCCAGCATTTGTAGTGCACTGGCCCCCCTCACATGCCAGGACACCAACCGGGCACCCTAAGAGGCACTTCTAAAAATTAAAAAAAATAAATTAGCTCCCAGGTGCATAGCTCCCTTACCTTGGGTGCTGAGCCCCCCCAAATCCCACTCCCTACAACTCTACACCATTACCATAGCCCTTATGGGTGAAGGGGGGCACCTAGATGTGGGTACAGTGGGTTTTGGGGGGGGGGGGTTGGAGGGCTCACATTTACCAGCACAAGTGTAACAGGTAGGGGGGATGGGCCTGGGTCCACCTGCCTGAAGTGCACTGCACCCACTAAAAACTGCTCCAGGGACTTGCATACTGCTGCCAGGGAGCTGGGTATGACATTTCAGGCTGGCATAGAGGCTGGCAAAAAAAGGTTTTTTTTTTTGTTTTTTTGGGTGGGAGGGGGTTGGTGACCACTGGGGGAGTAAGGGGAGATGATCCCCGATTCCCTCCGGTGGTCATCTAGTCAATTGGGGCACTTTTTTGAGACTTGGTCCTGGAAATAAATGGACCAAGTGAAGCCGGCGAAATGCTCGTCAGAGCCAGCCATCTTTTTTCCATTATCAGATGAAGCCGGTCATCTCATAACCATGCCCCATCCCCGTCCCGCCTTCGCTAACTTGCCGAAACACCCCCTTGAAGTTTGGCCGGCTCTGCGACGGAAAGCAGTTGGAGCCGGCCAAAATCAGCTTTCCATTATACCGATTTGGCCGGCTTCAGGAAATGCCCTGCCATCTCCCGATTTGTGTCGGAAGATGGCTGGTGATCTCTTTCGAAAATAAGCTGGAAAGTGAGTTATGCATTTGTGGCTAATCCAACGTTATCCAAAGCCTAAAACAGGGTTTCCCAATTTTCTCAAGCCAAATACCCCTAAGTAGAACAAATTTCAACCAAGTAGCCTTTCCCCCCCCCCCCCCCCCCCCCCCCCCCAAACCTCTGATAGATATTTGATAGATATTTGAAATGGCCACTTTGTTCTAGATTCTCTAAAAAAAATTGGCACCAAACAATACTCACTTAAATGGTATGCTATAAGCCGCACCTAAACTTCAGCATGATGTATAGAATACATGCTTAAGCGGAGAGTGATGTGTAAATTTAGGCGTGGCCATTTGCACCAACAAAGCGCCGTATTCTCAAGGTGTTCCCCGGTGATTTCGACAAGCAGAGGCAATAAACTAAAGAAAGGTTTATTGTCTTAAAAATATTAAACCGTGAACCATAGAAACAGATGGAACAAAAGAGCACATAACAGGTAACTGAATATAGATCAATTATAAAACTATCTAAACTTTGTTCACTACCTGAATAGTGCCTGGAGAGTACCGGAAATATAGCTGCTCACAGGTTATAGAATATAACTTGCTCACAGGGTCTCAGTGAACAGAGCCTTCTCTCTTCCCTCTCAGTCTGAGACTGGGGAAAAAGCCAGCACATCCTGGCTGAATTTGAGCTCCTGGGCCAATCAGAGCCCAGAACAGCAAATTTAAAAGTAGCTGGCCACATCACTGCAGGTTACTTCTTCTGTGTGCTAACTAAAGAAGAACAGTCCTTTCTCTGTAACAGCTTTAGAAATAAACATGCACCACCAGCTGCCAAACTAGAGAAATACACTTCGAGAAATAATACAGTTTACAGGCTTAAAACTCACTGTTTTGTCACAAATTGGTCTCGCTCTCTTTTTCCACTGTGACTCTATTGTTCTAATTTTATTACTACCCATTAGGGAACCGTTTACTGCTTTGTGTGCCTGAGGAAAGTATTTTGAGGAGTTTTGTGTGGTTTAGCCACAGACATGACTAACATTGTTTGTACATCTCCTCCAGGGTCACCCTTAGCCCCAGGTATCAGAGGTCTGCTATATGTCTGATGTTAAGCACTGGTGCCGGACGCTCTGCTTTAAAAGGTGGACGCCCTGGCTGTAAATCCAGCCCTACACTTGGTAAAGTTTCCCTGTTTCGATCAACGCTTACATTTTTGGCCTATTTAATTTTTGTAAATTATTTTTTGCATATTGAAAAATATGACAGAGAAGAACCAAGGCAAAAACAAGTGTAAGAGAGATTTAGAGGATTTCAAATCTAACTAAAATTAAAGTCTGGCATCTGCTGTTTCCTGCTTCGCTCCTGCCAGCTGTTACCCAATAGCAACTAGGGTCCAACTAACAACAGGATTAGTTTCGAAAGAACAGAATCTCTAACAGGATTCTGCCACATGTCAACAGGATGGCAAGAACCCAGAAGTCAGAGACATAAACCTCATTTTTAATCATCAGAACATTTTATTTTTAAGGATGTGAATATCCAGATGGAATGATGAAGCGTAACTACCAAAATAAATTTGCTTCTTTTCTCTAAAACCTGTGGTACTGAGATGGAGAGCTGCATATCAGTTTTATAGTCAGTAAACAGCTTCACACATGCTTTGTGGAAGTATTGTAACAGGATTTATTCTATTGACAAATGAGGTCAGAGAACCTGGGATTACAGTTGGCGTGTTAGAGGGCTGCAAAGACTCAACTTACCAATAACCTTATTTACCTAAATCTAGAACACACACGGTCATCTATTCCTCATTTTTATTTATCATCATTCCTCCAGCTTAGGTGATATTCTCAGGTAGGACCTAAACATCATTTCTTCAGCTCAGCAAGCCTTATCACACAAACATCCACTATCCCACATAAAAGCTCATGATTCAAAAAAAGGAATATTTCAGGGTCTATATTCAATGCAGTTTAACAGGTCAGAAACGGCTCATGGCTGGTTAAATCACCTGTCCGGGGGGGCTAATCAGTTGTTTTTAGCAGCACTTAGGGCAACTTTTACCAAGCTGCGGCAAAAGTGGACCGGTGCTGGTGTCGGCATATGTTTTACAAGCGCGTCAAAGCTCCCTTTTACCACAACTGGTAAAAGGGAAGTCTCGCTTTCCTAGAGAAAATGGCCATGTGGCAAGTAAAGCACTTGCCATGTGGCCATTTCGAGGGGGCTCCTGCTTTAAACTGGTGATAACCAGGCAGTGCGCGGCATATATATATATATATATATATATATATATATATATATATATATATATATATATACACACAGTGCACTCCATTTAAGTGCACGTCGGATAAGCGCATGCTCTGTTTAACTACAGCTGTACTTCGGTCCCGTTTTTGGCGCCATCAATTTCTATGGGGACAAACTTCGGTTTAGCGCACCACTGATAAGTGCAAGATTCGCTTATATGCATGGTTTAAGACCGCTCCTCTGCAGGAAAGACTCCGCATAAGCGCGCGCACGGAATATGGAAGCCGATTGGCGCATGACAACCAATGAGGTTTCAAATTTACTGCCCCTTTAACTGCCACAGGCAGAATAAGCGAAAGAATGTTGTTAGAGTGTACACTGGGGTCGCTGTTGTTGCGCAGCTGTAAGACTAACATTGGCTATCACTCTATGGTGCGACCACAAATTGAATACTTTGTGCAATTCTGGTCGCCTCATCTCAAAAAAGATATAGCAAAAATAGAAAAGATACAGAGAAGAGTGATGGAAATGATAAAGGGGATGGGATGACTTCCCTATGAGGAAAGGCTAAAACAACTAGGGCTCTTCAGCTTGGAGAAGAGACAGCTGAAGGGAGATATGATAGAACTTTGTAAAATGCTGAGTGGAGTGGAACGGGTAGACGTGAATCACTTGCTTACTCTTTCCAGAATAGCAGGACTTGGAGCACGCAATGAAGCTGCTAAGTGGTAAATTTAAAACAAATTGGAGAAATTATTTCTTTACTCAATGTGCAATTAAATTCTGGAATTCTTTGCCAGAGAATGTGGTAAAAGCAGTTAGCTTATCAGGGTTTAAGAAAGGTTTGGATAATTCCACAAGACCAACCCAAGAATCAACCCTTGTGGCACACTACTGGTAACCTCCTTTTCCTCAGAGTGAGCTCCATTTACCGCTACCCTCTGTCACCTTCTACTCAACCAGTTCCTAATCCAGTCAGTCACTTTAGGGCCTATACCGAGGGCACTCACTTTATTTATTAGTTGTCGATTCAGAACTGTGTCAAAGGCTTTGCTAAGATTTATATACACCACTTCTCCCTTGATCCAGCTCTCTGGTCACCCAAAGAAATTAATCAGATTTGTCTGGAAAGACATGCCTGTAATGAAACCATGTTGCCTCGGGTCCTGTAATCCATTGAATTCCAAGAACTCTTATTCTCTATTTTAAAAGCGCCTTCATTAATTTACTTACCACAGATGTCAGCCTTACCGGCCTGTAGTTCCCAACCTCTTCCTTACTTCTGCTTTTGTGGCGAGGGACCACATCTGCTGTTCTGCAGTCCTCTAGGGCCGCTCCCGATTCTAGAGAAGCATTTAAAAAAAGAATACACACTCTTTCCTGATTGTGTGCACGTGTGTTATTTCACACATGCATGGTGGTTCGTGTGCATGTGCACCATTGGGAAAAGAGTATTTATTCTAAGAAGAATACACCCTCTTTGCACATAGAGCACACTGTTTTGCAACTAGTCTACTCTTGACATCATTCATTCCAAAAAGGAAAAAAAAAATAATATGGAAAAAAGATACATTTTCTGGCTGCCCATCCTTAATGTTTTTATAACATCTCTGGCTGCTAGATTTGGTATGTAGGTGTGGGGAATTGGGGGAAAATAGAGAGAAAGAAATATCGTCATCATCATCTCAAGAGCTATTCCTTAGCTCTATTTCAGTTCTTTTCTGTGAAATATGTAGACCACCAGGCCTAATTTATTACTCACCTTTGGAGCTGTAAATCTTACCAGCTTCACCTGTGGCCTCTACTGTCCCTGTAAATCTGGAATCAATGTTTCTTCCTGGTTATTGAAGGTCCTGGACTTTCCAGTAACTCACTGCTCAGAATTCTGCTTGTTTTCTTTAATGACTTCAGAAAATCTGAATATTTGGATACCCGTAAATTTAGTACATAGCTTTCTATAAATATATTCAAAATATCCTATGATTTAGTCTTAGTTTTCTTCCGAGTTGGTACCTCCTGGATTCCCAGACCCTGATAGTCTACTCTTTTACCCTTCCCTCTATACTTGGGGCTATTTCCAGGTGACTACTACCCTCATCAAAGACCTCATGGTGCAATCAGTAGGTCACGTGCCTACTGCACCCACAACCTGAATTTGAATCCCACAGATTTCTGCAAGGTAGCCAGCCTCTGGCTATATCTGTTTTCAGTTGGTAAATGAATACTCGGCCTTAGCCGGGGTAAAGATGACTAGAAAAGACCAATGCAAACCATCCCGCGAATAGTCTGCCAAGAAACTGTCATGCACGTGGAGGGCCCTACAAGTCATTCTGTACTTGGTACATGCATGCAAAGACTACCTTTACCATCCTCAACATTTGTGAAGGCTGGAAAGAAATCTCCTTTCAGAACCTTTGGCATTGCTCCTTGTCCAACAGGAGTTACGACAAAATAGCGTTGGGTCTTCCTCCCTTCTCACAAAAGGCTTGATGCATACACAACTCTTTAGATCCTTCAGATGGAAAAACTGACTTACAAAAAGCACCATAGCTTATGACAATGAGACCAGTCACAGCCAGCTCCTAACTACACATTAGTTATGGCATTCTTGTGAAACGCTGACACCAGGCTCTTGTCACTTTCTGGCCAATTTATGATTTTCAATACATCCTTCATATCTGTACAATGGGATTTTCATCCTTTGCTACACTGATTGTCATATCAATCTTGCCAGCATTATTGTTTTGAGCTTTAACAGGTTTGTCTTGAGAAAAAAAAGGTCATGTATGTGCTGTTCTGTCTTTAACTTGTGATACTTCAAGTAATGGAGAGCTTTCCATGTAGGGCTCCTTCAACATTTATCAAAACTGTTCATCCTCTAAATGGTCTTTTTCATCTTATAGCATCAGAATGCACTTCTCAACATTTAGATTCACTGTTATCACAAAATTTCCCATTATGCTGTCAGATCTGGTTGTTGGATTTGCCATCTATGACTCTAGTAAAACTAACTGCATTTTATATCGATATAATCTTCTGTTTTATGCATATAAATAGAAGGTATAGTCCTATTCACCTAGGCCTCTATTGGTTAAGATCCACTAAAGTTTGCAGTTACCACATGTTAATAGCCAAAATTAGTATGTGGTAACTGCAAAATCTCTGTGATAAATGGTGGTGGAATTCCTAGAAATTTTGGTGCCCTATAGTTAACACAGAAAACAGAGAAACGATAGCTACCATGTATTAACTGCATGACAGATAACATGCGTTGCAGTTACACCTCTTCAGGCGGCATTAATAGGAGTGTTAGAAGCGGGACTGTTTTTGACGGGGTACTTGGGGATACTGAGTACTGGCACCTTTTCCATTGTCTGCTAAAGTTGACCCATGGTCCCCAAGTTTTAATGAAAGAGGTCAGGCTCCACACACCAATTCTGCCTTGTCATAGATTCTGTGACTGGTTGCAGGGGGCCTAGCTATTGTGGGGTGGGTTCTCAGTGATCACCCCACTCCAGAAGGGTGGCCTGGCATTTGGGTACCGGCACCTTTTTTGCTAGAAAAAATGCACTGGTTAGAAGCAGCAAATATATCCTGTGCCTGGTTTCACTAGAGGCAGGTCTTGCCAGAGAAATCTGATTAATTTTTTTGACTGAGTGACTATAGACTTTGATTGAGGAAGAGCACTAGATGTGGTGTCTTTAGATTTTAGCAAAGCCATTGGCATGGTTCAGCATAGACGACTAATAAATGAATGCCCTCGATATCAGACCTAAAGTGACTGGGTTAGGAACTAGTTGAGTGGAAAGTGACAGAGGGTAGTGGTAAATGAAGCTCATTTGAGGAAAAAGAGGTTACCAGTGGTGTGCCACAAGGCTTGGTTTTTTAATCAGTTCTTTTTAACATTTTTGTAAGCGATATTGTTGAAGGGCTGTCTGTTAAGGTTTGCCTCTTTTTGGATGATAGCAAAATCTCCAATAGAGTAGACATCCCTGATGGTGTGGAAGGACTTAAAGGAATGGTCTGAAATTTGGCAGATTAGATTTAATGCAAAAAAAATGCAGATCATGCATTTGGGCTTCAAAAACCTGAGGAAATGGTACAGTTTAGGGGGTGAAGAACTTTGATGCATGAAAGAGGAGCAGGACTTGGGTAGGGAGAAGGATGCTGGTGAGACCTCATTTAGAATACTGTGTACAATTCTGGGGCCACACCTTCAAAAGGAAGATGGTGGTTACTACAATGGTCACTGGTTATCGTAAAGCATATGTGTACAGACTTAAAGATACTCAATATGTTTTCTTTGGAAGAAAGGCAAGAGAGGAGAGATATGAGAGAGACATTTAAATACCTATGCAGCATAAACGCACAGGAGGCGAGTTCTTTCAATTGGAAGGAAGCACTGGAATAAGGGGGCATAGGATGAGAGTGGAAGCGGACAGACTCAGGAATAACCCGAGGAAATAGTTCTTCATGGAAAGGATGGTGAATGTGTGGAATGGCCTCTCGGTGGAAGTGCTGGAGATGAAAACAGTATCTGAATTCAAGAGAGCTTTGGATAAGTACATAGGATCTCTAAGGGAGTGATAGAGAGAGTAGATGGCATGGATGAGCAAATTGGATAGGCCATATGGTCTTTATCTGCCTACATTTTTCTATTTTTCTATGTGCAAAACTCCCCTAAGTGCTCCCATCGAGTTCCCATGCCTGTGATCAAAAGAGGCATAGATTTGGAGGGACTAAGAATCAAGTGATCAATAGAGTCTAAACAATGTTGTGGGGGGAGGGGAAACAGAATAGGGACATGGGAATCCTGAGGGGAGACCAAAAGAATATCGTCAGCGTAAATATAAAACTGCACACCTGATTGAGCAGCTGTCCACTGGAGGGATGGAGACTGATCTCTGGAGTAGCCTAATAGTACACTGGACTGAGAACCAAAGGACCCAGATTCAAATTCCACTTCAGTTCTTTTTATTTTCTTTTTGGTAAATCCTCCGATTAACTGCATGTGGAAACTGAAAAGAATAAGACAATTCTTCCCAAGATCCGTCTTCCGCAGCCTAGTACAATCCCTCGTACTCAGCCATCTGGATTACTGCAACTCACTATACGCAGGCTGCAAAGAACAAATCCTGAGGAAACTTCAAACAGCCCAGAATACAGCAGCCAGACTTATCTTCGGACTACCAAAATATGAAAGTACAAAACCCTTGCGAAAGAAGCTACACTGGCTCCCACTCAAAGAACGCATTACTTTCAAAGTATGCACATTAGTCCACAAAATCATTCATGGCGAAGCCCCAGCCTACATGTCTGAATTGATAGACCTACCACCCAGAAATGCTAAAAGATCATCCCGAACGTTCCTCAACCTCCACTTCCCTAACTGTAAGGGCCTGAAATACAAGACGTTACACGCAACTACCTTTTCTTACATGAGCACGCAGTACTGGAACAAACTGCCGCGAAACCTGAAAACGATCTATGAACAAACCAACTTCCGCAAGTCATTGAAGACACATCTTTTTGAGGAAATTTACGGAAAGAACCAAAACACATAAAGCTCACACTCACTGTTCAGTAATACATTAATACAGTGGGGGAAATAAGTATTTGATCCCTTGCTGATTTTGTAAGTTTGCCCACTGACAAAGACATGAGCAGCCCATAATTGAAGGGTAGGTTATTGGTAACAGTGAGAGATAGCACATCACAAATTAAATCCGGAAAATCACATTGTGGAAAGTATATGAATTTATTTGCATTCTGCAGAGGGAAATAAGTATTTGATCCCCCACCAACCAGTAAGAGATCTGGCCCCTACAGACCAGGTAGATGCTCCAAATCAACTCGTTACCTGCATGACAGACAGCTGTCGGCAATGGTCACCTGTATGAAAGACACCTGTCCACAGACTCAGTGAATCAGTCAGACTCTAACCTCTACAAAATGGCCAAGAGCAAGGAGCTGTCTAAGGATGTCAGGGACAAGATCATACACCTGCACAAGGCTGGAATGGGCTACAAAACCATCAGTAAGACGCTGGGCGAGAAGGAGACAACTGTTGGTGCCATAGTAAGAAAATGGAAGAAGTACAAAATGACTGTCAATCGACAAAGATCTGGGGCTCCACGCAAAATCTCACCTCGTGGGGTATCCTTGATCATGAGGAAGGTTAGAAATCAGCCTACAACTACAAGGGGGGAACTTGTCAATGATCTCAAGGCAGCTGGGACCACTGTCACCACGAAAACCATTGGTAACACATTACGACATAACGGATTGCAATCCTGCAGTGCCCGCAAGGTCCCCCTGCTCCGGAAGGCACATGTGACGGCCCGTCTGAAGTTTGCCAGTGAACACCTGGATGATGCCGAGAGTGATTGGGAGAAGGTGCTGTGGTCAGATGAGACAAAAATTGAGCTCTTTGGCATGAACTCAACTCGCCGTGTTTGGAGGAAGAGAAATGCTGCCTATGACCCAAAGAACACCGTCCCCACTGTCAAGCATGGAGGTGGAAATGTTATGTTTTGGGGGTGTTTCTCTGCTAAGGGCACAGGACTACTTCACCGCATCAATGGGAGAATGGATGGGGCCATGTACCGTACAATTCTGAGTGACAACCTCCTTCCCTCCGCCAGGGCCTTAAAATGGGTCGTGGCTGGGTCTTCCAGCACGACAATGACCCAAAACATACAGCCAAGGCAACAAAGGAGTGGCTCAGGAAGAAGCACATTAGGGTCATGGAGTGGCCTAGCCAGTCACCAGACCTTAATCCCATTGAAAACTTATGGAGGGAGCTGAAGCTGCGAGTTGCCAAGCGACAGCCCAGAACTCTTAATGATTTAGAGATGATCTGCAAAGAGGAGTGGACCAAAATTCCTCCTGACATGTGTGCAAACCTCATCATCAACTACAGAAGACGTCTGACCGCTGTGCTTGCCAACAAGGGTTTTGCCACCAAGTATTAGGTCTTGTTTGCCAGAGGGATCAAATACTTATTTCCCTCTGCAGAATGCAAATAAATTCATATACTTTCCACAATGTGATTTTCCGGATTTAATTTGTGATGTGCTATCTCTCACTGTTACCAATAACCTACCCTTCAATTATGGGCTGCTCATGTCTTTGTCAGTGGGCAAACTTACAAAATCAGCAAGGGATCAAATACTTATTTCCCCCACTGTACATCCATTTATGAACTCTCAACCCTTAATCTCACCACACTCATACCTCTACTCACAGAAAAATGTACACCACATACTTCATATAGCGCCTCTAATTTCTTTTCTCTCCTTCCACTGTCTCATTGTTCTTCTCAATTGACTGATTCCTTAATGATTTTGATTTCATCTTGTCAAATCTTCAATATGTAATCCATAACCTAAATTGTAACAAATTGTATTTCCACTATTCATAATGTATTGTAAGCCACACTGAGCCCGCAAAAAGGTGGGAAAATGTGGGATACAAATGCAATAAATAAATAAATAAAACTACTGTACCTGAATATATAAGGCACCTGCAAGCCTAAAGGCTATCTGTTGAAGTACATTCAGGTACAGTAGGCATTTTTCTGTTCCTGGAGGGTTCACAATTTAAAGTAAAATTCACAAACAGCTAAAATGGGATTTTAGCCCATGTCTCCTGATTCTCAACCCACTGCTCTGACCATTAGGCTGCCCCTTTATTGTGCATGGAGAGCTGTGTGGCCATTTTATAAGACGGATGTGTCCTATGCTGCCACACGCACATCCATACCCCTAGAGAGTGATCTTCAGTGAAAGGCCTGTAGGCCAATGGCAGCCCCTGGGGGCCCTCATCATCGTTCTGGCTTTTTTTTCTGCTACTCCCTGCCTTTCTACCCAAGTTCACAAAAAGAAAGGGGGGAAATGGATGAGGGGAAAGGCCGTATGTTTGAAAGACAAGGCATTTCTCAATACTTAAGGATATCTATATATATAAAAGGCACCTCCAACGTTCCATTGAAGCCTCAAGCCAGAAACTTGAGGCGCCCGAGATATCCGGTTTGGCCTGCAGGCTGCAGTCACTGTAGCTCCGCCCTTGTGTCAAAACGCGATGACATTGAGGGCGGGGCAGGCCTGCAGTCAGTGTACCTACGCCCTCGCATCAACACGCGATGATGCAGAGGGCGGGGCGGCGAAGACACAACGGACGACTTCCACACATTCTCTGACAGCTGCTGGGAGAGCGCACCGAACTTCGCAAACTCGCAACCATGTCACTGAGGGACGGAGGGAGGGAGAGGAGAGGTGTAGAACTCAGAAGGGAGGCCCGGAGGGGGTGTCTCGAACTCGGGAGGGAGGGACGGAGGCAGGATGGTGGGGGGGGGGGGGGGGGGATTACCCTGCTAGCGCCCGTTTCATTTTTCCCCGAAACGGGCATTTCTTACTAGTGTCCAATAAAAAGTTTGAAGGCAGGCTGGTGGGGTACATATCATTGACATACTCTGGTCAACAGTATTATGGCCTTGCATGGGGAGATATTTGGCAGCTCTCCTTCAGCTCATTTGGATCCTAGTGGCCCCGATTTAAAAATGAGTGAAGCTCAATGCCCTAGAGAATCTCTCTCCCTTTCCACACAAATGAAAGTTATGCTCTTTCCTGCCAGGCAAACAGCAAAATACCCTTAGAGCTGGGGCTCTCAATCCAATCCTTGGGACACACTAAGCCAGTCTGGCTTTCAAGGTACCCACACTGAATATGGATGAGATAAATTTGCATGAACTGCCTCCCTTGTATGTAAATCTCTCTCATGCATATTCATTGTGGGTATCCTGTTCTCTAACTGGAGAGAAAGAAGTAAGCTGTGAAGGATGATTCTTCTAAAAAGTATAGAAGGTTGCTATTGAGATTGGTATAACATGAACTGCATGTAATCTGGTCATTATTATTTTCAGAGAACCTCCGTCCTGACGAAGTTGCGAAACCTGGCCAAGTCGATTGAGGTTCCTGACTCCTTGTGTACTGCTGCCAGTTAAGTAAATGAATATACTCAGGAGTGCTTTGTTGCAGTTAAGAAACGGGTTGAGATGAAAACTAAGACATTTTTGAGAATAGAGCACTAAAAATGATGAATATAGATTAAAAAAAATATACTCCACAGGATCAATGACGATTTACACCTGACTGCCAGCAAACTGTTGGTTAAGCAGTCTTGTCGCATTAATTCTGAAGATCCTTCACAACATAAAATAATCCTATATAATAATTCTCACCTCCAACATTCTGAGGCTGCCTGGAACCATTGTTTCCGCTGGAGGTGGTGTCCCTCATGTAGTAGATAACAGTGACGTCACACAACCCACACCAGATTGGCCAGTAGAAGGGAGAGGGGCGGAGCCACGATACAGGGAGCAGCGAATCAGCACAACACTGGGAATGCACAGCAGCAGGAACAGAAGCCTCTCTCACACAGTTACTCTCACATACACTCTCTCAAACATACACACTCAGAGGAAAACCTTGCTAGCGCCCGTTTCCTTTCAAACAGAAACGGGCCTTTTTTACTAGTATGCTATAAAAGTGGATTTGTGCTTGAGATGGGTTTAGTGGTATAAAAAAAAAATACTTTTTAGCACTCTGGGGGAATGTCCAGCACTAATTGGTTAGCGTAACGACATTGCCACATGTCAACCAATTAGCACATGGCTAGTGTATGAGCCTTTTCTGCCTACTAAATAGGTGCCAGTAAGGGCTCATGTGATAATGGCCATGCGCTAATTTTTAGCACACACTAAAAATGTTAGCGCACCTATAGCGCGGCTTAGTAAAGAGGGCCCATGGTTTTTTAACAAGACTTTTGTGAGAGCGGTGGTATTGGAGGGGTGATCATTTTTTTTTTAGTTTACGTATCAGAGATGGGAGGAATCTGAAAATTAAGGGAAGGGGTGCAAGGCTGTGGTTTCGTCTAGAGCACCGGTCTTGACACTTTCTATAGTCTTTAAGATTCTGAATTAGATCAATGTTGTGTTCGTCTTGTCTCTCTCAGTGGGAAGGAGATTGGCTTAATTAAAAATTGTGACCGTCTCTGCTGTGAATATTTTCTTTTAAATAATGAACCCTCAAGGCTTCCACTCTACAGCAAGAGTAGAAAGTACCTTGGTTTCATAACTCACAAATGAAAAAGAATGTGCATAGTCAGGCTTTTAGTGAAACATTCTCTAGGACATATCTTTCATTCCTGTTTCATTAATCCTCATCCCAACCTTAATTCCGCCCTCATCAAATTCCAAGGTGAATATACAACTGATATCTACTGAAAAAGCACACAGTAATAACAGCCAAGTATGAAAGCTTTTCAACTGTAAACAATCTCATTTTTGCAACTCATGTCCCATATATTTTAGATAAAGAATTTATTTCTATATTGTACCTTTCATACAAACTATATTCCAAAGCATTCTCAAGCACCCATGAAAAGCAAAAAAAAAAAAAAAAAACACTGTAAGGCTGAAAAGAGAGTTCTGGTAGTTACATTGGTCATATTTGAGGAAGGGGCTCTTGTGATCTTGAAGAAATTCATTGGCTGTCACATCTTCTTTGTTGACCCTTTAAAAGATATGACAACCTACAAAGACTCAAAGGCCAAAAGGAAAAAATAAAGGTATAAACCCAAAATTAAACACAGTTTTTATACATACGGGGCAAACAGCAGAAGTAGTATTTGGGCAAAGATGCTTCAAAATATTGTTTAGCTCGGAATGCAAACCAAACATATGTAAAAGTTTAGAAAATATGTCCTGTAATAAAACAGCCCCAAAAGTGCTGGTAAATACGAGTAAGAAAACTGCACTCCAAAATAAAATATTTACCTATTTATAACATGAAGGTAGATGATCAAAAGCAAATGCGAGCACTAGAAGCCATTAGCTTGTGTCCCAGGATCAAAGCCAGCAAGCACGTGTAAGAATCCTGTTGCCAGCTTTGAACCCTAATAGCATGCAAATGCATGCTAAACAGGGACATCACCATTCCTCCCCAATGCTCAGCGGGCAGAGCACCAAACCAGCGAATTGCTACCGCTATAAACCCTTCGCCAGACTGGAGCTGATGATTGGGTTTACAGAGTACTGGGGAGGAATGGGGAGCCCTATCCAGCATGCTAGCAGGCCCCCCTACCCCCATGAACCTGAAAAAGAGCCTCCCCTGTAGGATCCCTGACCCCCCCCACCCCCACCCAGTGACACGGACCGCCAGTTCGCATCCTGGGATGCGTTGGGCAGGATTTCCCTACCATATACTCCCTCCTCTATCATGGAGGTACAGGAGAGAAGGGTGGTCTGCTAGACCACCATATGGGGGGGCAGGTTTGGTTCTGGGCCACCAGGGCTTTTTTGCAGGGTGTGAGGGGGTTAGGGGGGGCTCCACTGTTGCTACTATTTGAGATTCTACATGGAATGTTGCTATTCCACTAGCACATTCCATGTAGAAGTCAGCCCTTACAGATCACCAATGTGGCTGCGCAGGCTTCTGCTTCTGTGAGTCTGACGTCCTGCACGTGCAGGACGTCAGACTCACAGAAACAGAAGTCTGCGCAGCCTTCTACATGGAATGTTGCTAGTGGAATAGCAACAACATTCCATGTAGAATCTCCAATAGCAGCAGCATTCCATGTAGAATCTCCAATAGCAGCAGCATTCCATGTAGAATCTCCAATAGTATCTATTTTTATTTTTGTTACATTTGTACCCCGCACTTTCCCACTCATGGCAGGCTCAATGCGGCAATGGAGGGTTAAGTTGTTGGAATGTAATTGTATTTTGCATGCATTGCCTGTCACCTATTATTTCTCTGTGATTACTCTGTGACCTCTGATGTGAATTACTTAGAGAGGTCACACAGCTATGCAACTTCCTGTGGGGGATAGATGCAGCAGATGCAGCACATGGAGCACATGGAGCTCATGATCTCTCCTAACCTGAGAGGATCTATGGTGGTGTGAGCATCCATTACCATCTAAGCACATGGAAGGAGCTGATAATACAAATGTATAGTAATATGTATATATAAGCCTGTCTGATTATAATCTAACTACAAACTGTGAGTAAACAGATGTTTTGTTACTTCAACTTTAAAGTGACTCAGCAGTGAATTATTCAGGGGTGAATGAGAGAGAGATGAAGAAAGAAATTAACATTTCTAAAGCTGAAGCTGTGTGTACTAAAATCTGCTAATTATTTACTACAAATAATCCAACAAAAGGGTTATGGGCCCAGGGCTCAGGAATTGAAAAAGAAGAGAAATATTACCAGGCAGAAAAAAGGCCACATTTTTCTCTTAAGTTTTAAAGGAAAGATTCAGTCTGTCTCTCTCTCCCCCCACACAGCAGACAGAAGGCTAAGAAAATGGCTGAGGGAAGAAATTCACCATTTTTCTATTCTCTCAAGGTGCCTAAATTAACTGAGTTTAATTATCGGCAGTGGGAATTAAGATTCATATGTTTCCTTCGAGCAAAAAGATTAGATATATGCTTAGACCAAGACAGAACAGCTGAAAATATGGCTGAATGGGACAATGCAAACTATTATGTGAAGTGCATGCTTTTGGAAGCTCTCTCAGAGAAACAAGCCATATTAGTGGAGGGAAAAGATACACCAAAGGACATTTTATATAAACTGAGAACTATGTATGCAACTACATATGCAAAGCAGCAACCAATTTGGTTGGCAGAGTTGAATGAAACCAAATTAAGGGATAAAAGTAAATGTAATGATCACATTATGTATCTTATGTCTTCATTTCAAAAGCTAGAACTTTCTGGAATTCCCATGTGTGATGCATTGAAAAGAGCATTTCTTTTTACCTCACTATCAAAGAAGTTTGATGTTTTTAGGTCTGTAAATGAGGCCATTGAAGGGCAATCTTTTGAACAGGCAACATCAAAACTAAGGCAGGAATGCATAATAAATGATTCTGAGGAGATGTGTTCTCAAAGCAAGTCAGAGAGAAATGAAACAAATTTCTTGGCAAAGAACAGAGGAAGGCGGAGCTATGGGAAAACTCCACCCAAGGGCAAGCTGATTTGCTACTCATGTGGAAAGGAGGGACATGTATCTAAATGGTGTAAGGAAACACAAAACACTCCCTCTAGCTCACCTAAGCCAATGGAACTAAAGAATTTTCAAACCAGGAAATGTATGAAGGACAAAGATAAACACAAGGGTTTTCTAATGGCAGAAAAATCTTTGACTATGGTAAATAATAATTCAAATGAAAGTACTTGGATTTTGGATTCAGGGAGCACATGCCATTTAACCAATTGTAAGGATTTCTTTCAGGAAATGTGTCCAGAGGAAGGTATTCTTAAAACTGCAAACGCAGGGACAGCTAAGATCCAAGCAAAAGGTATTGGATTCTTAAAATGCAAAGTGTCTAATGAAGTTAAAGAAATTCCTGTAAGTGATGTCTTGTATATTCCCCAAGCAGTTTGCAATATGCTTAGTGTATCTACATTAGATAAGAAGGGATTTGTGATTCATTTTGAAAATAGTAAGTGCACAATCTCTAAAAATGATGAAGTGTATGCTGAAGCTTTTATGCATAATGATGTTTATAAGCTGAACATTTCAGGTGAAGCCTCACATATGGCGCAAGTAAGGAAGAATGATGGTAAATGTAGTCTGGAAATCTGGCACCGCCGCCTGGGACATCGTGATTCTAAGGTGATCCAGGATCTTTACAGTAAGCAACTGGCCACCGGCATTCAGATAAGTGCAGATGCTGGTAATATGGAGAAATGCATAGACTGTGTTACTCAAAAAGGTGTGAGACCCTCATTTCCTGCATACACAGGAAATAGGAGTAATAAAGTGCTGGACTTAATACACAGTGACTTATGTGGACCGTTTAATATCCCATCATTGGGAAATAACAGATTTGTGCTAATATTCTTGGATGATTTCTCTAGATATTGTGTGGCCTATTTGCTGAAAGAAAAAAGTCAAGTCACAGACATGCTGAAGAAATACGTAGCCATGGTGAGCAATAAATTTGAAAGAAAACCAAAGGTTCTTCAGACCGACAATGGTGGTGAGTTCACTTCACAAAGCATGCGCACATTTCTAGAACAAGAAGGCATTCAACATATCACAACAGTAGCTTATACACCAGAGCAAAATTCTGTTGCAGAGAGAAAATTTAGGTCACTTGTGGAAATGACCAGATGTATGCTGTCAGATAGCAATCTCCCTAAAAGACTATGGGGGGAAGCCATTCTCACAGCAGTGTACCTACAAAACAGAATGCCAACTAAAGGCGCTGAGCGCACACCACATGAGACATGGCATGGTAGGAAGCCAAACCTGTCACACATAAGAACATTTGGAAGTACAGCATATGCTCATGTACCAAAGCAAAGAAGGCATAAGCTGGATTCCACAACAGAAAGGGGCATTTTAGTTGGCTATACTCCAGGACACAAAGGATATAGAATTTTGAATCTGAAAACTGGCATTGTTGGCATAAGACATGTTACATATTTTGATGAAAACAAAAGGGTTGATAAAGGCTGGATTATCCCAGATGAGCCTTATCATCCAGAATATGAAACTAGAACCATAATAGACATGCCAGTGTATATAAATGCCATACCAAGGCAGATGTCTGAAAGCAACTCATCTGTATCTAACGAGGAACAGGCAGAGGAAGCAGACACAGAAAGGATCATTGAAGAAGACAGTACAGTTGGAGAAGGGGAATCAATTGGAGAAGGACTCTCAGATTTAGAGGATGCGGAAAGGTCAGACCAACCTGTTGTCAGACACTCATCCAGGGAAAACAAAGGTGTTCCACCCCCAAGACTGTCTTACCTAACAAAGTCAGCAGAAGCTCAAGAGCCCTTAACATGGGATGAGATTGAGAAAATGCCAGCAGAAGAAGCTGCTGAATGGCATAAAGCTGCACAAGAAGAAATTGATGCATTGGATAAAAATAATACTTGGATTCTTACAAAATTACCTCCTGGCAAGAAAGCTATAGGATGCAAATGGGTATTCAAGTTAAAAAGGAATGCACAAGGAAAAGTGGAAAGGTATAAAGCCAGATTAGTGGCAAAGGGATATCTTCAAAAATATGGAGAAGATTTTGATGAAGTGTTTGCACCTGTAGTGAAACACACGACAATCAGAACACTTCTGAGCATTGCAGTCTCAAAGGCATGCAAGTCAACCACATTGATGTGAAAACAGCGTTTCTTCACGGAGATATAACTGAAGACTTGTACATGGAACAGCCAACAGGTTTCATAAATACAAAACAAAGACAGCTAGTGTGTAAATTAAACAAAGGTCTTTATGGATTAAAGCAAAGTGCAAAATGTTGGAATGAAAAATTGCATGAAATATTGACAAATTTAGGATTTAAGCAAGGTGAAGCAGATAAATGCTTGTACACTAGGTGCACAAATGGACAATATGCATACATTTTAGCTTTTGTTGATGATCTGCTCATTGCAAGCAAAAGTGAGCAAGAGTACAAGGACATTGTAAAGTGTTTAAACCACAATGTTGAGATAAAAGAACTGGGTAATGTGTCATACTATCTTGGTATAGAAATTGAGAAACAAAATGATGGTTCTTATCTTCTAAGCCAGAAGCAGAAAATAAATGAGCTTATTGAAAGTTTAGGTATGCAAGATGCCCAAGTTGTAAGCACTCCCATGATCACTGATTTTCTGAAGGATGAAACAGTAAGAGAACCTTTACCAGATAACATCCAATATAGATCAGCCATAGGTAAGCTTTTATATCTAGCTACCACATACAGGGCTGATATAGCAAATGCAGTAGGAATTTTGAGCAGAAGGGTCAGCTCACCTACCAAATCAGATTGGACTGCAGTTAAAAGGATGGTAAGGTATTTAAAGGGTACCATTGATTGTAAATTAAAGATTTCAGCCAATAGTAATCCAAAACTAATATGTTACTGTGATTCAGATTGGGCAGGGGATCATTCTGATTATAAATCCACAAGTGGATATGTGTTTATGTATGGAAATGTACAAATTTCATGGGCCAGTCATAAACAAAGTATTGTGAGTTTGTCTTCTACAGAAGCTGAATATGTGGCCGTATCGGAAGCGTGCAGAGAACTGATGTGGATTGAAAAACTTATGCTGGATTTTGGTATAGCTGAAAAGAGACCAATCCAGATAATGGAAGATAATCAGAGCTGCATCCGACTGTCACAGAATGACAAGGTTCAGTCACGCACCAAGCACATCGCAACGAAATACCACAACGTGCGAGAGTTGGCAAAAGAAGGGGTCATCAGTCTACACTATTGTCACACCAGTGAGATGACAGCTGACATCATGACCAAACCGTTACCCAGAGAACGTTTTGTGAATCTGCGTATAAAGCTTGGACTTTGTATGAATAAATAATTGCATGACAGTTATGCATGAGAAGGGGTTTGTTGGAATGTAATTGTATTTTGCATGCATTGCCTGTCACCTATTATTTCTCTGTGATTACTCTGTGACCTCTGATGTGAATTACTTAGAGAGGTCACACAGCTATGCAACTTCCTGTGGGGGATAGATGCAGCAGATGCAGCACATGGAGCACATGGAGCTCATGATCTCTCCTAACCTGAGAGGATCTATGGTGGTGTGAGCATCCATTACCATCTAAGCACATGGAAGGAGCTGATAATACAAATGTATAGTAATATGTATATATAAGCCTGTCTGATTATAATCTAACTACAAACTGTGAGTAAACAGATGTTTTGTTACTTCAACTTTAAAGTGACTCAGCAGTGAATTATTCAGGGGTGAATGAGAGAGAGATGAAGAAAGAAATTAACATTTCTAAAGCTGAAGCTGTGTGTACTAAAATCTGCTAATTATTTACTACAAATAATCCAACATAAGTGACTTGCCCAGAGTCACAAGGAGCTGCCTGTGCCTGAAGTGGGAATCAAACTCAGTTCCTCAAGACCAAAGTCCAACACCCTAACCACTAGGCCACTCCTCCTAGTACTGCTATCAATTGATACCATCACAAACACCATTAATAGCTCTATTTTGACTAACTCTCATCATTACCACTGATATAATTTCCTGTTGCCTTAAATTAGCTAATTGGGAATCCATACTGCTACCATCAGCTAATCAAGAAAATAAGAAATGCAAGAGATCAGATTGGTCACTTTAAATGTGGTGCTTTGGAATGTGTGGCATTAATTTGGAAAGTGATGGTATAAGGAACGTGGTTACTAATAAATTATCTGCATACCATTCTAGGATTAACACATCTTGCTTCGCTATAGGCTGTATATATAAAATTACTCTTTGAAAACAAGGGGGTAGATATTCAAAACAATTTTTTTTATATCTTGCTCACACCTTTTTCAGTAGTAGTTCAAGGTGAGTTACATTCAGGTACACTGGATATTTCTCTGTCCCAGGAGGGCTCACAATCTAAGTTTGTACCTGAGGCAATGGACTTGCCCAAGATCACAAGGAGCAGCAGTGGGATTTGAACCGGCCATCTCTGGATTGCAAGACCGGTGCTCTAACCACTAAGGCCACTCCTCCACTAAAGCAATATTCCATGTAGAATCTCAAATAGTAGCAACATTCCATGTAGAATCTCAGATAATATCAACATTCCATATAGAATCTCAAATAGTAGCAACATTCCATGTAAAATCTCATCTCAAATAATTTATTTGGATTTTGCTCACACCTTTTTCAGTAGTAGCTCAAGGTGAGTTACATTCAGGTACTCTGGATATTTCTCTGTCCCAGGAGGACTCACAATCTGTTTGTACCTGAGGCAATAGAGGGTTTAGTGACTTGCCCAAGATCACAAGGAGCAGCAGCGGGATTTGAACCAGCCACCTCTGGATTGCAAGACTGGTGCTCTAACCACTAGGCCACTCCTCCATTCTAACCAGGTTCTTTCCAGTTAAATTACAGTGAACTGGCCATCCCTAGATTTTCAGTACCATTTAACCAGATAGTGCCAATGGTTGAGGATAGGGAACAGGAGTTTCTGATTGGCTGATGGAAGGCAGCAGGAAATGATGTCAGTGGCAACTGTGAGAATTAGTGAAGACAGCCATTAATGGTATTTTGTGATGGTGCAGGTTGATAGCAATACCCTGTGGCAGTGAATGCAAAAGGGGGGGCCTTTGTCAGGGCATATGATTTAGATGGAATATATTTTATAAGAGAAGTGCACTTTTCTATACTATATAATTCAATTGAAGAGGGGTTTTGTTTTGTTTTTTTTCTTAGACTATAGTCTGTTATAACTACATTGTGGTGCAAAGCTATGTAAGTCCTGAGATCTTAGCCATGTTGGTAAATAATTTATTTTGCAGTGGAGTCTAATAAAACTGTAGCCATACATAGCATGATAAGTCATGGTGATTTCCAATAACTGAAGGTATTCACAAAAACAACCTTTTAAATGATGGCTAGAGTGCAGGATCGTAAGTTAATTCAAACTGAAATAACTCAGGATGCAACATGAGCAATTTCATTCACTTTATAATTGAAGCTCAGAATTCATAACAAGTAATTCAATAACTGCATTTTATGACTTTCTGTATCAACATGTCCTGCCTTCCTCTTTAACATTTGTGGCCTGACAAGGGCTGCAGTTTCTCACTGGGAGAGGTTTACTGCATTCACTCATTTGCATTCATTACAGAATTATACACTGAAGGCCGCCTATTCTTGTGGGGTTTTTTTTTTCAGATCTGATAAATGGACCAGACTGCTGGTGGGGGGTTGTGATGGCTTTTTGGTCCCGACAGCTTGATTTAATTGATCTAATTTATTGATCAAATCTGTATCAAAAGAGCATTCATATTGAATGAAGTTGTTTTTATCCTCCTAAGTTATATGATTAAAACCCATGGATGAGTGCCTTTCGAAAACCTGAAATCTAGTTAGCTGTTGGCAAACTGTCCATCTCATTAGTGAAAATTACTGTAGCTTTAGAAGGGCAGAGTGCATCGTGTTATGTATTTTGCCGTAATCATGAGCATAAATTTCTAGCCATCTTATTTTTTTTTAATCATTATTATTCATTAAGCTGCTCTTCTATTGTTCCCTAGAGCACGGTCACAAATTTAATTTTGAGAGAAATTTTCAGGCTGTTCACAGCGGCACGAAGATTGAGGATACTTTCTAGCCGTGGACTTTACACCGCTTTTCAAAGCCAAAATCACGCACTTACTTTTCCTGTCAAACTTGTTATGGCTACATTTGCACAAGCTTTACCTGCAGATACCGTTTCATGGAAAGTAACATCTGTAGTTTTTAAAATGCAAGCGCTACGCATGTTCGTTTCTTCCCCTGACCCAATCGTGCCTCAGGAATGCTTTTAACCGCATTGATGTAAAAGGGAGTCACAAGTTTCTCCTTACTAAAAGCGCTTCAGAGTTAACTACAGGGATTTGCATTTCTCATTTTATGTCATTTTAAAAATGAAACTGTAGAAATGCTGTTGTGTCATAATAGCACAATTTTTCCCAGCAGCATGTAAACTTAAATAGTACCATTCATTTAATCACAATGACCAGTCATTCAAACTTAATAGCTTTTTTAAAAATAGTTTTGTGGAGAGAGACAGCATGCTCCAATTGTAGATCATTATTGCTGGTGGCTGGTGTTGGTGGGATATACAAAGTTAGGGTCGTGCAACAGAGCTTCTCCCTCCTCGTCTCAGTGTCTCAGGGGTATGGAGTACAATTTGATAATCCATACTCCTAGGGTAGGCCTTTTGCACGAGTGTCTAGATTTTTCTCACATGGTCTTGCTGTTCAGCTCCTATTGCCTTGGGCTCCATAATGAGACTCTGCACATGGCCCTATATCCCACAAGCTACCCCTGCATACTCCCCCACTCTGACCCTGTGCCATGAGGAAGAAGTACCCCAGGATTGCACTGAGCAACAGGGCTAAAATCATGGGAGTCAATCCTGAAATCCCGCAGACAGTGTTTTATAAACACTGGCCACATCATTTAGAGGTCCTTAACAAAGGCGTGCTGAAAAATGGCTTGCGGTAGTGTAGGCATGGGTTTTGGGCGCGTGCAGAATCATTTTTCAGCTCACCTGTAAAAAAAAAGCCCTCTTTTTTTCCCAAAAATGGACTAGCGGCAAAATCAAAATTGCTGAGTGTCCATGTTTGGTCTGAGACCTTGCCGACAGCCATAGACCTAGTGGTAAAGAATTTGGGCAGTAATGACCTACACGCGACAGATGCCATTTGGTCCGCGTCCACTACACAAGCCAGAAAATAGAAAAATATATTTTTTTCGGACGTGCGCCAAAAATGAAATTACGCAAGAGCCACGCGGTAGTCGGGCAGTAACTCCATTTTGGCACACGTAGGCGCCTACGCGGCTTAGTAAAAGGGGCCCTTATTATTTTATGTATCTTCACAACGCTGTCTATAGAAGCAGCAGTGCTGAATATATCAGAGGGGTGACCTAAATTAAACTACTTAGCTATACTGATAACAGATGAACATCACTAGGCTATCCATATAGTTAGGTAAACAGTTATTAAATGAACTCGTGGAAAATCCACTATTTCTGGGATAAGCAGTATAAAATGTTTTGTACTTTTTTGGGGATCTTGCCAGGTATTTGTGACCTGGATTGGCCACTGTTGGAAACAGGATGCTGGGCTTGATGGACCTTTGATCTTTCCCAGTATGGAAATACTTATGTACTTAGAAGGAAAGCAAAAATGGCTAAATTCTAAGAAGTCATAGGCATTTACTAATAAATGGATTCAATGATTACTTTTAGTGTTGTGGAAATGTGTTTTTTTTTTTTTTTTTAAATAAATTAAGGTCAGTCTGTTTGTTATTTGATACAACCAGTTCGCTATACTAGTTCAAATTTTAGGGCCCTGTTTACTATAATGATAGCACTGTATGGGGTCCTTTTTTCTAAGGTGCACTGAAAAATGGCCAACGGTAGTGTATATGCCTGTTATGGGCACACGCAGAATTATTTTTTTAGCGCACCTACAAAAAATACCTTTTTTGCCGAAAATTGTCGCGCATCCATTTTGGGTCTGAGACCTTACCGCAAGCCATTGACTTAGTGGTAAGGTCTCACGCAATAATGTTCTACGCACGTCAAATGCCACTTGACGCACGTAGCTTCCGCGCACTAGAAAATAAAAAATATCTTTCAGACACGCATAGCGGATGCGCACCAAAGTTGAAATTACTGCAAGGGCCACGCGGTAACTGGGTGGTGACTCCAATTTGGCGCACGTTGGGCATGCGTAGGCACCTACGCTGCTTAGTAAAAGGGCCCCTAGGTGTGCTATCATTTTTAGTGTGCGTGAAAAATTAGCATGTGCTTATGCTAAAGACACCCATAGGAATAAATGTGTGGCTCTAGCATTAGCAGGTGCTAAAAATGCTAGCATTCCTTAGTAAACAGGGCCCATAGTGTTATCATATCTTGATTATTGCAACTCATTTAATATTATTATTTTATTATTACTTATTTGGATTTTGCTCATACCTTTTCAGTAGTAGTTCAAGGTGAGTTACATTCAGGTACACTGGATATTTCTCTGTACCAGGAGGGCTCACAATCTATGTTTGTACCTGAGGCAATGGAGGGTTAAGTGACTTGCCCAAGATCACAAGGTGCAGCAGTGGGATTTGAACCAGCCACCACTGGATTGCAAGACCAGTGCTCTAACCACTAGGCCACTCCTCCACTCCAGAATCTTGCTATTCTTTGGGGTTCTACATAGAATGTCGCTACTCTTTGAGATTCTGCATGGAATCTTGTCACTCTTTAAGATTCCAGAATCTTATTTAGATTTTGCTCACACCTTTTTCAGTAGTAGCTCAAGGTGAGTTACATTCAGGTACTCTGGATATTTCTCTGTCCCAGGAGGGCTCACAATCTATGTTTGTACCTGAGGCAATGGAGGGTTAGGTGACTTGCCCAAGATCACAAGGAGAAGCAGTGAGATTTGAACCAGCCACCTCTGGATTGCAAGACCTGTGCTCTAACCACTAGGCCACTCCTCCACTATAGCAACAGTCCATGTAGAATCTCAAATAGTAGCAACAGAATTTCAAATAATTTATTTGGATTTTGCTCACACCTTTTTCAGTAGTAGCTCAAGGTGAGTTACATTCAGGTACACTGGATATTTCTCTGTCCCAGGAGGGCTCACAATCTAATTTTGTACCTCAGGCAATGGAGGGTTAAGTGACTTGCCCAAGATCACAAGGAGCAGCAGTAGGATTTGAACTCGCCAACTTTGGATATCAAGACCAGTGCTCTAACCATTTGGCCACTCCTCCACTCCAATATAGGAGTTGCAGCAGGTACGTTGAAGAAATTACAGAGCATCCCAGATGATATTTAAAAAAATTAAATTTGAGCATGTTTTACCTCTTTTTAGAAAACTTCATTAGCTCCCATTAAAAGAAAAGATCGCTTTTAAAGTTTCTTGTTTTGTTCTTAAATGTTTCAAGGTGACACTCCAAAGGGGTTTCTCTCATTGGTGTTTTTTTTTTTTTAACAAGGAAGCTGACCTTTAGGAAGGTTAGACTACACACACTGCATTGCCCTTCTTTTAAAGCAATTACATTTAAAAAGATACTGGATCAATCATTTTCCTACAAGGCTTTTTCAGTTTGGAATAGTCTCCCAGGTTTTATTAGAAATTGTGCTTCCTCTTTTTTCGCAAAAGTCATAAGACTTTATTTCAAAAATTCTTGGATGTCATTTAGCTTTTGATCTTTTCAAAATTTATTTTGTAGTATTTTCTTTCTGGGATATATCTTATTGTCTGTCTGGTTATGTAAACCATTTCAGGACCTATTTTTAAGGGACGAAGTGGTATGTAAGTACAGAGAACAGAATAGAATGAATGAGCTAGTGAGGCTGGCCTGGTGGCTTCATGGTAAACAATTATAGTGCTGTAACATATTTATTTCAACAAAACAAATACTTCAATGATATGAATGTCATTAGGAATGCACAAATCTACTACTACTACTACTACTATTTAGCATTTCTATAGCGCTACAAAGCATATGCAGCGCTGCACACATATAGAAGAAAGACAGTCCCTGCTCAAAGAGCTTACAATCTAATAGACAAAAAAATAAATAAAGTAAGCAAATCAATTAATGTGTACAGGAAGGAGGAGAGGAGGGTAGGTGGAGGCGAGTGGTTACGAGTCAAAAGCAATGTTAAAGAGGTGGGCTTTCAGTCTAGATTTAAAGGTGGCCAAGGATGGGGCAAGACGTAGGGGCTCAGGAAGTTTATTCCAGGCGTAGGGTGCAGCGAGACAAAAGGCATGAAGTCTGGAGTTGGCAGTAGTGGAGAAGGGAACAGATAAGAAGGATTTATCCATGGAGCGGAGTGCACGGGAAGGGGTGTAGGGATGGACGAGTGTGGAGAGATACTGGGGAGCAGCAGAGTGAGTACATTTATAGGTTAGTAGAAGAAGTTTGAACAGGATGCGAAAACGGATAGGGAGCCAGTGAAGGGTCTTGAGGAGAGGGGTAGTATGAGTAAAGCGACCCTGCTTGCCTACCACCACCACATACCTTAGGCAGATCATATAATCATCACTGTGCACAGAACAAAAAAAAAATCCAGCACGAGAAGTATTATTTGTTACAATGTATCAGAAAAACACATCTTCTTGCAAAAAAACAAACAAAAAAAAACAACCTAAAATAAAAAAAAAAAACAGATGGTCAGGACGTATATAGCATAATCTTTGGATTCCATTTTCCAATCCTTCATGGACTCCTCCAACACAGTACTGGGTTTCAACAAAAGGCTTCCTCAGAGAGTTTCTTAAATAATCTCAGATGCCCCAATCGTCACATGTCAATATCAATTGGCGACACTGTCCTCCACCATATTCACCATGGCTTCACACAGTAAATTCCATATCCTTTTAAATGAGAGACATGGATTTGATCCCTAGCTTGAGTCTTCTGTTCCTGATTTAAAACCCATCACTGCCAAAGGTCTGGTGTAGGGTCCCCAGATAAGATGGATTCACTGTAATATCTGAGCGAAGATACGTTGGGAGAGGAAATAAAACACAGGGGAAAATCCTCAGTCAGTTGCAAGAGATCAAGGATAAAACAAAGCAAATGAGAGCAGATAAAGACCGGCATGGTCTTTTTACATTTTTTTTTTTTTGTGAAAGTTATTTAAGTTTTGCTGTGAGTGGAAATGCTTCATACTTTTTTTATTCATCTTTAGGTCATATAGGAAACCTCTATGTTTATCCCACACCCATTTTGAAGTCCATCCCTGTTCTCAACCTCACCACTCCCTGCGAAAGAGCATTCCAGGCATTCACCACTCTCTCTGTGAGAAAGTGTTTTCTGATGTAAGTTTCTCTTCTTCCAATTTCATGTCCTCTAATTCTATAGCCTCTCCACTTTCAGAAAAGGCTGTGTGGTTCCTTACTCTCTTTCGAGAATTTAAATGTCTATCATACCTCCCCTATCTCTGCTCTCCTCCAGAACATATATATTCAAGTCTTCAAGTCTCTTCTCGTGTGCCTTCTGGCAGAGACCCCATCCCACTTTGGTTGCTTTCCTATTAACAGCCTTGAGTCTTTTTAAGTCCTTTGCAAGATACGGCCTCCACAACTGAACACAGCAGTCCAAATGCAGTCTCGCCAACAAATTCTACAGGAACGTTATCATCTACTTCTGGAAAACTCTTTTTTAAAGGGAGCTGGAAAGATGTGTAAACAGCTATTTTCTTTAAAATACAGCTATAAACAGCTGTTCATGAGTAACAGGTCAGTTTGCAAAAGGTTTACCTGAAGTTAGCAGGTTAAAATGCTGAAGACTTATATAAAATAGACATAAAAAATAGCCATACCGGATCAGACAAATGGTCCATCTAGCCCAGTATCCTGCTTCCAGCAGTGGCCATGCCAGGTCACAAGTATCTGGCAAGCAGCGGCTTCCACCATATCCATATCAATAACAGACTATGGACTTTTCCTTCAAGAACTTGACCGAACCTTTTATAAACCCAGATATGCTAACCACCATTACCACATCCTCCAGCAACGAGTTCCAGAGCTTAACTACTCTTCGAGTGGAAAAATATGCCCTCCTATTTGTTTTTAAAGTATTTCCATGCAGTTTCATTGAGTCTTCCCCTGGTCTTTGTACTTTTTGAATGAGTGAAATATCGATTCATCTCCACCCATTCCACACCACTCAGGATTTTGTAGTCCTCAATCATATCCCCCCTCAGCCATCTCTATTCCAAGCTGAAGAGCCCTCACTTCTTTAGCAATTCCTCATATGGGAGCAGTCCAGTCCCTCTCATTTTGGTCCAGTGGTGTTCCTAGGGTGGCTGATACCCGGGGCAGATCGCCAATGCGCCCCCCCCCCCCGGGTGCAGCGCGACCCCCCACCCCCGGCGAAAGGACACCTCCCCCCGGCAAAAGGACGGACACCTCCCCCGGGTGCATTTTTACCTGCTGGGGGGGGGTGCCGCGTGCCTGTCTGCTTCGCTTGTTCCCTTCTCCCTCTGCCCCGGAACAAGAAGTAACCTGCTCCGGGGCAGAGGGAGCAGGGAACGAGTGTTGCCGACAGATGCGCGGCACCCCCCCCCCCCCAGCGGCGTGCACCCGGGGCGGACCGCACCCACCGCCCTCCCCCCCCCCCTTGGTACGCCACTGTTTTGGTCATTCTTCTTTTAACTTTTTCTAATTCAATTATATCTCTTTTGAGGTACTTAAGATGAGGTCACACCATGGAGCGATACAGAGACATTATATTTTTGGTCTTATTTTGCATCCCTTTCCTAATAATGTTTAGCATCCTGTTTGAAGAGTGTTTGCACTAAGACCATTGGGAGGAAAGTATGCTTCCGTTGGATTAAAGGGTCTGCACTGTATATGGATGCCTATTGATAAAACTATTTCTATTTAGCAGGTTTACTTACACCTTGTTATTTTGGGACACTGAAAATTTAAGTTGTATTCACTTGTGGAGTTATTAAGGGCTTCAAGTGTAGAGAGCACTTCATGATGTATAGAGTTTTAAAGTGAGTCACTTTTGAGGTTTGATTCACTGAAATTGACGCTCGGCCATAGGTACAGCCTTTACTGAACTCTCCCTTGTGTCCTTTTAATTAAGAGATATCACAGTGATTATGTCTCTATTATTATTTTTTTTATTTGTAGTATTTATACCCCGCTCTTTCCCGCTCGATAGCAGGTTCAGTGCGGCTTACAATGTATGGGTACAAAGTATCACAGAGATAATATGTAGCATGATATGAGTTTAATTGTCAGAATTAAATATATAGCAGAATTATTGATTGTGCTGGATCAGAAACAAATATATACCAATATAAAAAAATACAGCTTTGAAGACTTATTGAGACAGAAGCAGATCAGCTAGCCCGGATTTCATCTCCCCCTTCCTCCCTCTTAACAAAAGACTATTCTCAAACAAACTCTGACAAAGACAAAAGGTATTGCTTCAAAGAGATATAAACTTCCTCTCCCCCCTCCCACCTGAAAGGACTGATCAAAAGCCTGGCTGATCAACACAACAAAGATCAAAGACACCAAAAGACACAGAGTCTGGAGAGGTGTGAAAGAGCCACCCATTAAAGACAAAAGACACTGATCACCAAAAGGAATACAGCTGGCTACCTCAGACGACAAGACGCCAGCAAAATGTGCAGGAAAAAGGCTTACAGCATGTGATCATGTTTCTCATATGAACTACATTACCCAGTACACCCTAAGACCATGATCCTTTGCAAATTACCCACAACTCAGTGGACCCTAAGACCATAATGCTTTGCAATTACCCAGGACTCAGTGCAACCAGGAAGCAAATGCTCAGGACATGCGATCATGTTTCTCTGAAAAACTAACAGTATAAAAGCAGGAGCTGCTCCCTTCAGAAAAAGACTCTCCTCTTCCCCCTCTCCCACCGCTGACTGCTGTAAGAATTCTTGGGCTCCTATTACCACATGTTGCTCATCACTCAGCTGGAAAACAAACAAGGACTTTTGTAAGTTAACTTATGATTTAAACCTGTTATCTTGTTTAAGCATATTTCTCCTGTAAAGATGCTAAAGCTATTACCTCTTGCTTGCAACATTATTACATTACCTGTATTGTAAATAAACCTTTTTAAAGTTGAATATATGGTCTTTTCTGTTCTGAGCACATGCTTTTAAATCTCGCAGTGCAGGTTAATGTAATCCAACAGAGATAATTCCCCTTTATTCTTGCAATTGTAAATCTTATTACCTTATAGGAAATTGGTGGAGAATAAAAATCAAAATATACATCTTAAAACTTATAAATGCAGCGCATGTTCTTAAAAACTAGAAATATTACCACATGCTCTGAGTAATTCCCCCTGTTCTTAAATATCATATTAGAACTGTAATATTTCTTGTAACAAATACAATGTATGGGTAGAAAGTGTCATAGAGATAACACAATATGTGGTTACGAAGTATCACAGGGATGACACAATGAAGTGGTACAGAGTATCACAGAGATAATACAATTATGTAGAGAAGGACAAGAGGGAGATAACACAATTGTATAGAGAAGGACAAGAGGCATCCGATATACTTTTTCATTTTTTAGGATTGACTACTTTTTGGTATTGAATTTTTAGTTGTCTCTCCTTTGCAAATTCTATAAATGCTCGTACTTAACTACTGACAATTACACTCTGTTCCTTTTATCTTACTACACCATATGCCTGGAATAGACTTCCTGAGCTGGTACGTCAAGCTCCATCTCTGGCTGTCTTCAAATCTAGGCTAAAAGCACCTTTTTGATGCTGCTTTTAACTCCTAACCCTTACTCACTTGTTCAGTACCCATACTTTTCATTCCCACCTTAGTAATTCCCTTATCTCTTATTTGTCCTGTTTGTCTGTCCTAATTAAATTGTAAGTTCTGTCGAGCAGGGACTGTCTCTTCATGTTCAAGTGTATAACGCTGCGTACGTCTAGTAGCGTCATAGAAATGATAAGTAGTAGTAGTAGTAGAAATGGAAGTATTCTATAACTCCATGCCTTAGTCTTGTAACACCCATGCTTCCTCAGGCAGGCACGGTTGGTGTCGAGTCTACAAGGGGTCATTCCTAAATAAAATCTGTGTAATTCTGGTCATCACATCTCAAAAAGATATAGCATAATTAGAAGAGATACCGAGAAGGACAGAAAGTAATAAAGGGGTTGGAATGACTTCTCTATGAGAAAAGGCTAAAGCAGCTATGGCTCTTCAGTTTGGAGAAGAGATGGCCAAGGGGAGATTTTACCATTAACTTGCTCTTTGCTTCATGTATAATTTCCCATTCATAATAGATTTTCTAAATGTTAAACATACATAGCTATCTCAGTATGTTTATGATACTATATTATAAAATTGGATTCTTACAACAAATTACTTTCTTATGCATTATTCTTTGTTATGTATCCTATACTGTTTATTGTAAGCCATATTGAACTCAAACTTGTTTGGGATAATGTGGGATATAAATGTCACAAATAAATAGATACAATAGGTCAATAAAATCATGAGTGGAGTGGAATGGGTAGACATAAATTGCTTGTTTACTGTTTCCAAAAATACAGGGGGCACACACTGAAGCTACTAAGTAGTGCATTTAAAACAAACTGGAGAAAATATTTTTTCACACAATGTACATAAGTACATAAGTACATAAGTAGTGCCATACTGGGAAAGACCAAAGGTCCATCTAGCCCAGCATCCTGTCACCGACAGTGGCCAATCCAGGTCAAGGGCACCTGGCACGCTCCCCAAACGTAAAAACATTCCAGACAAGTTATACCTAAAAATGAGGAATTTTTCCAGTCCATTTAATAGCGGTCTATGGACTTGTCCTTTAGGAATCTATCTAACCCCTTTTTAAACTCCGTCAAGCTAACCGCCCGTACCACGTTCTCCGGCAATGAATTCCAGAGTCTAATTACACGTTGGGTGAAGAAAAATTTTCTCCGATTCGTTTTAAATTTACCACACTGTAGCTTCAACTCATGCCCTCTAGTCCTAGTATTTTTGGATAGCGTGAACAGTCGCTTCACATCCACCCGATCCATTCCACTCATTATTTTATACACTTCTATCATATCTCCCCTCAGCCGTCTCTTCTCCAAGCTGAAAAGCCCTAGCCTTCTCAGCCTCTCTTCATAGGAAAGTCGTCCCATCCCCACTATCATTTTCGTCGCCCTTCGCTGTACCTTTTCCAATTCTACTATATCTTTTTTGAGATACGGAGACCAGTACTGAACACAATATTCCAGGTGCGGTCGCACCATGGAGCGATACAACGGCATTATAACATCCGCACACCTGGACTCCATACCCTTCCTAATAACACCCAACATTCTATTCGCTTTCCTAGCCGCAGCAGCACACTGAGCAGAAGGTTTCAGCGTATCATCGACGACGACACCCAGATCCCTTTCTTGATCCGTAACTCCTAACGCGGAACCTTGCAAGACGTAGCTATAATTCGGGTTCCTCTTACCCACATGCATCACTTTGCACTTGTCAACATTGAACTTCATCTGCCACTTGCACGCCCATTCTCCCAGTCTCGCAAGGTCCTCCTGTAATCGTTCACATTCCTCCTGCGACTTGACGACCCTGAATAATTTTGTGTCATCGGCGAATTTAATTACCTCACTAGTTATTCCCATCTCTAGGTCATTTATAAATACATTAAAAAGCAACGGACCCAGCACAGACCCCTGCGGGACCCCACTAACTACCCTCCTCCACTGAGAATACTGGCCACGCAATCCTACTCTCTGCTTCCTATCTTTCAACCAGTTCTTAATCCATAATAATACCCTACCTCCGATTCCATGACTCTGCAATTTCTTCAGGAGTCTTTCGTGCGGCACTTTGTCAAACGCCTTCTGAAAATCCAGATATACAATATCAACCGGCTCCCCATTGTCCACATGTTTGCTTACCCCCTCAAAAAAATGCATTAGATTGGTGAGGCAAGACTTCCCTTCACTAAATCCGTGCTGACTTTGTCTCATCAGTCCATGTTTTTGTATATGCTCTGCAATTTTATTCTTAATAATAGCCTCCACCATCTTGCCCGGCACCGACGTCAGACTCACCGGTCTATAATTTCCCGGATCTCCTCTGGAACCTTTCTTAAAAATCGGAGTAACATTGGCTACCCTCCAGTCTTCCGGTATTACACTCGATTTTAGGGACAGATTGCATATTTCTAACAGTAGCTCCGCAAGTTCATTTTTTAGTTCTATTAATACTCTGGGATGAATACCATCAGGTCCCGGTGATTTACTACTCTTCAGCTTGCTGAACTGACCCATTACATCCTCCAAGGTTACAGAGAATTTGTTTAGTTTCTCCGACTCCCCCGCTTCAAATATTCTTTCCGGCACCGGTGTCCCCCCCAAATCCTCCTCGGTGAAGACCGAAGCAAAGAATTCATTTAATTTCTCCGCTACGGCTTTGTCCTCCTTGATCGCCCCTTTAACACCATTTTCGTCCAGCGGCCCAACCGACTCTTTGGCCGGTGCAATTAAATTCTGTAATTCCTTGCAGAGAATATGGTAAAAGCAATTAGCTTGGTAGGGTTTAAAAAAAGATTGGACAAGTACCTAAAAGAAAAGCCCATGAACCATTAATAAGGTGCACTTGGGAAAATCCACTGCTTATTCCTGGGATAAAATCAATTTTACTCATTTGGGACCTTGCCAGGTACTGTGACATGGACAGACCACTTGGGAAAGAAGACACTGGGCTTCATATACCTTTGGTCTGTCCTAGAATGGCGATGCTTATGTACTTAAGAATATTAGCACTTACACAGGTAAGTTTACACTTATTCATTTGCCTCCCCCCCCCCCCCCCCCCCCCTGATATTCTGCTGGTGACGGTCAGCATTTTATTTTTCAACACTTACTGTTACTGGCTAAATTAGCCCCCAATATTCAGTAACAGGAAATGTCCGGGCACTGGCGCTGAACATTGGGGGCACATGTGGACAGGCAGGCTGTTTGAGTTTATGCGGGCCCGGCCAATATTCAGTCAGGGCCTGCATAAGCGTTATGCAACCTTGACTGAATATCGGGCCAGGACCCGCATAAGGGTTTTTTTTTTTTAATTTGAGCCTCCCTGAGCCCCCAAGTTGCATCCCCCTCTTCCCCTCCCCCAGCCCATGGCTGGTACCCCCAACCCCTCAGTAGTTCAAGTAGACCCTCCCTCCCTGGGCCTACCTTGATCCCTGGTGGTCCAAATGCTGGACATTGGGTGGCGCAGTCCCCTCAACTCCTACCCCTTGTGGCACCTTCCCAAAATGGCTGCTGCAAACTCTTCTGGCAGCTCGTGTACGACCTGAACTACTGAGTGGTTGGGGGAGGGGAGTGGCTTATGGCTGTAGAGAGAGAGGCATCACATTTAAAAAAAAAAAAAAAAAGCTTATGCAGGTCCTTGCCTGATATTCAGCCAGGGCCTGCATAAGCTAAACGGGTGAATTTAGGACAGCTTTTGAGCAATCCTAAATGCACTCGCTTAAGCTCATGTGGGCTTCGGCTGAATATCACCAGCACCTGCATAAACTCAGGGTCCTCCCCAACACCACCCCCTGGTTTGCCTATGACTGGCCTACTTTTTGGGGGGCCAGTCAGAAGTGATATTCAATGGCACTGCCCAGTTTAGTGTCGCTGAATATCAGCAGTTGGGCAGCAATTGGTGATTTAAGCAGGCCACAGCATCTGAAGCCCACTTATATCACTCCGAACATTGCCCCCCTAAGTGCTATCTTTTAATTTAGGTGCACAATTCACTATCCTATAATTTAGGCATACATGTGAGTGGAGCAGGGCTAGGCATAGGTGGGGCTCCCACTCTCTGTAAGTTATGCACTACAGGGCCATATTCAGGTATGCCCATCAATGCCTGCTATTGGCATGGTGTAGGTGGGCCCAGGCACATAGATGCTGATTTACACTAGACGCCATTATCGAATTAGCGCTCAGTGCACTGTATCCAGGCTCCTAACTTGTGTCCAAGTTATAGAATTACCCCCTGAATGTGTGTTAACATGCATTATTCCTTTAATGAGTGTAACTTGCCCTGTAAGTTTATGGTTCATGTAAAATATGGCTGATAATCCCCCTAAATTTAACAGGATAAAATTAGCCCAGGGTCACCGAGACACACAGCCGGACCTAGGGTAGGACTGCTGCCCGCCCCTGCCCCCCCCCCCACCTGGGCTGCCACGCCATGCCCCCCCCCCCCCCCATTTAGGCCTCCACCCTGCCCACCCCCTTACTTTCCTATGTCTGACTGCTTATCCCTTGGTCTGTGTCTCTCTGCTCCTATGTGCCAGGAGGACCTAGATGATTGCATCAACGTGATAACCCTGGTCACCCCCCCCCAGCAGCCCTGAATTAGCCAGTTATCCCCTCTCACTGGCCCTGAATTAGCCAGTTGTACCTGCTCGTTGGTTTCTTAAAAACTGACCTATTAACTGTTTAGATACCACATAGCCAGTACAGAAACATGCCCTTACTGCCCAATAACACATCTTGCCGTGTAAGGTCTCTTGGAGTACATTCCTATTATATAATATTTCACCAAGCAACAGACTCATGTTTAAATACCTATATGATAGTCTAAGATGTAGATGCAGACTTTTCAATAGATGTAAATGGCCTCATTTTGAATAGGTTATTACCACTACTTAACAATCATTTAATTATACACCATGCCACTGGGAACCAGGAAAGGTCAGTGTCACATTAACAGTATTTGTCATTGGCTTCTGTTTTAATGGTGTAAGACAGAATGCAAATTATCCTACAGAATGAAAAGAAAAATATCAGCTGCATAGAATAAGTAAGATGAACCTTCCTGAGTTTGAAAAAAAAAAAAACTAATTCTGTAGATGCTGCTATAAACATAGTAATTTAGTAAGAGGAGGGGAGTTATCAACGTGGGGTACCGTTAAGATGGGTTATTTTAGCACAAGTCCCATTTTATACAATGAGACTTAGTTACTAAAATTGTGGATTAACAGTTACATAATCCTTTGATAATTTCCCTCCATACGCTAGCCATGCCTTTGTGAAGCCCCGGGATACATGACAGACTTGATCGACTTACCAACTAGAAACTCATCCGAATCAACACGAACATTTCTAAATCTGCACTACCCAAGCTGCAAAGGTCTTAAATGCAAATCAACGTACGCATCCAGTTTCTCCTACATAAGCAAGCAACTGTGGAATGCACTACCAAAAGCCTTGAAAATGACATACGACCACCTAAGCTTCCGGAAATCACTAAAAAATTAACAGGTTTAAAAAGGCATACCCTACCGATCCACCTTAAATGCCGGATCTCTGCAACGCAGCAAAACTAAAGTACGTAATGGACATAACTCTTCCGTTTACGATTCCCTAATGTGGCTGTGCTACATGAACTTTATCTTAACACATCACGTTGTATTTGTTCACATCGGAGTCTGCAAACACCTCTCCGGTACTATGTAAGCCACATTGAGCCAGCAAATAGGTGGGAAAATGTGGGATACAAATGTAACAAATAAATAAATAAATCTCTCACATGGACTGTCGTAATTCGATCCTCCATGGTTGCTCAGCTTACCAAATTTGCCGTCTCCAGACCCTACAAGATGATATAGTTCACTTTCTTTGTAAAGTTCATAGGTTTGATTTTGTGTCTCCTCTTCTGCTTAAGTTACATTGGCTCCCAGTTACATTTTGCTCATGGTTTAAAATAGCACATGGTTTGTCTCACTCATAAAACTCTTTACTCGGGTTTTCCTTCTCTCTCTTCACTAGTTATTCCCCATACCTCTTCAGTCTTTGGATTCTAACTGACTGGTTTTGCCGCCACCCAGTCGGGCCCACTATGAAGCTACTAGACATTCAGCATTTTTCTTTTTGGCACTTAAACTGTGGAATGACCTCCCCCACCTTCCCTATGGCTTGAGCTTTCATTTCCACAATTTAAGACCATTTTAAAAGCTCATCTTTTCAGTCTTGCATTTGGCACTTCTTCAACGGGATTGCACAACTGTGCACAGAGCAAGTGCAATCCATGAGCCCTGAAGCAGCGTAAGTGAAACGCTGGCCATCGTTGGTTGTGGATTTGAAATATGCGCACTGAAGGAAGAAGGCATGACTTTTTTTGAGCTAAGTAAAACGTTTTTTGAAAAATTTATTTTTGCGACGTTGCAAGTTTAAACAGGAGATTTTTTTTTAATGCTGATGATGAAGAGTGCTAAGCTCTATAGACACTGTTTGTCTGGAGCTCTTTGAGGCTTTTTCCTCCTATTATATTATACAAGGAAAAAATGCCTGTTTCTGAGCGGAATGAAACGGGCGCTAGCAAGGGGCCCCCTCCCTCCGTCCCTCCAAGCTACTTGCCTTGTTCGCTGGCGTTTCCGTTTCGGCCCTCGAGTGTCATAGCTCCGCCCTCGACATCATGACGTTTTGACGCGAGGGCGGTGCAGACACCAGGGCACACCGGATATCTCGGGCGCCTCAACTTCCGTGGAGGCTTCAGAACGTTGGAGTTGCCTTTTACATAGAGAGACTAGTAGAAAAGGCCCGTTTCAGGCACAAATGAAATGGGCGCTAGCAAGGTTTTCCTCCTCCCCCCCCCCAGTTCCAGACCCCTCCATCACTCCCCCCCCCAGTTCCAGACCCCTCTCCCTCCATCTGAATTCCAGACCCCCCCCCTCTGAGTTCCAGACCCCTCCCTCCCGCTCTCCAAGTTCCAGACCCCACCTCCCTGCCTCTCTCCCTCGGATTTGCAGAGCCCACCTCCCTACCTTCCTCTCTCCAATTTCCAGATACCCCCCCCTGGAGTTCCTAAACCCCGTCGTGACCCTCTCGAGCCCCCCTTCCCGCCGCCAAACCTCCCCAGCTGCCATCGCGTACCTGTGCTGGCGGGGGACCCCAACCCTCGCCAGCCGAAGTCTCTTCTCGGCCGCGGGGCATGGAGGAATGACGTGATCAAGTATGAATCAGTTTGTGCTTGTGCGTCTGACGTCTGATGCATGCACACAAACAGATTCCAACTTGATCACGTCCCCTGGGTTTTCGGCGTAATGCGTCGTGACGTCAGCTGGTGCTTCGGAGCCCAAAGATACGGACACAGGCAGCCAGGTTCAGAACGTTGGAGGTGAGTATTATTATATAGGATATTATTTCTATACTTCTTATGCTACATATTTCATGAGAATCGGTTATATGTTGTGTATTTATCCTACTTTACTGATTTTCTTGCTCCCTAGATATTGTTTACTGTTGATGCTCTGTTATAAATTCAAAACCACACAAAATCTCCCCAATAAACTGCTCTTTGGTAGACGCAACCAAATAAACTACAAAACCAAAGATATGAACTAACTGTCTGCAAATAGCAATATCTTTAACTTTTCTCTTTACACATTGTTTTATTATACATATTCATGATGTGATATATTCTTATACTCATATAAGAGAACCCTCGGAAGATACCACTTATAAAGACAATATCATTGATTATTTTGCCTAGTGGCATAGCATCTCTTCATTGGGCTATCCCTTAATTAATTTTTTATAAGTGCTATTGCAAACACATAAGAGTGCTCAAACTAAATGTGCTCCGAATAATAATGAACTTATCTTGTCTTTAAGCCGTGTCCATGTCTCTTAGTTCTGAAATCCACCTGGGCTTCCCCTGATTGCGCCCGACACCGCGGGTTTCAGTGCTTTCGTCAGGGACTTGGGTTAATTGCCCTCAACAGGTCCACAATGACCTGTAAGCTGAGACATCGGCGCTGAATGCTCATGCTGCACTCGTAAGTTCTTTAGAGGCGCTATTTAAAGGCTACCAACAGCTGTCGCTTCAACATGACATCACTTATCACATTACTTTTTTCCCCCACTTCATTCTTCTTTCCAGACCAACAGATTGTGTGGGTACTGCTCCATTCAAACTGTATCTGGGTTGTCACTGTATGTGTCTGACCTGATGAAGAGATTGTGTCGATAATCAAGCCATATTTCAGCATTTCCCCTGGGCACATGGAATGCTACTGGTCTTTCAATTCCTGGGATTGGTGGGTGGGGGAGAGAAGAGGTCCCGTGAAACCCAGTAAGAGCAGCGTTTCCTTTACAAGCAGCAAATGCAGCTGTGGAGATCCCCAGACCAGCAGCCGACAGTGTTCTCAATCCAAGCCGGAAATCAGCACAGCCAGCTGCCCTGTGTGCCAGGACGCCAACAACGCCGGAGGATGCAACCGTCTGTCACACACATTCAGACATTTACCTAATGGTGCATCATTGGCTAGCAGGGATGTACAGGGCAGGTGTAAGTGTCTCTGCCTGCATTCAGGGCACAATTTCTAAAACTTACTCTAGTATTTTATAAAGGAACATAGGCGCCTGTATGTCTTTACAGTGCCTATTGAGGAGCCTGCTTTTCCATTTAAACCAGGCACCCTGTTATAACATTATCTTCTTGGGGCCAGATTCAGTAAACAGTGATCAAATTTAGGCCCCGGGAAAAATCCATGCTAAGCGCTACTCTAGAAAGGGTATTCCAGGCTGAGCACCCTTTATAGAATAGTGGATTTCCGCACCCAACTTTGGGCACATGAACTCATGCCAGCTGAAGCCTGCTGTAAATCCCAGTGCACAAGGCGTATAACCTCTGTATTCCACCACGCTGTGCTTAAATATCTGGAGCACCCCTGACCTGCCCATGCCCCTCCCCCTTTTGGGTTGTGCATGAGACACTTTTGCCTATGTTTACTAAGGTGCACTATGGGCACGTTAGCATTTTTTAACGTGTGTAAATGGTTTACGAGTATTAAACACTAATGCACCCATAGAAATGTATAGGCATGTTAGTGTTTAACACACCTTAAATTTAAAGGTGCATTAGAAACGCTAATGCACCTCAGTAAACATACCCCTTTGTGTGCACAGCGCATAGGCTGATGTGCACATAAATCCAAAATTAATGCCAATGCTAATTAACGCCAATAACTGATTGTTAACGCTCACTGGACAAATCTCTCTTGTCGTCCCCCTTCTCCTCCACTGCTAACTCCAGGCTTCGTTCCTCTTCTCTTGCGGCACCTTATGCCTGGAATAGACTTCCTGGACCTATACGTCTAGCTTCATCTCTACCTGTTTTCAAATCTATGCTGAAAACCCACCTTTTCACTATTGCTTTTAGCTCCTAGCCACTACTCAATTGCCCTCCCCGTTGTCCCTTCCTTCCTTCTCACCTTTACTTCCCTCACCCGTAACTGTCTCGTCTGTCTGTATTATTTAGATTGTAAGCTCTTTTGAGCAGGGACTGTCTCTCTTTATGTCAGGTGTTCAGCACTGCGTGCGTCTGGTAGCATTATACAAATGCGAATAATAATAATTAATATTTGTGCGCAGCTGGGCTCCATGCCCATATTTAGGCAACCTACATAGAATCCAGGGATTATTGCCCTCTTTTGGAGACATGTTCAAATTTATTGCATTTCCAAAATTTGGTCGTAGTTTCTTTAAAAGAGCAAACTTGAACTGTTCAAGAGAAAACATACCACTGAGAAACATACAATACACTCACTCCTCATCGTAGAGACTTTTCTGAAATCCATCCCCCCCCCCCACCCCCCAATAAAGAACTGTCAGAATATAAAAACGTCAAAGTGATTTTAGAGAGACTTATAACATTTCTCTATGCATATGTCGATTGGGAAGGACCAATCAATGTCTCACAGTGACAAAGTATTTACTTAATGCCATTTTGGATCAGGTGGAAATGGCATCCTTAACATCTTTTATTTAGCTCGCTTCCAAATTAAATAAAGTGAGCACTATCATCAATACAGAAGACATCGACTTTGTCATTTTATTGACTTTTGTATAGTGGAGTGCCTTGAGCGAAGCTGCTTTAAAAAAAAGACCAAATTGAAACAGCCAAGTTATTAAAACTAAAAAGTCGGTGATTGTATATGGTGAGGACTTTTCCGTAATGAGTTTTGTCATGTGCTTAACAGTATATTATAGTGCAATTATGATGATAATAGTCTTGCTAAATTGATTTCATTAAGCTTTTATGTACTGTCATGGTAAGTGTTTGAACTACAACACGCTAACAAAGCGCTGAAATGGACTTCAGTGCCATGATGAGATAAGACCTGCAGCAGTAGGTAATAATATGCATAAGAACAAGACATATTTTAAAATCCCAGAGTCCCAGTAGAAGACAGCTCCACTTGTACATTCGCTAGACACATTTCAAAGTACTGGCAAGAATGGTAACCAAGCATTCTCTTCACACATACAGAGTTGGGTTTTTTTTTCTTTTTTAACTAAAGTGTGCACTTGGAGGGAGATTCTATATATGACGCTTAAAAAAATCCACATGGAAAATATTTTTGCCTAAGCGTTTTCTATAAGTGGCGCCTAGATTTAGGTGCAGTATATAGAATACGCTTGGTTGATATCCCAGCACCTAAAACTACGCACATCCATTTACACCAATAAAAACATAGCATGAATTCCCAGCGCATAGATTTAGGCACAGGGCCATATTGTATAACTACACATGTAAATTTCAGAACTTCCACGAGACGCCCATTTCCCTGCCCATAACCACGGCCCTTTTTGTCTGCGTACATTAGAAGTTAGGCACAGTGCGTTACAGAACACGTTTAGCAAGTTGTCCACATAAATGCTAATTATTGCCAATTAGTGCTCATTATTGCTTAATTGCTGTTATCAATGCTAATTAGCTTGTCAATTAAGTTAATCACATTTTTATAGAATCCACCTGGATTTCGGCACAGATCTCTAGGCACCCTACATGTAATGCGGGGGTTAATGTGCTGTAATGCAAGATATTACTGCACGGTAAGTGCAAAATTAATGCAGCGACAAGTGGAGGATGGTCCCACTACTACTATTGCTACTACTTACATAAGTACATAAGTATTGTCATACTGGGACAGACCGAAGGTCCATCATGCCCAGCATCCTGTTTCCAACAGTGGCCAAACCAGGTTACAAGAAGCTGACACTCACTCTCCCACCACCGACAAACAATGCGGTCACACACAGCAGAGCCACAGTGCAAGCACTCTCTGACCCAATACAAACTCTCCTGCCACACCCTCTAGTCACTCACTCTCCAAGCAGCAAACGACAGACTTCACAAACACGCTGCAGCAGCACACAGGACAAACAGACAAACAGAGACAACAAACAGGTAAGGGAATGAAATGTGAACTTGGGGACAGTGAATGGAGAGGGATAGGGGGAGGGGACGGGGAGATAGAGGAAGGAGAGTGGTGTCTGGCTTTGGGGGCTAGAAGGTATAGGGAAAGCTGAAAAGGTAAAACACAAATGAGGCAGGTGAGGGTGAAAATGTTCCGACTAGGGCACACAGACAGGTACTCAACAAACTCTCAGCTTTCTCTCCAAACAACGATTCAGCTTTCTCTCCCAACAACAATCTCGCCACTCTCCAACTCCACAAAATCGCTAATGGGTCTAAGGACAACTTCCCCCTTACTCTGGTCGCTTTTATTTCAGGTCTAACTAAGGACGCCCATGTTCCTGCCCATGCGAAACCATTTTGCTAGCCGTTATACGTTGGAGGCGCCCATCTCATAACGCCACCCATAACACGCCCCCTGTGGGGACGACCATAGATGGGCATCCTCGCGCTGAGGATGTCTTTACGGCCCTGTTTCAATTATTGGATTTAGACGACCTTTCACAGGGACGCCCATGTGCCTTTTATGTCACTTTTTGGACGCCCTTCTCTTTCGAAAATGAGCCTGATGATCTCCCACATTAATGCTCCCTCTGCATTAGTGTGCAAGAGGAGTTATGTGCACCTGTTTATAGAATATGGGCCTAAGTCTGTTATTCATGCAATAGCTAATTAGCGCTTGTTAATACTACTAATCATTTCTATAGCACTACTAGACGTACGCAGTGCTGTACACATTAAATGTAGGTACTTTCTCTGTCCCTAGAGAATCTTTTCCCAATCTTTTTTTCTTTGCAGCTGCCACTACTGGAATGATCTTCCTCTAGAGTTACGCTCTGAAAGAAGTTATTTTTTATTTTGAAAAGCTTTGAAAACTTATTTGTATGCTAGGCCTTGGGGGTTTTGAACTTTATCCTGTTTTGCACTTTCACTCTATATGTAATTCCTGATAAATTTGTATCAGCTTCTTTATGTATTATGATGTAACTCGCCTTGAATCTTATTTTAAGAGAGTTGCAGAGAAGATAAATCCTCAACATAACATAACCCGAAGGAATAATGCATGTGTATTGAAAATGTTGTTGAAAATAATTTTAAAATAAAATTCACAAGAGATTTGCATTTAGTGGAGGCAGTGCATGCCATTCTCTCTCATTAATAATCAATGTGGATATTTTGAAAACCTGACTGGCTGGAGTGCCTCAGGTTTGGGATTCACCATCCTAGGAGGTCTAGCCTTAACTGAGCAGATGCTTCACTCCCTGATTCACTACATCATCTGATTGACCAGAGCCCCAGTGCCTGTGTCTGTGCCTAGATCAATCCCCAACATATTTACATTTTTTGAAAAGTATGTTAACTTAGTATTCAGTGCAGGTTTATACTGCAGGATCTATAAGTGTATAAGTGTATTCACTCTGCTGCTCCCCAGTACCTCTCCACTCTTGTCTCTTCCTACAACCCCCCTCGGGCACTCCGTTCTGTTGATAAATCTCTCGTCTGTCCCCTTCTCCTCTACTGCTAATTCCAGACTCCGCTCCTTCTATTTCGCTGCACCACACGCCTGGAATAGACTTCCCGAGCATGTACGTCTAGCCCCGTCTTTGGCCATTTTCAAGTCCAAGCTAAAAGCCCAGCTCTTTGACGCCGCTTTTGAGTCCTAACCACTGCTCACTTGCCTGTACCTTTTATCCCCTCCTCTTTAATTCCCCTTACCTTGGGTTACCATATGGCTCCAGAAAAAGGAGGACGGATTGAGCCAGCCGGGTTTTACTTCCATTGCTTTCAATGGAAGTAATTGAGCCAACCAGGTTTTACTTCCATTGCTTTCAATGGAAAACAATGGAAGTAAAACCCGGCTGGTTCAATCCGTCCTCCTTTTTCTGGAGCCATATGGTAACCCTACTTTACCCCTTAGTCGTTCTGTCTGTTACCTGTCTTATTTAGATTGTGAGCTCTTTGAGCAGGGACTGTCTTTATGTGTATGGTGTACAGCGCTGCGTATGCCTTGTAGCGCTATAGAAGAGTTAAGTAGTAGTAGGGTCTGTTTCATCAATTGCCTTTTTAATTTCATGTTAAACTTTACATGGGTAATACACCAAGGTCTCCTTCATTTCTTTAATGTTGAAAAGCATCTGCTTTCTTATTACCTGAGATTTTCAAAATATGTAACCCACATAGCTGATGCCTGAATACACTGAAGTCATCACATTTGCAATTCAGATCATACCCATGGCTTAAAAACAAATATTGTTGAAGAAAAATTCCATGTTTTGAAATTTTAATTTAGAAGAGGAAATAATTGTCATGAATTAAATGGAATTATAAGTTACAATTAAAGCACTCCTTGCACTACAGACACGGGAATCTAATCAATGCTGTTTTAATTATATGGTTTAAAGGGCTTTTTCACTTACAGTTCACTACTGCGATCGTTCAGATATAGACCGTGTCTCCAAGAAGCCTCTCAGCTCGGCCTCCTTTAACGACTCAGGAAATCCAAGCAGTCTGAGGTTATTTCGGCACAATCTGTTCTCTAAATCAATCAATCTTATTTTCGTAGTCTGAAATTAGCTTGCACAATTGTTGCAGCTCCTTTCGGGCTATACTCACAGAGTCTTTATTATGTCTCACTCAGCGTTCTAGCTCTGTTACTCGCCCAGTGAAGCCTGCCATTAAGTGGGATAATGATTGGAGAATTTCATGTATAGGTTCCAACTTATGATCCAAAGCCAGCACTGCTTCTACTACTACTAATAGCATTCATATAGCGCTACAAGACGCACGCAGCGCTGAACATTTGACATAGAGAGACAGTCCCTGCTCAAAGGAGGAGTGGAGGAGTGGCCTAGTGGTTAGGGTGGTGGACTTTGGTCCTGAGGAACTGAGTTCGATTCCCACTTCAAGCACAGGCAGCTCCTTGTGACTCTGGGCAAGTCACTTAACCCTCCATTGCCCCATGTAAGCCGCATTGAGCCTGCCATGAGTGGGAAAGCGCAGGGTACAAATGTAACAAAAATAAAATAGATACTATTGGAGATTCTACATGGAATGTTGCTACTATTGGAGATTCTACATGGAATGTTGCTATTCCACTAGCAACATTCCATGTAGAAGGCTGCGCAGGCTTCTGTTTCTGTGAGTCTGACGTCCTGCACGTACATGCAGGACGTCAGACTCACAGAAGCAGAAGCCTGCGCGGCCACATTGGTGATCTGCAAGGGCCGACTTCTACATGGAATGTTGCTAGTGGAATAGCAACATTCCATGTAGAATCTCAAATAGTAGCAACAGTGGAGGAGTGGCCTAGTGGTTAGGGTGGTGGACTTTGGTCCTGAGGAACTGAGTTCGATTCCCACTTCAGGCACAGGCAGCTCCTTGTGACTCTGGGCAAGTCACTTAACCCTCCATTGCCCCATGTAAGCCGCATTGAGCCTGCCATGAGTGGGAAAGTGCGGGGTACAAATGTAACTAAAAAAAAAATAAAATAAAGAGCTTACAATCTAGGTAAAACAGACAGACAAGACATTACGGGCAAGGGAATTACAGGGTAGAGAGGAACAGGGAGGAGGAGAGCAAATGAGTAGCAGTTAGGAGCCAAAGGCAGTAGTGAAAAGGTGAGTTTCAGCATAGATTTAAAAACAGGTAAAGAAGGAGCTAGACGTAAGGGTTCGGGAAGACAGTTCCAGGCATAAGGTGCCGCAAGACAAAAGGAACGAAGTCTGGAGTTAGCGGTGGCAGAGAAGGGGGACAACAAGAGAGATTTGTTCAGAGAATGAAGTTCACGGGGAGGAATGTAGGGAGAGATGAGAGAGGAGAGGTAGTGAGGGGTCGATAAGCTTTTTGGTAGGATCCTCTCAGCATAGAATCTTCCAGCGGCACATCAGCCATCTTGGAATCTGAGTTCACTGCAGCCTTCAGCTTTTCTTTCGCCTTTTTCAAAGATTTTACAGTCATACCTCCACCAGTTTTGCAGATGAACCTGCCAGAAACGTTTCAGCCAATAAGTGCTGTTTGTGAAGATTAAATAGCCAAAATTAGATTAGAGAGGCTATCTTCATTGCGGAGGGCTTAGAGCTTGAGAAAAATGCAGCTTCCCGGCGTATTGATCACATGCCCGATTTGAGTACTTTAACCTATGAATTAACACACATTAACATAGTAACATAGTAGATGACGGCAGAAAAAGACCTGCACGGTCCATCCAGTCTGCCCAACAAGATAAACTCATATGTGCTACTTTTTGTGTTTAACTTACCTTGATTTGTATCTGCCATTTTCAGGGCACAGACCGTATAAGCCTGCCCAGCACTATCCCTGCCTCCCAACCCCGGCTCTGGCACAGACTGTATAAGTCTGCCCCGCCTCCCAACCACCAGCCCTGCCTCCCACCATAGGCTCTGCCACCCAATCTACGCTAAGCTTCTGAGGATCCATTCCTTCTGAACAGGATTCCTTTATGTTTATCCCACGCATCTTTGAATTCCGTTACGGTTTTCATCTCCACCACCTCCCACGGGATGGCATTCCAAGTATCCACCACTCTCTCCATGAAAAAATACTTCCTGACATTTTTCCTGAGCCTGCCCCCCCCCCCCTTCAATCTCATTTCATGTCCTCTCATTCTACCGCCTTCCCATCTCCGGAAAAGGTTCGTTTGCGGATTTATACCTTTCAAATATTTGAACGTCTGTATCATATCACCCCTGCTAATTAAATTGATTAGCATGCACTAAAAATGTTTATAAAGATAAATATATGAAATGAACAAAAAAAAAAAATCTGAAAATCATTAAAGCAGAGCAAACAGAATAGAGGCTGATTTGTTTTTTTAACCTGTATGCATCACTCCTAGTTTCCAATTCTTCAGTTGTTACTTTTGTCCTTGTCCAGTACCATCCCTTTGCTGGGTAGCCATCCATTCTGTTTTATTGTACTCTCTAGGGTCCTCGTATAAGCCTCTCAAGAACTTTTCTGTGTCAGCTTTAGTTAGTGGTGTTTTTACTGTTCTAATATTCTTCCCCAATTCCCTTACTAAGTAATTTATTCTGGTATCTTGCCTCTCTGTTTTCTTCACATACCCATAATTTTTGTGCTTTTGCTGTTACTTTCAATTTGTTATGGGAGGATATAAATTTAAAGTAGACTTGTGCCAGTACAGCATGTCTCAGCTTTATATTTGAAATCTCTCCTTATTTTGTGTGTCCTCAATCCACTGGCAGTCATTTTAGCTTATTTAATTCTCTCTGGGGGTTCCCCCCCCCCCCCCCCACACCAAAGAGGAGCTTTTATCTTTCTGGTTTTCTTCTTGCTTTTTGACCTCAAAAGGTCAGACTTTCTAAATAAGGATTTTTGCTGCTTAACATTGTATTTGATTATGATATCTATATTCTTACACTTTAGGCACTCTTTCCCTCTAGTGGAATCCAAAGTATGCATCCATTTTCGCAAAGGGGTCCTGGGCCCCTCACTTTGGGCTCAAGCCCTCTCTAAAATTGTGGTACATGAGGTGTGGTTGGCGGGGATGCCCAAGCCCCATCAGCCGAAGGGATCCACTGCCTGAGCCCCCTCCCATGCCGCCTGAGCAGCAACGTCATCATCCGCGTGCTTCATCTACCAACACCAGCACTCTTGCGCTTATTGAGTTCAGCAGCATGAACTGAGCATGCATGGGAGGATCGAAGTCAGTGGCTGATGGACATCACCGATTCTTTCACTGCTCGGGCAGCAAGGGAGGTGGCAGCTCGAGTAACGGACCACTTTGGCTGATGGGGCTTGGGCATCCCCACCAGCAAAGGTAGGATTTAATGCTGCCAGGGGGTGAGGGGAGAACAAATGAGAATGCGTGGCCCCCCAAAAATAGATGTCTACTTATGCCCCTGTTCTGGACTCCCTTATATTACACTCATCGTCCTGTGTTATGCCTTCAGCTCTGGCTGGTACCTCACCTCTTACTCCTGGATTGCTCTTGCTGTTCTGGCACCTTCCTTCTGGTACTCTCTCCAGATTCCCTTTTTCTTTCACACTTGCCTTTCTTCTTCCAGTGCTCCCTTCTAAATCGCTTCTTTCTATTCCTCTTTCTACAGAAGCTATCAATTACATAGAAATATGAAGGCAGATAAATACCATATGGTATATCCAGTCTGGTCATCCTTGCCATCTACTCCCCCTTCCTCCCTCAGAGATCCTATGTACTTCTCCCGAGCTTTCTTGAACTCAGATACTGTTTTCATCTTCACCAGGAGGCCGTTCCACAAATTCACCACCCTTTCTGTGAAGTGCTTAAGCTAAGGGTTGGTAACTTTTTATCTTGGGTGAAGCGTGGCCAGAATAAATATTTTTTCTTCCTGTTATACAGGAATTGTAGTGGTTCCCTTAGAAGTTTGGTAGGGATTTTATACAGTATGGACACTACGTGAAGGTACTCAGCAAGATATGGGTAGAATAATTTGTTCTCTACCACAAAACTGGTGGTGTATCTGAGGTGTGTATGTATGAGTGGTATTGGGGAAAAAATAGGTGTGTATCTGAGGGGATATGTGTGTGTGTTGGTCGGGGTGTGTGTGGCTGGTGACATATAGGCTTTCCTTCCATCTTTGCATTCTCCCTTGGACTCCATGTACTCTTTTCTCTCCCTTCTACTCCCATTCGTCACCTTTCTTCCAGACTACCCTCTTGCACTCCCCTCCCATTCTTGTAATTTAATCCATTACACTCTTCCCCCGCCCCCATCCCTTACATTCTTTCCTCTTGTACCTTCCTCCTCCCTTCCCTCCATCTTGCACTCCCCCCCCCCCCCCCCCCCCATTCTTTGGCACCAGTGGGCTCCTCCACTAATATTGCTGCTTTCTCCTCCTCTATTGCCATTTTTTTGCCTTCTTTCTCCTCTGGGGTCAGGCTTCTACTGCCATATTGCTCCATCCTTCATTGCTGCTGCAGCTCTGTACTTTTTCCTGTGCCAGCTGGGTCTCCAGTGCATTTTTCACTGCAGCTCTCTTCTTCTTGTGCCAGTGAGAGTTGGTCAGTTCTCTGCGATGAATGCAGCTCTGCTCTTCCAAGGGAGGAAGAGCCCAAATTCCCCTGCATTTAGTCCCATGCATAGGGATGAATAGACAAACAAGGCAGACAGACAGATGAACAGACCCCTCTCCAATGAGAATTTTATTTCATTTTTAAATATTTAATTTCTTATATAGCACTTGGAGGCCAAAAAGCTATAGAAGTGGTGTATATCCATATGCAACAGGTATTTTTCTGTTCCTGGAATGCTCACAATCTGAATTTGTATCTGAGGCTATGGAGGGTTTAATGACTTGCTCAAAGGGCCAAGATGGCAGCTGTAGCATGATGCTGTGCTCCTGTGAAGAACTTTGCTTTTCCCAACACTTTTTTTACTTCAACAATGGCTAAAAAGAGAGGGAAAATTCAAGCACCTCAACTGCTGTTCAGACATTGATAACTCAGTTTACATGACCCATTAAGGTGTTAGCAGCAGCTGGAGGACTCCTTGCTGGCAAGGATGGAGGAGGTGGTCTTCCCCAGCCTAGAGGAAGACATCATGTTGAGCCCACCTGATCAAACTTCTCCCCAGCCAGCTGCAACAAAGCTCGCTAATATGGGGCAAGACAGCTTCTCTGGGTGAATTACCTTGTGTGGAGGTATTAGCAACTGCAATTGGCTTGGAGGTCTGAATTTGGCTCCATGGAGGTAGAAAAGGGAACTAGGGTTTTTCCTAGTTCTGGAATTTCTCCTGTGATGGTGGCTTTAGCCTCGGCCTTGGAACAACACAGTAGAATGGCTCCTGTAAGTGCCAGAAAACCCAAAATTCAAGGAGGCGGCCTCATACCAATGGTAACACTTGAGGCAACATGGAGAGTGAGAACCAAGTTGAAAATGACTGAGAACAAGAACTGACCAAGTACCTGTAAGAGAACGAATCACATTCAAGATCTGCACTTTGACGCATAAAATAATATACGGATTAGCTCCGGAATGCATGACCCCTTTAATAGATCTCCCACCTAGAAATGCCATCACAACAGCACGCACCTTTCTACAACTACATTACCCATCTTGCAGGGGTGTAAAATATAAGCTTCTTTTTGCCTCTACTTTCCAATACTCCGGCCCAAAGACTTGGAATGCTCTTCCCCTGTACCTAAAATCGCAAGCTGACCACCATCCTTTCAAGAAGCTGCTGACAACGTACCTTTTTGAAAAAGTGTATTCCATCAGTAACTCTGCTGTTTAGCCACCCTAATTGCTGCTAGTGTTTTATCCTTATTCTACTCTAACATTCTTGTGTTGTACCTCTTGACTTTTGTAATTCACGGAAAGCCACATTGTGCCTGCATATGTGGGAAGATGTGGGGTAGAAATGAACCATAAATAAATAAAGACAGTGACTACTAGAATTTCTGAACTAGAGACTGATTCAGTGAGGAAATCAAATAATTATGTCAAGTAGGGGAAAAAAGTAGAAGAGTTGCAAAGAGTTCAGAACACAATTGTGCAAAACTGTGTTAAGATTCACTGGAAACAAGAACAACGTGAGAAAAAAAAAACTTGTGATTTTTGAATTTTCCTCAAGTAACCCATATGACATCAAGGGACATATTCAGGAAATATATGAATGAAATTTTAAGCCCCCACAAAAACGCGTTCCTCAATGGTTAAATTATATTATCTACCATACAAAAAGAGACAGACCACAGAACAAGCAGCAGGAGAAGGGACAATTGTTATCAAGAGTTTCACCCGACAGTCAATGTGACAGAAATTTTGAAGACTTCACTGGATACAGTGGAAGCTCGAGCTACCCTGCTAGTCTCTTTTGTATGTGAAACTAGTAAGAATCATATTTTCAACTTATATTTTAAACACTGAACTGATTTATTTTTAGGGAAAAGGATCTGGTGTTTTCCAGGACCAACGACAAAACAGCGAAGATGACTAACAAAAAGGAAAAAAAGGAAAAAAATAAGAAATATAGAAAATGAAAAATAAAAATTGAATATATAAAAAGATATGTAAAAAATAATAGACGACACTTAAAATGTAAAAACTTTAAAATATTTATTAACCATAAAAAATACGGAGAACAGGACTCGACACAGCTGTGTTTCGGCCGGTCAGGCCTGCGTCAGGAGTCTTCTCACCATATAGGGTCTCTCTCTCTATTTCCAGATCGGACCACCACCAGTAGGGAGATCCAGGAACGCCGAGCACCTTTTCTGGCCCTGAGAACTAGAATCATTCAAATGGGTGGTACATTCTTTTCGAGATTTCCTGTGAAATGTTTCTTAAATTCAATAACGTTCAGTATATATTTTCGACCCTAAACAATTGTCAGCATTTTTGGATAATAAGTTTCTGCTTCAAATTGGTATGGTTCCTCAGGCTTCTTGAGCTCTTTGAAATATGAGGTCCGGCATTTAAATTGTATGCACAAAGGCTATTTCTTTTCTTTTGACAATTTCTTTTATAACTCCGTGCCCCTCCAATTGTGGACAGTGTGTGTAATTGATAATTACCTTAAATTTAAATTGAATTTACTATATTTTTCATTTTTATGACTCTCTCTTTTCTGTAACCAAGTATTTGCTTGTATGTTATATACATATATATATGATATAATTTCGATAATTACAAATGTAAATTTATTGATTTGCCCAAGATCACAAGGGGACACAGGGAAATCTGAACCCTGCTCTCCTGGCACTCAACTGCTGCTCTAACCGTCAGGCTACGTTTCTACTATCGCTTAAGTGAAATATATCTGCAAATAAAGCTATATAGATGCCATTTCTGGTTATCATTTTATGCTTGGAATGGCGTATGGAATGCATATTTCCACTATGATAATAAATGTCTTCTTGCCCTATAAAAAGGCACATAATGTTGCCTCATTCTTATTTTTTCAACTTCAAAGCAGGGTTCTTTTAAGTCACACATGCCAGTTTATTCACTAAATTAATAATGAGGTACTGTGTGTCATGCTCTCATTCAAAACAAGGTCATTTGATGAAAAGCCTCTGCTTACCCTTTCCTTTTCTCAGGCAGAAAGCACATGAATAAGAAACAGCAAGTGCACACAGCTCACCTCTGAAGTAAATGCAATCTGGGACCTCGCTTGAGGTTTGGCACAAGAGTATTACAGCTCTCTCTTTGCTTCAAGTGTAATAGGATAATCCACAGAATTTGAAGGACTTAGCAAGCCGTTTCTGCTGACCGCAAAATACTAGGTGTAAGAGAAGTGTGGCGACATTGCTTACAGTTTAATGGATCACAACCTGGGACAAAGCAGTGCCAGAATTACAATTTACCATTCCAGGAAGAAAAGGAGGTGAATCGGGGCCGAGGGATATTCATTTGGGAATCACTATAGAGGGCAAGGTTATCCAAAACTTATTAAAACGACAGGGTAGATATTCAGAATAATTTAACTGGGCAGAAGAGGCTCCAGCCTGATTAAATAGCAGTGAGTGGACCATCCCTGGATTTTCAGTGGCAATTAAGTTCACAGCACTGCTGAAAACTGGTGTGACCACCGTGGCTCTATTCGGTTTATTATTATTATTTTCAGCACTTGATATACCGCAAGTGATCCCTCAGACGACTGTGCAGTTTACAATTTCTATTACAGGGACTTTGCACTGACCCTAACTGGGCTCACAATATATGTACCCTGGCTAGTGCCAGGGTGGACCAGGGATGCAGTTGGGGCAGCATCTGCTCACTGGATAAGTGTGAAGATAGATGATGTCCTAACTGTACTTACGGGCCCTTTTACTGAGGTGCACGAAAAAATGGCTTCACTGGTGTAGGCGCATGTTTTGGATGTGCGCAGGTTCATTTTTCAATGAGCCTGGAATTCTAAAAAAAGGCCTTTTTCGTGGCCGAAAATGGATGTGTGGCAAAATTAAGACCAGCACGTGTCCATTTTCAGCCTTAGACCTTACCGCCACCATGCCACCCCCATTGCATTAGCGGTAAGCTCTCATGCGCTAACTGGGCGGTAATCATCAGCAAGCGTAAACTGCCGATGACCACCAGGTTAAGCACCATGCCATAGAAATTAGAAAATATTTTCTACTACGTTTTTGGACGTGCGTCAAAAATGGAATTACCGCTGTGGCACGTGGTAGCCGGGCAGTAGTTCCATTCTGACACGCGGTGGATGTGCGTAGATGCCTACGCCCCTTAGGTTATTTGGGCCCTGGCCTGATTATCGGCTGGTACCCAGGTAAATTCCAGTGAGAAGGCCAGACCTGGCTATTCAATGCCAGTGCCCACATCAGCCTAGCATTGAATATGAGTCGTTTACTATCCACGGTGGTAAGTGCCTTTAAATTTGATGAGCCCTGTGGGCTGAATATCGGGTCCTTCATTTATGGAGTAGCTATCCTGTTAATTCAAGCAGGTAGTATTAATCCATACAGGAAACAGTTGGACTAAATGGACAGTTTTTCACATGGAAAAGGGTCAATAGTGGATTTTTTCCAAGTTTGTACTTGTGCTTCTTTATATATTTATAACTAATCTGGAGAAAGGAACAATGAGTGAGATCAGATTTGTAGATAACACAAAATTATTCAAAGTCATTAAAACAGCAGAGACTTGGGGCGATTTGCAGAAAGATCGAGACTTGGAAACTGGGCACCTGAAGAGTAGATGACATTTAGGGCCCTTTTTACCAAGCGGCGGCGTCAGCATACAGGTTTGCTGCTTGACGAGGGCCCCCCCCCCCCTTTTATCGCTGCCCAGAAAAAGGAAATTCCAGACGGGGATGGAAATGACCATACGGTAAGTGAAAGACTTGCCACACAGTCATTTCCCGGGGAAACCCTTACCGCCACCAATTTAGGAGGCAGTAAGGGCTCCCATTCTACCCTGGCAGTAACCGGGCAGATGTGTGGCACTTCCCAATTACCGTCGGGTAAGCCCCGGAGCAACAATTTTTAAAAAAAAATCTGATGTACTGGAAATGGCGCGTGTTGGGGGCAGGCACTTCCAGCGGGTTCCTGTGATGTTGCCGATTGGTGCACTACCACTTTGTCAAAGGGGTCCTTAATCTGGAGAAGTGCAAACTGAAAAATAATCCCAACTACAAATGCAGAAGTTGGATTCTGAGTTACGAATCCTCACCCAAGAAAAATATCTTGGGCGTTTCTGTGGATAATGCATTGAAATTTTCAGTCCAGTGTACTGCCGCTGACAAAAAAAGCAAATAGAATATTAGAGGGATTATTTGAATAGGGTGGAGAACAAAATTTAGAATATCACTGTTCCTCTATATAGTCTATGGTCCACCTTTGAGTTTTATGTGCAGTTCTAGTCACCCCATCTCAGAAAGGATCCAGTTAATATTTAGCACACGGTGGCCATGCTTTTTTAAACACTGACCGCCACAGGCAGAATTAGCGCTGGATATGTCCGGGCCCTGGTACTGAATATCCAGTGCCGATTCAAACTGCACTGGCCACCGGAGCTTTATGTGAGTCCCAGAAGGTATTCAGCTAGGACCCATATTCAGGTGCCCCTGCACCTCCAATTCCCACCCCCCTGACCTAGTGGACCCCCCCCCCCCCCTCCTGAAGATATATCAAGCCTGGGCCAAGTCCCCCACACTCAAAGCCTCCACGAGCCTACTTGAAACTCCCTAGTATCTAGAGGCAGTTGCAGGGTACTCTTGAGAGCCTATGGGTGTGTGTGGGGGTCACGGCCTGGGCTTGATTTATCTTTGGGAGGAGAGAAAGGGATTGGGGAGACCTGGATGCCGCTACCCCGAAGTTAAACAGGCGCTAGCCAATATTTAGACCAGTGCCCAGTTAGCTCCATGGCTATAATTAGGACAGCCATTTTGCTGTATTAACTTCAGCCACTTAACTGGTTAGCAGCGTGAATATCGCCACTAACCGGTTAAGTACCGGTTTCTCTCAGGGTCCGTCCATGGTTCTCCCCAGCACTAACCAGACAGTTCAAGGGCAATTATTGGTGATATTTAGCAGTAGAATCTGGTTAAGTGTCATTAAATGCAACCAGTTAGGTGACCGCATGAGATTTAACCGGAAAGGAATTTCTCCTGCCCAGTTAAATTGACAGGTGAGAAATAGCAGAACTAGAAATGTTTCAGAGAAAGATAACACAAATGATAAAGAGAAGCTAAACAGGCCAGGGTTCTTTTGCTTGCAAAAGTGATGACAGAGAGGATATGATAGAAGTTTATAAAGTCATGAGTAGATGGAATAATCAAATTGGAAACAGTTGTTTAACCTTTCCAACAACAGTAAACCAAGAGGACATTCAATGAAATTAATGACCAGCAGATTGAAAATAAATCATTGAAGGGTTTTTTTTTCAAGCAGTGCATACTTAAGCTGTGGAAATCTATTGCCAAAGAATGTGGTCAAGGTGAGTAACGTAGTGAATTACAAAAGAGGCTTCAACAAGCTCCTGGAGGAAAAATTAATAAAAATTAGATGCCCGGTAGACTTAGGAAAACCATTGCTTCCCATTGAAATTAGCTGTGTGAATCCGGAATTATTTGGTGGGGTGGGGTGGAGTTTTTCAGGTTCCTATGATCCATACTGGCTACTGTTGGACATAGAATGATGGGTTCAACAGACCTTAGTCTGACTCACCATGGCTTTTCTTATGTTCTTATGCTTAAATGGTAACAAGGTGCAGTCAAGCAGGTTATATATATAATAATACTCACCTCCAACGTTCGAAAGCTGCCTGGGACCGTGGATGTGGTCTGCTTCCGTCGGTAGATCAGAGTGACGTCATGACCTTCTGTTTCAGCTGTTCCTGTGGTCCCACCCAAAAACTGTCCAAAGTGGCGTCCCTGCGTGCAGGAAGCTCCCTACTCCCCTCCTCTTCCTCTTACCGGGGTCCCGGCGGAAGCATTGAAGAACGAGCAGGCTCAGCGAGTCTGCTGCCTTCCTTTTTCTTCGCTCTGACTCTGGTCCTGCCCTTGCAGAAACAGGAAATGAGGGCGGGACCAGACTCAGAGCGAAGAGAAGGAAAGGCAGTAGACTCGCTGAGCCTGCTCGCTCTTCAATGCTGCCGACGGGACCCCGGTAAGCTAGGGGGATTGGCGATTTTGGAGGGGGGCGACATGCACGATGGGGGAGGGGGACTGGAACTCAGAGGGAGGACAGAGTGAAGGAGAGCGGCAGAGGGAGGGAGGAAGCCATGGAAATCAGAAGGGAAGAAAGGGGGTCATGGGACTTGGAGGGGACAGAGGGTGAGAGAGAGAGCGAGCGAGGGAGGGAGGGGGGACGAAAACCTTGCTAGTGCCCGTTTCCTTTCATATCGAAACTGGCCTTTTATTTTTTTTTTTTTTTTTACTAGCAACAGATAATGTATAGGTGTTCCTTCTAAGCTGAGTAGGAGTCCCTCCAACTGCATTGCTGCCAGTGTAGGGTGGTACTTCAAAATTGCGTCTTCAATAGCTAGAGACAGGCAGGTTTCCTTGGAGTCTTGCAGAGCTTGCTTGTTCCTCACTATTGAAAATGTGGTAGTGAAACAGCACCTCTCACTGGCAGGACTGTAGATGGATGATTCCCGCTCAGCTTAGAGGGAACAGTGATCTACCCTGAAAGTGGTGTTTCTTTGGCACAGTAATTGTCTAGTGGACAAAGCTACCTCCTGTTGTGCATGTAGTCGGCTAATTCATTTTTGTTTGTAGTAGCAGAGTTTTAAAATGTTTCAGGTATCATGCACTAATGCAAACTTGAATGTAATGAAATGAAATGGATTACAATATAAGAAAGCCATACCACCAAATATTATCACCTAGTACATTTAAACTAATCAACTTCAGCTATTTCATGTCCAATTTCATTGCAATCCTTGGGAGGACTGAGGGTGGTCTGGGCCCCCGGGCACTGAGGGTGGTCTGGACCCCTCCCCCCTATCCAGCCACTGCAATCCATGGGAGGACTGAGGGTGGTCTGGGCCCCTCCCCCCTATCCAGCCACTGCCCAACACCTGGTACCACAGCCAACGCCGCTGCTGCCCCGGTCCTACCTGAGGGGTCCTTATATTCTGGTGGCCTCTGCGGGGGGGGGGGGCATGTTCTTTCCTGCCCATTGCGCTGCCACAATTCCCCCACCTGCTTGCACTGCTGTGTTTTCAAAATGGCAGCTGAGACTTCCCACGGTAGTCTTGCGGGTCTCGACAGTCTTGCGAGACTTCTGCAGGGAGTCTTGGCCGACATTTTTAACATACGATGGTGCCGGGCACAGGAGGAATAAGCAGCAGCCCGGCAAGCCATGCAGGAAAGAACATGTGTCTCCCGCTGAGGCCACTAGATCACCAGTGGCGCAACAGGCATCCGGGCAAAGCCTTTGGGCCCCCTGGAGCTTCTGGGCCCTCGGGAACTGCCTGGTTACCCGAGTCTGCCCCTATCGCAATACATTTAACTAGGGATGGGCAACTAAAAACTGTCCGACCGATATTCAATTCAAAACTATTTAACCGGCCAGGAACGGCTCCTGGTTAGTTAAAAGGCATTTTACAGGCCCGCTGAAAAATGGACTTGCGTGCGTTCAAAACACATGCCTACACTAGCACAGGCCATTTATCGGCGAGCCTTAGTAAAAGGACCCCTGAGAATTTATCAGGAAATTATTCAAACCGTCTAGTTTTTGTTTCTTAATTCAGGTTCTCATACTTTCTAAAACTGATTAGTGTAATATTATCTATATGGGCTGTTAAAAATCACTTTTAAAGAGGATTCAAATAGTTCAAAATATTTCTGTTTGGCTGATATATGCAATTGCAAAATTTGAGAAAAGTTCTTCTTTTTAGATTAAATTATACTGGCCTCCTGTTACAGTCCAAACTCAGTTTAAGCTTTGTATAACTATTTATAAAATATTGTCTGGTCATGCACCCCTTTACGTGTTGCCTTTCATCAGTCTTCTATTGTGCAGAAATGCTTATTCTCTTCAAAACCAGTTTTTCCTTCACTTTCCTAATGTGAAGAATTTTAGAGCATTTAAACAATGGTCATCCTTTCTATGTTATCATGTTCCATTTATTTGGAACATTATTTCCATTAGGACGACAAAGGATTATAGACAACATTGGGTGGCAGAACCGGTGGCGGGAGGTGGAGATGATGCTGGGCAGACTTATACGGTCTGTGCCAGAGCCAGTGGTGGAAGGCGGAACTGGTGGTTGGGAGGCGGGGATAGTGCTAGGCGGGGATAGTGCTAGGTATACACAAAAAGTAGCACATGTGAGTTTATCTTGTTGGGCAGACTGGATGGACCATGCAGGTCTTTTTCTGCCGTCATCTACTATGTTACTATCCACCTTATAATTGAAAGAGAAAAACGCCTAGATTTCGACCCAAATCGGGAGATAGACGTTTATCTCACAAAAACGAATAAATCGGTATAATGGAAAGCCGATTTTGGACGTTTTCAACTGCACTCCATCGCAGAAGCGTACAAAGTTGACAGGGGCGTGTCGAAGGTGGAACTGGGGCGTGGTTATCGGCCAAGGAGAGATGGACACCTTTCGCCGATAATGGAAAAAAAGTATGCGTTTGTAGCTAGAATTTAGGGCACTTTTCCTGGACCCTGTTTTTTCACGAATAAGGCCCCAAAAAGTGCCCTAAATGACCAGATTACCACCAGAGGGAATCGGGGATGACCTCCCCTGACTCCCCCAGTGGTCACTAACCCCCTCCCACCACAAAACATGATGTTTCACAACTTTTTATTTTCACCCTCAAATGTCATACCCACCTCCCTGGCAGCAGTATGCAGGTCCCTGGAGCAGTTGTTAGGGGGTGCAGTGGACTTCAGGCAGGTGGACCCAGGCCCATCCCCCCCTACCTGTTAGAATTGTGCTGCTTAATGCTTAGTCGTCCAACCCCCCCAAACCCACTGTACCCACATGTAGGTGCCCCCCTTCACCCCTTAGAGCTATAGTAATGGTTTAGACTTGTGGGCAGTGGGTTTTGAGGGGGATTTCAGGGGCTCAGCACACAAGGGAAGGGTGCTATGCACCTGGGAGCTCTTTTACCTTTTTTTTTGTTTTTGTAAAAGTGCCCCCTAGGGTGCCCGGTTGGTGTCCTGGCATGTGAGGGGGACCAGTGCACTACGACTCCTGGCCCCTCCCACGAACAAATGCCTTGGATTTATTCGTTTTTGAGCTGGGTTGCTTTCATTTTCCATTATCACTGAAAAACAAAAACGCCCAGCTCACAAATTGTCGAATAAAACATGGACGTCTATTTTTTTCGAAAATACGGTTCGGTCCGCCCCTTCACGGACCCGTTCTCGGAGATAAACGCCCATGGAGATAGACGTTTTCGTTCAATTATGCCCCTCTTTGTAAGTTAGGAAAGGTTTGAAGACTTATCTTTTTAAGAAGCATCTCTTCGAGTAATTCAAATTGTCAAACTGTACTTAATGTAATGTTGTAATTCTTAGGTTATGTCCTAAGTTCTTCTAATGTTATCCACAGTGAACTTTCTAGGTATTTGTGGAACACATGCGCTTAAAGTAATGTAAAGCAAACAATGTTTCATTGTAAACAACAGCCCATCCCTACCATTTACTGGTTTATTTATTGAAATGAGGTCAGACAGACTGACTGACATAATTTAGCCAATCTTTATTAATAAAACTGCATATAGCATATATTGCCCAACACAGGCCGTGTTTCGCCCAGCAGGACTGCGTCAGTATTTCCAACAACACTCTGACGCTTCGGTGCACGGCAACCATTAGATGTCCTTCAGTTATATTTTATTTTGTTACATTTGTACCCCGCGCTTTCCCACTCATGGCAGGCTCAGTGCGGCTTACATGGGGCAATGGAGGCTTAAGTGACTTGCCCAGAGTCACAAGGAGCTGCCTGTGCCTGAAGTGGGGATCGAACTCAGTTCCTCAGTTCCCCAGGACCAGAGTCCACCACCCTAACCACTAGGCCACTCCTCCACTGTTGCTACTATTTGAGATTCTACATGGAAAGTTGCTATTCCACTAGCAACATTCCATGTAGAAGTCGGCCCTTGCAGATCACCTATGTGGCCGCGAAAGGCTTCTGCTTCTGTGAGACTGACGTCAGACTCACAGAAACAGAAGCCTGCGCAGCCTTCTACATGGAATGTTGCTAGTGGAATAGCAACATTCCATGTAGAATCTCCAATAGTAGCAACATTCCATGTAGAATCTCCAATAGTATCTATTTTATTTTTGTTACATTTGTACCCCACGCTTTCCCACTCATGGCAGGCTCAATGCGGCTTACATGGGGCAATGGAGGGTTAAGTGACTTGCCCAGAGTCACAAGGAGTTGCCTGTGCCTGAAGTGGGAATCGAACTCAGTTCCTCAGGACCAAAGTCCACCACCCTAACCACTAGGCCACTCCTCCACTGTTGCTACTATTTGAGATTCTACATGGAATGTTGCTATTCCACTAGCAACATTCCATGTAGAAGTCGGCCCTTGCAGATCACCAATGTGGCCGCGCAGGCTTCTGCTTCTGTGAGTCTGACGTCCTGCACGTACGTGCAGGACGTCAGACTCACAGAAACAGAAGCCTGCGCAGCCTTCTAGCCTTCTACATGGAATGTTGCTAGTGGAATAGCAACATTCCATGTAGAATCTCCAATAGTAGCAACAGAATCTCAATAGTAGTGAGACAGCATGGGCATAATTATACATATATAAGAAATTATATTAAGTGTTAATTCTGTTTAAAAATCTGGTGTTTAAAAGTTTGGTTCAGTTCTGCAAGTAAAGTGAAGGAATGCCAGATGGTTCAGATTATTTAGAAATCCAGCGTTGCCAGGCTAAAGGTTAGAAAGGTCAGAGAGAGAAATTTCTTTCACCTTTGTGATTGATGGATTGCTAATGTTAGCTAGCACATCTGTATACTATTATGAATGAACAAAGTATGAGCCAGACATGCTGTAGTTTAAAAGTAGTTTAAAGCTGGTTAAATAATTTTAGAAGTTCTTGATATGTAGATTTTGTTATAGGGAATACTGATTCTGTGTATTTTAGAATATGTCTTATTTTAGAATATGTTTAGTCTGTGTAGTTAATATGTAGAATACCTTTTTAAATCTAATGTTTGTTCAACTCTTTGCCTTACGTTCTGAGTAGGGCTGCAGTGAAAAGGTCAAGCATCTGGTTTGACTTATGTACAGTCCTGGCTGGTTTAATGTATGGAGCTAGTGGGTGAAAAGGGTCAGGAAAAGTCTGGATTAATTATAGGTAAATGTAGGAATGGTCCTGAAAGTAATAACAAACTATATCTGTATGCTATTAAGTAAGACTGGCCCTTGACCCCTTAATGAATGCCAGAATTTAGTTAACAGTTAGTATGAAGTTGACTAGGAATATGAGAATAATAAATGTCAGATTGGCCCCTTCGCCCCTCAATGAACCTAAGTTAATCATAATAAAATGTAAGAGACTGGTGCCAAATTGTCTAGCGTGAGAGGCCCCAGGTCATAGGCAAGGCAAGGTAACCAATCTATTCTTTACCATCTGGAAAGTAAGGGGGGCTAGAGGTTAGAACTGTATATAAGAGGGAGCAGAAGCAGCTTACGTCAGAAGGAACAGACAGAAGAAGGAGAGCTGGAGGAAGACAGACAGCAGAAGAAGAGAAGGAGCTGAGACAGAAGCCACAAAGACAAAGAGAGCTAAGAAAGAGATGAGAGCTAGAGCTGATATCCTACTTTGTTTGCTGGCAAATAAAGAAGATTTCTCCCTCACTCTGGTGTGTGCTGTTTGACTCCTGAAGTACCACAGATTCTGCTAACAATAGGGGTAATTCATGCATCAATTCCTGCAACAGTAGCAACATTCCATGTAGAATCTCCAATAGTATCTATTTTATTTTTGTTACATTTGTATCCTGCGCTTTCCCACTCATGGCAGGCTCAATGCGGCTTACATGGGGCAATGGAGGGTTAAGTGACTTGCAACAAGTTCCCTTCCAACGGCTGCACAAATCAGTTGGAGCCCAGTTAACAGTCCCCACAGATAGGTTCCTCTGTAGTCCAACTTCACACCCCAAAAAGAATCCCTGTATCTTGTCCACCCCCACGGGGTTTCTGCAAACATCCAAAACACACAGTTCTGTGGGCCTGAGCCCACAAAAAGGGGAAAAAAACAATGTAACTTACTTTCCCCTCCCCCACACAAAAGAAGGTTTGTTTTCCCAACAGTTCAAAATCCACAGTGCTTAATGCCTTAGCACTCAGTTCAGACACACAGTCTCTTCAAAGAACACAGCCTGAACTCTTTTGGGAAAGAGGAAAAGATCCCCCCCATTCAGGGTCACTCTATTACTTCACTGACCCTCCTCCCGCATGACCCTTCCCCCTTTCCACTTTCAGCTCAGCTCTGACACCAAGAGTTCACCTGGTTTTTCAGTTTAGTTTTCAAGGCATGAGCCCAGGCAGAAAGGTCCATAGGTTCCCCAGAGCCTGCCTCCTGCTCCTGCTCTCCAGCAGCTTGCCAGTCCATGGACTCATTCTCCTCCACCCTCGTCTGCTGTTCCTCTCTTACTTGATTATGTTCCAGGTGCCCCTCCCTTGCCTTGTCAGAGCCTTCTCCCGGGGAATGCTGGGGCCAATAATCCCTATACCAGGGTTTTCCCCGGGGATGCTGGGAAATGTAGTCCTCCCACCTCCATTTTCTAGGGGGCACTACCTTTTTCCTTCTCTCTTTCTCTCTCTGAGGAATGATTAAAGGTAGGGCTCTGCTCGGTCTCCCTCGGCTCTTGAGCCTCCTTCCTTCTCCCTCCCTCCACTTCCATCTGTGCAAAACCCTTATCCTCCCCTTCACAATATATATATACATACATACATACACACACATACATATATATATATATATATATATATATATATATATACACATACATACACACACATACATATTTATTACATTTGTATCCTGCATTTTTCCACATAGCAGTAGGCTCAATGTGGCTTACAGGTTCCGGAGAGGAGAGTATCAACTCCGGGAATATATACAGAGTGGAAAATAGAGTAACAGTAGGTGCAAGGAAGCTGATAAGGTTCCAGAAAAGAGAATACAACTCTGGGACGAATATATAGTAGCATATAAAGAAAAGTAATCCCAAGGAAGCTGGTAAGTCTCCGGGGATGGGACTACAGCTTCTAGTGAGCAATACAGAGTAGGATAAGGGTAGAAGTACACTTAATTATAACTGGAATGGTAAAATTCGTACAGTTTGAAGTAATAGGATTAAGTGGAAGGGGTATTGTTCATTTCTTAGATCGAAAGATGTGAGGCATTGTTCATGAATTAGTTTGGGTCTGCTGGGTAGGCTTTCCGGAAGAGGTGAGTCTTGAGGTCTTATCGAAATTTTAAATGGGTGTTCACAATTCTAATGTTTCTAGGTAAAGCGTTCCAGAGCTGGGTGCAAATGTAGGAAAAGCTGGATGCATATGCTGATTTGTATTTTAGTCCTTTACAGTTTGGGTAATACAGGTTTAGAAATGTTCTTGATGAGTCGATGATGTTTCTAGTTGGTAAGTCGATAAAGTTCGGTCATGTAGGTTGGGGCCAGACCATGGATTATTTTGTGGACCTGAGTGCAAATTTTGAAGGCTAGTCATTCCTTGACTAGTAGCCAGTGCAGTATTTCATGTAGGGGTTTAGCACTTTAGAATCTTGTCCTTCTGAAAATGAGTCTAACTGACGTGTTCTGCGCGGTCTGGAATTTCCTTAAGATCTGTTCTTTGCATCCCGCATATACGGCGTTACAGTGGTCAACATGTGATAGTATCATTGTTTGAATTATGTTACGGAAAATTTCCCTTGGGAAGAATTGTTTGATCCGTTCGAGTTTCCACATTGCATGGAACATTTTCTTCGTGGTGGCAGAGGCTTGGCTCTTCAGGGTTAGATTGGTGTCAATAGTAATTCCAAGGATCTTCAGTTTGTCCGATATTGGGAGAGTATGTTCCGGGGGTTTTATGGATGAAGAGAGGTTTGTTTTGTAGTGAGAAGAGAGAATAAGGCAATGAGATTTTCCTTGTTGAGTCTGAGTGCCGATGCCCAGGCATCCATTAAGCTTAAACTAGTCTTTATTGCAACAGTAATTTCTGTTGGATTACAGTTGAACGGTATGTAAATGGTGGCATCATCCGCATACAGAAAAGGATTAAGATTATGCTTGTATAGGGCATGAGCAAGGGGGATCATCATCAGATTAAATAATATGGGTGAGAGAGGTGAACCCTGGGGTACTCCGCAATCGGTACTCCATGATGGTGATATGTTTGAGTTTGCTTTTACTTGATAAGATCTCGTGGTTAGGAAACCCTTGATCCATTTGAGTATATTTCCTCCTATGCCTATCTTGTCAGGTATTCTTAATAGTATATAGTGGTAAACCGTATCGAATGCGCTTGACAAGTCGAATTGCAAGAGGAGTATGTTTTTACCTAACGCGATTTCCTTTTTGAACTTGGCTAGGAGAGTTACCAGGACGGTTTCCCTACTGTGGAGAGATCTGAAGCCCAACTGTGATTCATGAAGGATTGAGAAATTGTCGATGTATTCAGTAAGTTGTTTAGCTACATATATGATCTACGCTGTTTTTTTCAGACCTTTGTACAGTTGGGTTTCAACCCTGACACAGTCCTGCTGGGCGATACATGGCCTGTGTCAGGCAATATATGTTATATGCAATTTTATTAAAGATCGTGTATATCCACCACTGATCTGGCTCTTCTGGTTTCACCACAGCTTTGCTACAGTGGATCCCAGTGGCATAGCCACAAGGAGGGCCTGGGCCCGTCCTCTTTGGGTTCAGGTCCAAAATTGCAGCGAGGTCTGCTGTAGCTGATGGTGATCCCTAAGCCCCACCAATAGAAAAAGTGCTCCACCAGCAACCTGGCAGTCGGCGGCACTTTCCATGGGCCAACACACTGACCCCCCTCCCCCCCAATGCACATGCGTGAAAACTGGGCATGCACGAAGGGACAGCATAGTGGCTGCCCATGGAAAGCGCCACTGACTGCCAGGCTGCTGGTGAAGAACCTTTTCTGCTGGCAGGGCTTGGGGATCCCTACCAGCTCAGATACTTGAGGATTGTAGGAGGGGGTGGAAGGCATAGTTTTGTGCCCCCCTCCCCACTTTGGGCTCAGCCCCCCTCCAAAAAAAATTGAGATATAAGCAGTGGCGTACCAAGGGGAGGGCGGTGGGGGCGGTCCGCCCCGGGTGCACGCCGCTGGGGGGGTGCCGTGCGCCTGTCGGCTCTTCGTTTTCATGCTCCCTCTGCCCCGGAACGAAGAGCTGACAGGCGCTCGGCACCCCCCCAGCAGCATGCACCCGGGGGGGGTTCTTTCGCGGGGGGGGGGGGGGGGTCGCGCTGCACCCAGGGGGTTATTTCGCCGGAGGGGGCGCTGCACATCAGCGATCCGCCCCGGGTGTCAGCGCCCCTAGGAACGCCACTGGATATAAGTGACTACACAACAGGATTTAAAAGACTCCTAAAGGAATAAGTGGGACCTGGCTTATCTCTTTAATTTCAAGTATGTAAGTGCCTGGATGTGACCTGGGTTGCTGCTACGATGGTCACCAAGGGCCAAGTAACATTGCCTTAAATAAACCACTGGTTCCAAATAACTGAATACAGTGTCCCTTTGTCACAGCTTTCATATTTGTGTGTTAGCTTGTGTCCTTGCTCCGCGGCTGCTGCTCAATTCTCATTGTTACCATCATCGATCAAAAATAAAGATAAATAAACGCAGAATACTGGAAAAGCTCCCCAGGGTAACAGAGGCATTTCACCAGGCTGCTTAGATGTTTTTTTGTTGGTTGGAAGGTTCAATATTGAGCCTGTAACCAAACAAACAGATTGGATGGCCAGGGTTTAAGAACTCAGACGGGAGCTTAGTCAGTATAAATTACCTGTATACACTGATCCTCAGTGATGTATTAGTCTCCAATAGACCTTAAAACAATTTTTCTTTTTCTGCTTTAATGAAAGAGTCTATATTAAAAGGAAATTGCATTAATTTTACATAAAGAGAACAGATCGAGGGAGGCATGTGTAATTACCTTATAACAGGTCCTAGTTGTTACATCGTGTTAGCTGTTAATACAAGTTACCTTGCGCTAATAATTAATACATGTGCCTTGATAACAGATTGCATCTTGGTAGTTTAGTGCATTAACAACTTTTAAAAAATGGGATGGAGAATGGGTTGAGAATGAGCAATGATGAGGTGAAGAGAGCATTTTACAGTCTCTCTTATCTGCACCCTTCTCCTCCACTGCTAACTCCAGACTCCGTTCCTTTTATCTTGCTGCACCATATGCCTAGAATAGACTTCCTGAGCCGGTATGTCAAGCTCCATCTCTGGCCGTCTTCAAATCTAAGCTAAAAGCCCACCTTTTTGATGCTGCTTTTAACTCCTAACCCTTGTTCAGAACCCTTATTTTATCATCCTCACTTTAATATTCCCTTATCTCTTGTTTGTCCTGTTTGTCTGTCCTAATTAGAGTGTAAGCTCTGTCAAGCAGGGACTGTCTCTTCATGTTCAAGTGTACAGCGCAGCGTATGTCTAGTAGCACTTTAGAAATGATAAATAGTAGTAGTAGGTAGTTATGGCTTGTTAACACAGAAGATAATAGGGCCTAATTAACGCAACCTGAATACATGCCCCAATTGTATCACATTATCTGCAATACAGTTACATGTGGTACAGACATTTGCTGTCTAATAACGGCATAAGATGATGCTGGGAACACCCTCAAAGTTAATGCAGAGGTTTTGCAATTACCATGGATTAATGTTGGCAGTTATTTATTTATATTTTGCTCACACCTTTTTCAGTAGTAGCTCAAGGTGAGTTACATTCAGGTACTCTGGATATTTCTCTGTCCCAGGAGGGCTTACAATCTAAGTTTGTACCTGAGGCAATGGAGGGTTAAGTGACTTGTCCAAGATCACAAGGAGCAGCAGTGGGATTTGAACCGGCCACCTCTGGATTGCAAGACCGGTGCTCTAACCACTAGGCCACTCCTTCACTGGCAACATTCCATGTAAAATCTCAGATAGTAGCAACATAATCTCAATTTATTTGGATTTTGCTCACACTTTACTCAGTAGTAGCTGAAGGTGAGTTACATTCAGGTACACTGGATATTTTTTTGTCTCAGGAGGGCTCACAATCTAAGTTTGTATCTGAGGCAATGGAGGGTTAAGTGACTTGCTCAAGATCACAAGGAGCAGCAGTGGGATTTGAACCGGCCACCTCTAGATTGCAAGACGGGTGCTCTAACCACTAGGCCACTCCTCCACTCCTTTGCAGTACCTGCAAACTTTTATTGCACATCAGAAAATATTATACCTTAATATTCATATTAATATGAATTTTAATTGTACACTTAGATCATATATTAAATCAGTCAAATGTTTCTACAAAATGGATTACATTTTCATATTATAGCAGGACATGTTTATCCATAATGTTCAAGCAGCTTTCTGACCTCATTTGCAACTCCCTTTAACTACTCCCTTATTTTCTTACTCCTGTTGCTCTATCTTGTCTATGTTTCATCTTTGCTTACACCCTATGCTGTCTACTAAAATATTTTATTGTGTATTGTGTTGACATTGTAATGTAGTATACAATGTCATACTTTGTATTGTTTGAATATTTTTTCTGCTGTAATTGTCTGCTGCTTATGTTCGACTTATTCTTGCTGTTCACCGCCTTCAGTGAATTCCTTCAAAAAGATGGTAAATAAATCCTAATAAATAAATAATAAAAGCAAGCAGATATGCATGAAAAGAAGTAGATTTTCAAAGATTATCAAGAGGGTGATTCTATAAATAAGGTGCTAATATTTGTATGTTGGAAGACAACCATAGAAGTGGAGAAACTGGATTCGCTACGCAGGGGGGTGGAGAGACAAGGGAGTAGCGTGGTCAACAGGACGCTTTCAAATGAGACCAAGGAGACGAGAGATGGAAAAATAATGCTTTAATGGTAAATAAGATTCAACACGGTATTATTTTTCCATCTCTCGTCTCCTTGGTCTCATTTGAAAGCGTCCTGTTGATCACAATATTTATATGTTGAACACATTCTTATACGATTAGATGTCCTGTTTCTACCCATATCCTTTCTTAGTATATTTTATACTTCTATGCATTCCAATGGCTGGGAACACGTGTAAATTTTAAACATGATCCCATCAGAACAAATAAGTATGGTAAAGGGCAGCTTTGCAAAAGTATGCTTAATGTAAAAAGAAAACCCCACACACACGCAAAATCCCAAGACTTTGGTAGTCGTTCATTAAAGTATACTTTTGTGTGGTGACTGCACTTTCATTCTTCAGCTTTGTGGCACTGAACCAGGAAGACTAGATGGACATATGGTCTATCTGCCATTGCATTGGGATTTTTTTCTGTTTCAAGATTTTAACAAAAAAGCAAGGTATTTTTGGACTACTGAGTTAAGGTACTTAAAAATGTCCTCTGACTTCCAGAGCCATATGGAATATGCAGTCATAACTTTTGATAATTCACTTTTGTTCCATTAATGGACTTTGAGTGCTCTGTTTTCAAAAGATTTCATCCGGGGGGGGGGGGGGGGGGGGGGGGACAGCAAATGCACTCAAAAAATCCCTAAACTCAAATACTCACTAAAGGTTACTTATCTCCAGGTAGAGGGCTAAAAAAATAGTTTTCAGACTGCACAATTTAAAAAAAAAAAGGAATGTGCAGAAAGGTAAACATTACAGTAAACACGCACTTATACAATGGAAGAAAACAATGGCTGACAATGACCAGATGCTAAGGAGTGAGAGCTCAGTTCTATAAAGGGAGCTCATGTTAGACGTCAAAAATCTGAGAGCTAAGCTGGTGTTCTATAATGGCCAAATTTGCACACTGTTACAGAATGAATGGAGGAGTGGCCTAGTGGTTAGGGTGGTGGACTTTGGTCCTGAGGAACTGAGTTTGATTCCCACTTCAGGCACAGGCAGCTCCTTGTGACTCTGGGCAAGTCACTTAACCCTCCATTGCCCCATGTAAGCCGCATTGAGCCTGCCATGAGTGGGAAAGCGTGGGGTACAAATGTAACAAAAATAAAATAGATACTATTGGAGATTCTAAATGGAATGCTGCTATTCCACTAGCAACATTCCATGTAGAAGGCTGCGCAGGCTTCTGTTTCTGTGAGTCTGACGTCCTGCACGTACGTGCAGGACGTCAGACTCGCAGAAGCCTAAGCGGCCACATTGGTGATCTGCAAGGGCCGACTTCTACATGGAATGTAGCTAGTGGAATAGCAACATTCCATGTAGAATCTCAAATAGTAGCAACAGTGGAGGAGTGGCCTAGTGGTTAGGGTGGTGGACTTTGGTCCTGGGGAACTGAGGAACTGAGTTGAATTCCCACTTCAGGCACAGGCAGCTCCTTGTGACTCTGGGCAAGTCACTTAACCCCCCATTGCCCCATGTAAGCCACATTGAGCCTGCCATGAGTGGGAAAGTGCGGGGTACAAATGTAACAACAACAAAAAAAATAGCAGCATTATTTGGCAGTTACCATCCAACATTTAGGTAAACTTAGTTATGCATGTCAATAGCAGGTATAAATGCACATGCCTAAATGCAACATCCTATATGTACAACTGGAACATTCTATACACTGCACACCTCATTTAGCAACCCGCCATGGCCCAACCACATGAAAGCCCCCCCCCCCCCTTGCTAGAAACCTAAGTGCACTTATGCACATTTTACTCCTGTTTTGGCACATAACTACAGATGAACTGGCTCCCAACATTTAGGACTCCTTTTATTAAACGACAGTAAGCCAACGCAGGCTTACCACTCGCTATACAGGAAGTACCGCCGGGCTACCGCAGCAGCCCACCAGTACTTCTTTGTTAGATCGTACAGCGCTGCGTAACCCAGGTAGCACTTTAGAAATGTTAAATAGTAGTAGTACTTCCCACCCCTAGCGCGTCATTATTTCCAGTACTATAAAACTTTATTTTTGTAGTGCCAGAGTGTACCCGGCGGTAATCAGGCAGTGCTGCACACTGCCCGGTTACCGCCAGGTTAACGCGGGAGCACTGACTGCCACCTCAATAGGTAGCGATGAGGGCTCCCCCCCCCAAAAAAAAAATGGCCACGCAAGTGCTTTACTTGCCGCATGGCCATTTCCTGCAAGAAGGCGAGACTACCCTCTTACCAGCTGCGGTAAAAGGGAGTCTTGGCGCACATGTAAAACACCAGCGCCGGCCCCCTTTTGCCACAGCTTGGTAAAAGGGACCCTTGGAGGCTTATTTTCAAAGCACTTAGCCTCCCAAAGTTCCATAGAAACATATAGAACTTAGCCTCCCAAAGTGCTTTGAAAATATGCCTCTTGGTGCACTATACAGAATAAGGGGGTGAGTGATTGTCTATGTGAAGCAACAGAAAAATAAAATATGAGAACCGATAAGGCCTATCTAGCATGTCTATTTTAATCCCAGGCTCAAAGCATTTGTTCCCCGTTTATCTCTATCTTCCCTTTTACTCCTTTATAACTTATCTCATCTCATATCTTATTGAATTATGCAGGAATTTCTACAGGAAGCTTAAATTCAAAGGACATTCATAGATAGCCTCTAGGAATAGTCCCAACTGTAGCCATCAACCTAAACAATGCATTGTTGTCCATGCTGTTGTAATCTGCTATACTTTGAACTTCGATGTCCCTAATTAATTTTTATTTTTTTATTTTTGTTACATTTGTACCCTGCACTTTCCCGCTCATGGCAGGCTCAATGCAGCTTACATGGGGCAATGGAGGGTTAAGTGACTTGTCCAGAGTCACAAGGAGCTGCCTGTGCCTGAAGTGGGAATCAAACTCAGTTCCTCAGGACCAAAGTCCACCACCCTAACCACTAGGCCACTCCTCCACTGTTGCTACTATTTGAGATTCTACATGGAATGTTGCTATTCCACTAGCAACATTCCATGTAGAAGTAGGCGGCCCTTGCAGATCACCAATGTGGCCGCGCAGGCTTCTGCTTCTGTGAGTCTGACGTCCTGCACATACGTGCAGGACATCAGACTCACAGAGCAGAAGCCTGCGCAGCCTTCTACATGGAATGTTGCTAGTGGAATAGCAACATTCCATGTAGAATCTCCAATAGTATCTATTTTATTTTTGTTACATTTGTACTCTGCGCTTTCCCACTCATGGCAGGCTCAATGCAGCTTACATGGGGCAATGGAGGGTTAAGTGACTTGCCCAGAGTCACAAGGAGCTGCCTGAAGTGGGAATCAAACTCAGTTCCCCAGGACCAAAGTCCACCACCCTAAGCACTAGGCCACTCCTCCACTCTCTTGCTTCTCTCAAACAAGGCAAAGGTACCTTTACCTAAGACAACCTTTAACCGAAAAGCAATAATTTAGAACATTTTCTCAGTTTGACATTGAGTAATGCTGGCAGGTGAAGAAAAAAAAAAAAAAAAGAGAGAGACTGAAATGCACATTAAGCATTTTTCCTAACCTGTGGAACTGATTCTATAACTGGGCACCTGTATTTACAGTACAGTTGCCAACCGCATCCAGATGCGCAAGACTGGGTTGATCCAGTTCTGGGTTTACTCCTTTGCATACATGAACTTGTAGTTCTGATTTTCCCCATTGCAATCCTTAAGCAAAGCAAGACTACAAGTTCCAGCATGCACTGGGGTAAACCCAGGACTGAATCAACCATGTCCTGTGAATCCAGATCCAGTTGGCAGCCTTAGTTTACGGGCACCTTTTATGCGCACGTGGACAGAACGCTGGCACTTACACACGAAAGTGCTGTACGTTGCTATTCCAGGGATAGGCAACTCCTGTCTTTCAGTGCCACAGGTAGGTCAGGTTTTCAGAAAATCTATGATGAATATGCATAAGAGAAATTTGCATGCATTACCTCCATTATGCATGGACCGAAGTTGCCATCCCTGTGCTATTGTTTAAGGTAGTATGCAAGCACATTAGGGCTAGATTCTAAATATGGAGGCTGCGCACGTGAGAATTTACGAGCGCTGCTTCACAGAATATGCCTAGCAAAGCACACACGTAAATTCCACTTAAAGCCTGAGCTTCTGACAAAACAGGAAATTACCTCAGAGAGGCGGTCGCAATAAAAGGGAAGAGGCGGGTGCTGGCAGTGGCAGGGCAGTGTATGGGAATCGCTGCCGCTGCCAGGTTTGGAACGTCACCGTGATGAGGTAAAACACTCGGGGAGGGGGGGGGGCGACGGCATCTCAGCCCAGAGGGGTGGCATCTTAGCTCCTCCTCAGGCGGCATCATGCATTGGGCCGGCCCTGGTTCAAGGCTATCTGCTAATATTCAGCAGCACTTGACTGGTTAGTGCCAGTGACTATCACCACAGACTACTAAACTCAAAGTTGGCTATTTTGTGGGTGGTCCACGAGCGGAGTGAGCACTCAACTACCTACAATTGGACCACATAAAGTCAGTCCTATCTTTACGCAGTGTCACTTAGGCGGTTAAGTGCTGGATATCGCACTTAACCGCGTAAGAGATAGCCGGCAGTATAAACTCAGATATTCAGTGTCAGTGCCTGGACATGGCTCGGCGCAGAGTATCTGGAAATAACACCGACGGTAGCTTTAAAAAAAAAACACTCACTGCTGTCGTCAAAATTACCAGGTAGCACCAGGATCCCAGCACTGTTCCAACTAAAGAGGCCCAAAGGTGCAGGTCAAACAAATATTAAAAGATATTGGCCAGTTAAGCTCTTGATGTTGTAATTCATGCATTGAAAAAGTCTTCATGCCGGGGAATATATTTAAAGATCTTTATTTTTAAAGACTCAGGTGTATAGCTATCAATGTGGGCTACTGTTAAGACATGTTAATTGACCACTAACTCGTGCTGTTTTAGCACACTTCCCATTCTGTAAATGGCTCTCAAATTTGGGTGCCAAAAACATGAGCGCTAAGCCCCAGATTCTATGTAGTACACATAGATTTAGGCGCAGAAATCAGCACAGATTCTGTAGCATCGTGCGGCTTAAGCTAATGAGGGCCAATAACAGCACTTAACAGCAATAATGAGCATTGTCACCTTTTAGAATTTAGGCGCACAACTCGCTAAGCATATTCTGTAGCAAGGTGCGCTGAACTTCTGTTGCATGGAGGCAAAAAGAGCTGTGGTTATGGGCAGGGAACTGGGCATATCATGGGTATTCCAAAATTTAGACACCTAGTTATAGAATATGGCCCAATGCAACTAAATCTACGTGCTTAGATTTCGCTAGCATAAATGTATGCACGCAGATATCGGTGCTGAAATATCAACTAAGCATATTCTATAATTAGCACCTAAATCTAGGAGTTCATTATAGAATACTCTTAGTCAGCACTGATTTCAGAGCTGACTTTTTAGGCACCATATATAGAATCTCCTCCTAAGAACCATTCTATAAACAGTGCTCCAAGTTGGGCCAGGATCCATTCCCAATTTTGGGCAAGAGGATATAACACCAACTGAAACCCGGGGGAAATCCCTCATGCTTAAATTAGGTGCAGATCTACCATATTCTATAACACTGCATGCAAATTTGAGGACGGGCCCATGTTCCACTCATCCCTCTCCTACGGCCACGCCCCCGGTTTCAGATCCGCACGGAAAATGGACGCATGCATCTTTATTGAATTCTGACTAGGAAGATGCATGCGTAAATTTTAATTTGTTACCAATTAGCACCAATAATTTGATTGATAGGACCCAAATACTGGCACCAATTGGTTCATTGTTCAATTAAAATTGTTCATGCAAATTGTGCTCACACCCAAGTTTGTGTGCAAAGTTTTGAGTGCCATATATAGAATTTGGGGGTTAACAGTTACACTGCATTAACTGCTAACGCAGCACTGCATTAAGGGCCTTTCCAGTATTTCTTGCAGGTGTGCGGTAGACCAGGCGTAAACTGCTTTTTGTGTTGGAGCATGGCATAGGAAGAGTGGGTGTGGAAGATATTTGGCAGTTAATGCCCTGCACATACCATGCACTAACTGACTAACACAGAATTAATGCAGGACCGCCTACTGCTTCCTAAACAAGAGGCGTTAACCATCAAAGCCAATTACAGTCAATAATTGGATGGTATCAATTATGGACATAGGCACTCATATGGATTTGTGGATTTGCACGTGTATCTGCCAGCTTGCTATTCTATAACCCCGGGCATCTAAATCTTATATCACACAACCCAAAAGGGAGTAGGAGGAGCATAGGCGGAGCAGGGGCATTCGGAAAATGTGAGCGCAGTGTTATAGAATAGCACCATTTACACATCCAAATGCTATGAGTTGATATTTTGGTGCCGATTTCAGCACCTTTTACTGAATCTGGTCTTAGTGTCTGTGTAAATGGTGCATTGTTCCTGTGCATTAAAAAGTATAACTAATGCATGGCCAAAATGTAAAAATACTGGGATTAGTTTTGGGCTTGCCCTGTGTTAAAATCCTGCATAATACTGCTTTAAACTCAAAGCTTAGGACCCTGTTTACTAAGCCACACTGTAGGCATGCTAGCATTTTTAGCATGTGCTAACACTAGAGACACCTATATATTCCTATGGGTGTCTCTATCATTAGCACACGCTAATTTTTAGCATGTGTTAAATATGCTAGCGTAATTTAGTAAATAGGTCCCTTAATGCACTTTTGGGCCCCCTAGTTATCAATAACTGGGTTAACCAGTGGCGTTCCTTGGTCGGCTGCCACCCGGGATGGATCGCCACTGCACACCGCCCCCCCCCCCCCCCCACGGGTGAAGCGTCATCCGTCCCACCTGGGTGCAGCATGACACCCCCGGTGACACCCCCCTGCATCACCTCCAAGCCCCCCTCCCCCGGGTGCATTCTTCTTACCTGCTGTCGGCTCTGCTGGTTCCCTGTTCCTTCTGCCCCAGAACAGGAAGTAACAGCAGAGGGAGCAGGGAACCAGCAAAGCTGACAGCTGCGTGGCTGCTCCCTGCACCCCTCCTGCAGCATGCTCCCAGAGTGGACCGTCCTGCCCTCGGTACGCCACTAGGGTTAACAGAGCACAGCTTAACAGTAGCCCTCGTTGATAATTTTGGAAACTGAGGGTGGAAGAAAGTTACGTAAATTACTAACACATGAGTTCTATGCAGTATCAGAAAGCTGCATGTGACAAATAATGATTTTAGTTTTGTAAGTAATATGTTCCAGCACTGCTTTCTGAAGAGCGTAATTCACTAATTGCAGCATCACTAGGAAACTGTCTTTTCCAGGCTGAAATTAGAAAAGCAGCTGATGGGCTATTTTGAATTAGACAGTTATTACCACCATTTCATATATATAAGAAAGAATAAACTAGTCCACATCATGGGCAAACAGTGAGAAAAATAAAGAGAATATCGCAAAAAGGGAAAAAAAGGGACAACATTTTTTTTTTTTTACAAGATCCATATTCTAAGATCTAACTTCCACCATTTTTTTTTCTTTTCTTTATCTAACAAAAAAGTTTCTAATTGAGGTGGATCACAGAAAACAAATCATTTTTCTGTTCTCTGCTAAAGTTTTCTCTCTCTGATAGGGAAGTGAGGTTGGTGATTGATGTCAAGGTTCTGAAACCTTCTGGAATTCTGCCCCAACTGAATGTCTGCTTTAGCACTTCAGGGGAGTTATTAAATGTCACCACTGGACTATTTTTCACTAGGACAAATGAGGAAAAAAAATAATTCCAGAATCTTTGTGAAAAAGGATGCTATGTTGGAGAGCCAGGCCAAATGCTTAAGACGAGATTGTGTATCTACACAAACACATGTACATAAGTATTGCCATACTGGGAAAGACCAAAGGTCCATCAAGCCCAGCATCCTGTTTCCAACAGTGACCAATCCAGGTCACAAACACCACATCAGAAACTATAGAGCAAACCAGGGTGACACCTCTGGATAGCTTTTGGCCAGACAGGAGCACTGCACTGATGACTTTATGGTGAGAATTCGCAAAGGAAATTTCGAAACCATCTAGGAATGTAAAACTTTTGAAGTTCAAATGGAATATTTTGACACCCACCAGACAGGACTTAAAGATCTGGGTTTTCTATTACATTATAAACTATAAATTTATACTGCTTTGTCACCTTCTGATCACCCTTCCATCTCTCCCTGTTTCTCACCCACCCCTACTGAGACTGTCATTGGAATGCTTTTGTTTCACAAATATATTCTGTTATATAGATATAGTAGATGATGGCAGAGAAAGACCTGCATGGTCCATCCAGTCTGCCCAACAAGATAAACTCATATGTGCTACTTTATGTGTATACCTGACCTTGATTTGTATCTGTCATTTTCAGGGCACAGACCGTAGAAGTCTGCCCAGCACTAGCCCCGCATCCCAACCACTAGCCCCGCCTCCCCCACCGGCTCTGCCACCCAATCTCCGCTAAGCTTCTGAGGATCCCTTCCTTCTGAACAGGATTCCTTTATGTTTATTCCACGCATTTTTGAATTCCGTTACCGTTTCCATCTCCAGGAGGGCATTCCAAGTATCCATCACTCTCTCCGTGAAAGTACTTCCTGACATTTTTCTTGAGTCTGCCCCCCTTCAATCTCATTGCATGTCGTCTAGTTCTACCGCCTTCCCATCTATGGAAAAAGTTCGTTTGCAGATTAATACCTTTCAAATATTTAAACGTCTGTATCATATCACCCCTGTTTCTCATTTCCTCCAGGGTATACATGTTCAGGTCAGCAAGTCTCTCCTCATACATCTTGTAACGCAAATCCCATACCATTCTTGTAGCTTTTCTTTGCACTGCTTCAATTCTTTTTACATCCTTAGCAAGATACGGCCTCCAAAACTGAACACAGTACTCCATCTGGGGCCTCACCAACGACTTATACAGGGGCATCAACACCTCCTTTCTTCTGCTGGTCACACCTCTCTCTATACAGCCTAGCAACCTTCTAACTATGGCCACCGCCCTGTCACACTGTTTCGTCACCTTCAGATCCTCAGATGCTATCACCCCAAGATCCCTCTCCCCATCCGTACATATCAGACTCTCACCGCCTAACACATACGTCTCCCATGGATTTCTACTCCCTAATTGCATCACTTTGCATTTCCTCGCATTGAATTTTAATTGCCAAACCTTAGACCATTCTTCTAGTTTCTGCAGATCCTTTTTCATGTTTTCCACTCCCTCCCGGGTGTCCACTCTGTTACAAATCTTAGTATCATCCGCAAAAAGGCAAACTTTACCTTCTAACCCTTCGGCAATGTCACTCACAAATATATTGAACAGAATCGACCCCAGCACCAATCCCTGATGCACTCCACTACTCACCTTTCCCTCATCCAAGCGAATTCCATTAACCACCACCCTCTGGCATCTATCCTTCAACCAGTTCCTAATCCAGTTCACCATGTCGGGTCCTATCTTCAGCCTGTCAAATTTATTCAAGAGCCTCCTGTGGGGAACCATGTCAAAAGATTTGCTGAAATCTAAGTAGATTATGTCTATAGCACGTCCATGATTTAATTCTCCGGTCACCTAATCAAAGAATTCAATGAGATTTATTTGGCACTATTTACCTTTGGTGAAACCATGTTGTCTCGGATCTTGCAACTTATTGGCTTCCAGGAAATTCACTATCCTTTCCTTCAGCATCGCTTCCATTACTTTTCCAATAACCGAAGTGAGACTTACCGGCCTGTAGTTTCCATCTTCTTCCCTATCACCACTTTTGTGAAGAGGGACCACATCTGCTGTTCTCCAATCCCACGGAACTTCTCCCATATCCAAGGATTTATTAAACAAATCCTTAAGAGGACCCGCCAGAACCTGTCTGAGCTCCCTCAAGATCCTGGGGTGGATCCTGTCCAGTTCAATAGCTTTGTCCACCTTTAGATTTTCAAGTTGTTCATACACACTCTCTTCTGTGAACGGTGCTATATCCACTCTATTCTCATATGTACTTTTGCCAGTCAATCGTGGCCCTTCTCCAGGATTTTCTTCTGTGAAAACAGAACAAAAGTATCTATTTAGCAAATTTGCTTTTTCTCCATCATTATCTACATAGTGGTTCGCAGCATCTTTCAGTCTCACAAATCCCTTTTTAGTTTGTTCTTCTGCTTTCGCCAGACGTATCTCTCTCTCTCTTGGCTTCTTTCAGTTTCATCCAGTATTCCTCTCCGTGTTCCTCTTCTTGAGTTTTTCCGTATTTCAGGAACGCCAACTCTTTAGCTTTTATTTTCTCAGCCACTTGCTTGGAGAACCATATTGGTTTCCTTTTTCTCTTGCTTGTATTTACTCTCCTTACATAAAGGTTTGTGGCAAATGATGTCATAAGAACATTATTTGCTCATTTCTGATCTGAAGAAGGGTTACCTTTGAAAGCTCATCAAAAATGTATCATCTTATTTTCTTTTCTTTCTATGTATTACCAGAATGTACTGAAATAAGACCAAATTTCCCCCCATTTACATGAAACCATCCACTTGCCTTTAGTACTTTTGTTCTAAAGTAAAAGAACAACTTATTGTGTGAAGAAAAAAAAAAATATATATATATAATAAGAATATATTATACATATAATAAGGACTACATCAAGGCAAAGTAAACATCTGAATAGCACGATAGATGATGTTTCTATGCAGAACAGGTTAATATTTAAACAAACTCTCATGGTAACACATGTACAACCAGGAGAAAAAAAAAACAGGAACAGATGGGACGTTTCTTAAAGAGGAGAAATGATAGCTTGAGTCACAATTTCAAGCAACACCAAGATTTCCAGCATCAGATGCTTGACATACAAGGAGGAAACCTAAAGAAGGAGAATGAAAGAACTCACAACTTGTACTTTCAAATCCTCCATTTTGTACAATATCACTCTTCTTGGACGTATCTTCCTTACCACTAATTTCTTATAGCACTGAAAGAAAGTCATTACCAAAGCTGTTTCCCTGTATGACCAAGTCTGGTTATTCACCGTCTGAGGGCCCCTTTTACCAAGCTGCGGCAAAAGAGGGACGGCGCTGGCGTCGGCGTGTGTTTTGCACACACGCTTAGGCCCCCTTATATCACAGCTGGTAAAAGGGAAGGTCTCGCTTTCCAGCAGGAAATGGCCACGCGGCAAGTAAAGCACTTGCCATGCGGCCATTTCAGGGGGAGCCCTTACCGCCACCCATTGAGGTGGTGGTAAGGGCTCCCGCACTAACCTGCCGGTAACCGGGCAGTGTGTGGCACTGTCCGATTACCGCCGGATACGGTCCGGCGCTACAAAAAGAAATAAATTTTTGTAGCACCAGAAATGATGGTGCGGTAGGGGTGGGAAGCAGGGGCGTAGCCAGACTTTGGCGGGAGGGGGGTCCAGAGCCTGAGGTGAGGGGGCACATTTTAGGCCCCCCCCCCGGGTGCCGCCGACCCCCCCCACCATTGCTGAACCCCCATGCCACCAACTTTGACCCCCCCCCCGCCATTGCCGAACCCCCCACCACCAACTTTGACCCCCCCCCCGCTCCTGCCGCCAACCTGCTGTCGCTTACCTTAGCTGGCGGAGGGATCACAACCCCCACCAGCCGAGCCGAGGTCCTCTTCTTCCCAATCCCGCGCAAGGCTTCATTGTAGTCTGACGACGTGCAGGATGTCAGACTCACAGAAACAGAAGCCTGCGCGGCCACATTGCTAATCTGCAAGGTCAGGCTTCTGCATTACTACTACTTATCACTTCTATAGCGCTACAAGGCATACGCAGCACTTGTACACCATACATGAAAAGACAGTCCCTGCTCAAAGAGTTTACAATCTAGATAAGACAGGTAAACAGACAGAACAATTAAGGGGAAGGGAATAAATAGGTGAGGTTAAAGGACAGGGCAAGTGAGTAGTGGTTAGGAGTCAAAAGCAGTGGTAAAGAGGTGGGCTTTAAGTTTGGACTTGAAAACGGCCAAAGACGGGGCTAGACGCACAGGCTCGGGAAGTCTATTCCAGGCGCGAGGTGCTGCAATGGATAGGGGTCAGCAGATAATCTGTAGGTAGTATACTTTTTTATTCTGCAATTGGGCAGCAGAAGAGATGGTCCAGAAGTACATAAATCCAATAGGCAAAAAAACAAAGGGTCTCATCTATTAAAGTTTGTGCTTCGGTCCAACCTTGAAGGCTCTCTTGTGCTTTTTTTTTTGTGTGTGTGTATTTTGCAATTGGCCAGCTCAGGAGATATTCGCTGAAAGAAATTGTGATTTCTGAATAAAATTTCATTTTTTTCTTGATGGTATACGATACACATTTGCACTGCTTTCTAACCGGGCAACTCAAATATAATAGCAGATTCTGGATGTTAGACTTTAAAATGTAGAAGGCTGGATGAGTTGCACAAATGATATATTTGACCGAGATACAGCATCAGTTATCCTACCGCTTCATCACAGTGGTTCAGAAATATGACAAACTCTGGTTTCAAGGAAAGTTGCCAACCAGCCCTGCTACGATTAAGGAATCGCTGACGCGACAATAAACAGAATGCTGAGACAGGACAGAGCAGCTTGTTAAAAATTTTTTAAGGCCTGTGAGAGCAGGTTCCCAGGACAGATTAAACCCCAATATGTCCAATAAGCCCTAATGAAATGCAAGTTCACAATAGTTTTACAGCCGACAAAGCAGCTGATTTATTTAAGATCATGAAAAAGAACAAGCGCTGAATTTTCGTGCGACATCTTAACAGCACTGACATGCACTGCCCAGTCTACTTCACACAGTATGATGTGAGAAATCAATCACCTATGAATACAGAAAATTCACACTGCAGCCATGCCTTCAAGGTCAAAGCAATACCTTAGCTTCTTAGTCAACTACATTTCCATGGCTCTATTTACAAAACACCAGAAATAGCCATCCATCCTTCTCTCTCCACTTCCACTGTTGCCATTAAAACCCTTCCCTCTGACCAGAAAATACAAAAAAAAAAATTGTTCCACTTTTGCAAACCATAATCGTGAGTTTTTTCTGAAGGCGATACAGTGGCGCCCTTTGAAAGGTATAGGATGAATGCTTGCGATAATAGAGGGTTCTCCCCCCCCCCCATTAATATACTTATCTTTCACTTTCTTTTTATTCCATTCATGGTTTTTGCATTGATAAGATAAAAGAAAATCTAAGAGAAGAGGAACATTTTTTTTTTGCATTTACAAGCTCGAATAAGGAAAAGGCCACCGTGTTAAGATGGTGTGAGTGATTATTATGTTGGTTGAAATTCAGTGCAAATCTCCATTATTGTATCAACGCATAACACTCAACAATGAGCAAGCAAGAATGAAGAAATGGGTATAAACCAGTGCGTTTTTTCTAGCAAAAAAGGTGCCGGTATTCAAACGCTAGGCCACCCTTCAAGGGTGGGGTGATCACCGAGGGACCCGCCCCACAAAAGCCAGGCCCCCTGCAACCATCACAGAATCTATGACAAGGCAGAATTTGTGTGTAGAGCCTGAGCTCTTCCATTAAAACTTGGGGTCTATGAGTCAGTTTTAGCAGACAATAGAAAGGTGCTGATACTCAGTACCCCCAAGTACCCCCTCAAAAAAGCCCTGGAATAAACACAAAAGGTCCTTCTTTACCCTTATCTACTACACTTACTAAGCTGTGGCAAAAAGTGGACTTAGGGACTCATTTTCGAAAGAGAAGGACGTCCATCTTTCGACATAAATCGGAAGATGAACGTCCTTCTCCCAGGGATGTCCAAATCGGTATAATCGAAACCCAATTTAGGACGTCTCCAACTGCACTCCGTCGCAAGGATGGCCAAAGTTGAAGGGGGCATGTCGGAGGCGTAGCGAAGGTGGGACTTGGGCATACCTAACACTTGGACATCCTTGACCCATAATCGAAAAAAACAAGAACGTCCCTGACGAACACTTGGACATTTTCACCCGGACCTGTTCTTCTTAAGACTGAGGCACAAAAAAGTGCCCAAAATGACCAGATGACCTCCGGAGAGAATAGGGGATGACCTCCCATTACTCCCCCAGTGGACACTAACCCCCCTCCCACCCTCAAAAAACATCTTTAAAAATATGTCGTGCCAGCTTCAGATGTCATACTCAGGTCCATGACAGCGCATGCAGGTCCCTGGAACAGTTTTAGTGGGTACTGCAGTGCACTTCAGTCAGGCGGACCCAGGCCCATACCCGCCCTACCTGTTACATTTGTGGATGGAACAGCGAGCTCTCCAAAACCCACCACAAATCCACTGTACCCATATGTAGGTGCCTCCCTTCACCCATAAGGGCTATGGTAGTGGTGTACAGTTGTGGGGAGTGGGTTTTGGGAGGGTTTTGGGGGGGCTCAGCACACAAGATAAGGGAGCAATTTATGAAGTCCACTGCAGTGCCCCCTAGGGTGCCCGGTTGGTGTCCTGGCATGTCAGGGGGACCAGTGCACTACAAATGCTGGCTCCTCCCATGACCAAATGGCTTGCAATAGGACGTTTTTGACATGGACGGCTTTGGTTTTGAAAATCGCCGAAAGTCAGAAATGTCCATGTCTAGGGACGTCCCAATTTAAGGATTTGGACGTCCCTGACGGTATTTTCGAAACAAAAGATGGACGTCCATCTTGTTTCCAAATAAGGGTTTCCCCGCCCCTGGATTTCGCCATTTTGCAAGGACATCCAAATCGCAACTTGGATGACCCTTTCGAAAATACCCCTCTTAGCAGGCCCTTGCATAGGTTTTTCCCTTGCACTAAGGCCACTTTTGCCACAGCTATGTAGGGGGAGAGATTCTATAAATGGTGCCTACAAAAAAAAATTGGGACTGGAATCAGTGTCAACTAAGCATATTCTATAAGCAGTGCCTAAATTTAGGTGCGGTATATAGAATACACTTACCGTATTTTTCGGACTATAAGACGCACCGGACCATAAGACGCACCTAGGTTTTAGAGGAGGGAAATAGGAAAAAAAAAATTTTCCTTTTTCCCTCCTCTAAAACCTAGGTGCTCCGGTGCGTCTTGTCCGAGTTTTGGACCTCCGTCCCGTACTTACACGATTCCATGTTCCCTGGTGGTCTAGTGACGTCGGGGCAGGAAAGAGCCCCCTCTTTCCTGCCCATCGCGCTGCACTCCGTGCTCCTCAATGCATTGAGGAGCACGGAGTGCAGCGCGATGGGCAGGAAAGAGGGGGCTCTTTCCTGCCCCGACGTCACTAGACCACCAGGGAACATGGAATCGTGTAAGTACGGGACGGAAGTCCAAAAACGCTACCTTCGGACTATAAGACGCACCCCCCATTTTCCTCCCAAATTTTGGGGGAAAAAAGTGCGTCTTATAGTCTGAAAAATACGGTAGTTCATATCTCAGCACCTAAAACTATGTGTATCCATTTACACCATCAAAAATGTGGTGTAAATTCTAGCATGAAGATTTGGGCTCACTGGGCCATATTGTATAAATATGCGCGTAAATTTCAGAAAGCCCACTAAATGCCCATTTCCCTGCCCATAAACATGCCCCTTTTTGCCTTCGTGTGTTAGAAGTTAGGCACAATTCGTTCCAGAATACGCTTAGCGAGTTGTGTATGTAAATTTTAATTATTGCCAATTAGTGCTCATTATTGCTTGTTAAGTGCTGTCATCAGCGCATTAACCTTGTTAAGTTATGCGCCTTGTTATAGAACCTGCTTGGATTTTGGCGAAGATCTCTAGACGCGCTATATAGAATCTGTCCGATTTTCCATTTCTTGTATTGATAGCCATGTGCCAAAAGATAACGCAAAAGAGTTTCCTAATTCAAGAGCAGCAGAAATACGTTTTCCCTCACGGAGCAGCAAAGCAGCTGCAAAATGCTGACTGTATCAAAGTTTGTCTGAGACTTATTTTGCCTAGGAGTCCTGAAGGAAGTATCTAAAAGATGAAGCTATAAAGATTTTCAAGATAAATGCTTGTTTCTAGAACTTATATTAAGGACATGAATAGCATGAGAAGAAATAAGAAATTTTTAAAAAATATACACTGAAAATGGATGTTCCTGTTGAGTTGAATTAAAAATAAAGGGGAGGAGCCAGCGATAGACAAGAAGGAAACAAACTACCTGAATTTTCTGTTTTTTTTTTCCCTACCCCAAATTCTAGGTTAAAAAAAACAAACAAAAAAAAGAGTATTTTGAAAAGCACTCTGAAGTAAGACATTAACAGGAACATTGCAGTAAATGGTAATAATTTCACAGTGGTGTTCGATTATTTAGTTACATGTACTAATGTTGCCTTTTTCATATCCATTAAAAAAATTACCACATGACAACTTACCACCATCCATTTTGAAGTTGGTTAGGGCTCAGGCGGTAATGCTGCTCTAACCAGTTAGCATGCGATGATGTAGCTGTACTAACTGATTAGCACATGGATTAGCATGAGCTAAATACCTTAGCACATCCCGTGATACACCATTTAAAGCTGCGTTAGCACCTAGCGTGGCTAGCGTGGCTTTGTGAAAGGGCCCCTTGTGGGTTCTCTCTTTGTAGTGAAAGATCATGGAAGTTGAATCTACGGTGACATGCAAACTGGCTAGCATTAGGCACTCCTGGGACATAGGCTTGTGCATTTTCTCTGAAGCAGTTTGCATGCATTTAAATGAATGTCCCCAAAATATATTCTGCAGATTAAATGAATTCTCTGAAGTTCCTTAACCTTTTGTAAATGAACATCTCTAAATGGAAATTGTTTTTACTCGTTGCAATGCAACCAAAGAAAAATGCAATAGGATGAAAATGTCAAAAGAGTCAAATTAACCTTTTTTGATTGATGACTAATCTTCAAAGATAGGCGTGCATGTGAAGACGTGAAATCTCCGATGCTGCATGGGCCACCAGGGCTGGAATCAATAAGCGGGGGAAAAAATGAAGTGTTTCAATACACTGAAGTCTTGACAGTAAAGCTATGTATTATTCATATGAGAAGAAATCTTGTTGTAATGATGGGAAGGCAGATTGGAAGGGCTTGCTGTTTTGAAATAAGTTTGAAACTTAAGAGAAAAATTACATTATTAAAATGAGTTTTGATTTAATCCCACAGAACACAGAGATCACTTCTACACAAGAGAAGAGCACTCCCAAGAAATTTACATTTGTGCTGCGGAGGCATAACAGGTATCTTCAAGGTTAAAAACATATTACACTGTTGTCTTCCTTTGCAACAGGCCTGTTACTATAAAATCTTAGTTATAACCAGCTCACATTGTATACCACAAAATTCTGCTGTAACAAACAGCCTTAACGTGAAGAAATTCATTGACGCCTAAGTCCATATTTATAAGTAGAGACCACTGTGCATTTCTTTACCTATTCACAGGACCATTCGTGGTACGAATTCCAAGACTTCTACATACTTTGGATAAATATTAAAAACAAAGGAAAGAGGGTTGCCTTAGGGAAGTGCAGAAGAACTAGGGGGTCCTTTTACTAAGCCGAGTAAGCGTCTATGCATGCCCAATGCACACCAAAATGAAGTTGCTACCCGGCTACTGCGTGGGTCTTGCTGTAATTTCACTTTTGGCGTGCATCCAATATGCGTGTCCGAAAAATAATTTTTATTTTCAGACACGCGTATCGGATCCACGTCAAGTGGCATTTGACACGCGTAGGTCATTACCACCCGGTTACCATGTGAGATTTTACTGCTAGGTCAATGGCTGGCGGTAAGGTCTCAGACCCAAAATGGATGCACGGCAGCTGGAAGCAACAAAAGGTGTATCAGTGGACAGTTTCGACCTTTCTGGATTTCTGGAAGAGTCCAATCCAGTAATATCACAGGTAACATTGATTGTTTCCTTTGCATTGGGACCAGATCGTAACTTGATCCTGAGATTGAATTTTCCTAAATCAAAAGTTGTCTTAATGTTTCCTGACCTCTGTAGGGCTGCTCAGCTTTATGGCTTTTAAGTCTCAGGTAATGCCTCTGGGACGATCATTTTTCTTATAATTTCTCTGTAAATGTTTCATTAAATTTGAGTCTTGGTTTGCTTATTACTGTATTAGAAAAAAAAGTTACAATAAAGAAATTTGAACTAAATGCAGTACTTTAAAGCAACACTGATCACAGAATTTAAAAATGGGGTGGTGAGCTCTAGAATTTATGCATCTAACTTAGGACTGTTTTACTACATAGTAAGTGATGGCAGATAAAGACCTGAATGGTCCATCCAATCTGCCCAACAGTCACACTCATTATCAATTCATGATTAATTCAACAATGAATGAGAATATTATATGCTTTATCACAAGTCTTTCTTTGGTGTTTCTGGGACATAGACTGCAGAGGTCCACCTCACTCTGTCCTTATGGTTCACCTACTGGAGTTGCCATCAAAGCCTACTCCAGCCAATCTAAATAGGTCTTGACTTGTCATTTGCAGGACCCAGACTGTAAAAGTCTGCCCAGCACTTTCCTCAGTTCTAGCTAGTGAAATTGCCATTGAAGTCCTTTCCAGCCTATCCTAAACTTTTTATTATTGTTTTACAACATCTATTTTCTAAATAGAGTTCCTCTGTGCTCATCCCATGCCTTTTTCAATTCCATTACTGTTTATGTCTCCACCACCTCCTTCGGTAGGGCATTCCAAGCATTGACCACCCTCTCCATGAAAAAGAATTTCCTGACATTACTCCTAAGTCTACCACCCTGCAATCTCAAATACTAAATGCTGTTACGACCAGTACGTAAAGCATTTTGTAGTATTTTGCCTGTGGTAATCTGCACATTACCTATTTTTTAAAATATACTTTTAAGGGTTTTTATAGGGAAACAAGATGGCGTCCGGAAGGGAACGCTAGCCAGACGGCTCATCACCCGTTTTCCCTCAATCTTCAACAATTATTACCTGGAGATGCCGAAGCGGAGGGGCAAGCAGCGGGTGACTCCCGCCACAGCTGCTGTGGTTTCGGGACCGATGGACCGTTTGCGATGCCTGTGAGAGGTACGGGGCAGGATTCCTCGTTGCAGGAGGGAGCGATGGGAGGTTCCTCGCTCCCTCAGCTTGAGGCCGATATCACCTTTAGCCCCGAACAGCGGAGCCCTCCGATGATGCCGGCAAGGGGTCTACAGCAGGGGCAGGAAGCACTCGGCGTCTCTGACCTGGAAGTGCATCCAGTAGAGGGAACTGCAGCAGACCAAGAATTGCCAGCTTTGGAAGCCGGAGGAAGAAGAATCAATGAATTGCTGGCTGGGAATCAGGAGCAGACATTGAAGAAAGATTTGACTGAGCTTGCTATACCCAGTAAGTCATTTTTGCCTTCTAAACCTGGAAATATAACTCTTGACTCGATTTGGGAAGCCTTGGTAGAGCTCGAGAATTCTTTTTCACAGAAGATATCTCAGGTGCTACAAGCAACTTAATTGCCTTTGGAAAAAATTGAAACTTTAGAAAATAGAATGAGTAATACTGAGAAATCTTTATTGTCATATAATGAAGCATTAAAAACTTCTCAACAAATACAAACTAATTTGATAAAAGAAAATATTATATTGCATCAAAAGACTGAAAATTTGGAAAATCAACTAAGAGCTAAAACTCTTAGGTTGATTAATTTTCCAAAAACCTCATTAATGGCTCCACTAATAATGTTTAAGAAATATTTATCAGACATTTTAAATGTAACACCCATTTTTATGTACTTATGTAAGATTCCCGAACAAGCATATCCTCCAATTTCAAAAATTTACTATTTACCTCCATATAAAATTGAGAAACAAAAAGATACAGTGGGCCAACAAGAACAAAGATCTGATGCTTCATTTGACATATTGAATTTAACGCAAGAATTTCAAAAAGAAGAAATGACGACGACTCCAGCAACATTGATTGTCTCTTTTGTGTTAGAACCCGACCGCGATTGGGTCCTTAAACAATTTTTCCGTCATAGAGATGAACTCTTTATGAATAATAAAATTAGAGTATTTCCAGATATTGCTAGAGCAACACAGAAGAGACGCCAAGCGTTTTTGAAGCTCCGTCCAAGGGTTCTACAGTTGGGAGGACTATTCTGGTTAAACTCTCCATGTAAATGCGTGATAAAAGTTAGCTCAGTTAAATATATTTTCTATGACGCAATTCAATTAAGTAATTTTCTTGATTCTAAGTACATAAGTACATAAGTACATAAGTAGTGCCATACTGGGAAAGACCAAAGGTCCATCTAGCCCAGCATTCTGTCACCGACAGTGGCCAATCCAGGTCAAGGGCACCTGGCACGCTCCCCAAACGTAAAAACATTCCAGACAAGTTATACCTAAAAATGCAGAATTTTTCCAAGTCCATTTAATAGCGGTCTATGGACTTGTCCTTTAGGAATCTATCTAACCCCTTTTTAAACTCCGTCAAGCTAACCGCCCGTACCACGTTCTCCGGCAACGAATTCCAGAGTCTAATTACACGTTGGGTGAAGAAAAATTTTCTCCGATTCGTTTTAAATTTACCACACTGTAGCTTCAACTCATGCCCTCTAGTCCTAGTATTTTTGGATAGCGTGAACAGTCGCTTCACATCCACCCGATCCATTCCACTCATTATTTTATACACTTCTATCATATCTCCCCTCAGCCGTCTCTTCTCCAAGCTAAAAAGCCCTAGCCTTCTCAGCCTCTCTTCATAGGAAAGTCGTCCCATCCCCACTATCATTTTCGTCGCCCTTCGCTGTACCTTTTCCAATTCTACTATATCTTTTTTGAGATACGGAGACCAGTACTGAACACAATACTCCAGGTGCGGTCGCACCATGGAGCGATACAACGGCATTATAACATCCGCACACCTGGACTCCATACCCTTCCTAATAACACCCAACATTCTATTCGCTTTCCTAGCCGCAGCAGCACACTGAGCAGAAGGTTTCAGCGTATCATCGACGACGACACCCAGATCCCTTTCTTGATCCGTAACTCCTAACGCGGAACCTTGCAAGACGTAGCTATAATTCGGGTTCCTCTTACCCACATGCATCACTTTGCACTTGTCAACATTGAACTTCATCTGCCACTTGCACGCCCAATCTCCCAGTCTCGCAAGGTCCTCCTGTAATCGTTCACATTCCTCCTGCGACTTGACGACCCTGAATAATTTTGTGTCATCGGCGAATTTAATTACCTCACTAGTTATTCCCATCTCTAGGTCATTTATAAATACATTAAAAAGCAACGGACCCAGCACAGACCCCTGCGGGACCCCACTAACTACCCTCCTCCACTGAGAATACTGGCCACGCAAACCTACTCTCTGCTTCCTATCTTTCAACCAGTTCTTAATCCATAATAATACCCTACCTCCGATTCCATGACTCTGCAATTTCTTCAGGAGTCTTTCGTGCGGCACTTTGTCAAACGCCTTCTGAAAATCCAGATATACAATATCAACCGGCTCCCCATTGTCCACATGTTTGCTTACCCCCTCAAAAAAATGCATTAGATTGGTGAGGCAAGACTTCCCTTCACTAAATCCGTGCTGACTTTGTCTCATCAGTCCATGTTTTTGTATATGCTCTGCAATTTTATTCTTAATAATAGCCTCCACCATCTTGCCCGGCACCGACGTCAGACTCACCGGTCTATAATTTCCCGGATCTCCTCTGGAACCCTTCTTAAAAATCGGAGTAACATTGGCTACCCTCCAGTCTTCCGGTACTACACTCGATTTTAGGGACAGATTGCATATTTCTAACAGTAGCTCCGCAAGTTCATTTTTTAGTTCTATTAATACTCTGGGATGAATACCATCAGGTCCCGGTGATTTACTACTCTTCAGCTTGCTGAACTGACCCATTACATCCTCCAAGGTTACAGAGAATTCGTTTAGTTTCTCCGACTCCCCCGCTTCAAATATTCTTTCCGGCACCGGTGTCCCCCCCAAATCCTCCTCGGTGAAGAGTTTGCAGCTAATCCTAGTCAGCAAATGCAGGTTCTGTCTACATCTACTCCGTAAATAGGATAGTAACAGGCATATTATGTTCTCTTCTTTTTTTCTATCTTATGTATTAATGAGAATTAGTTTTCCTGGAATTTTACCTTGTTTCTCCTCTCAAATGGTGGACTTGAAATGGACGAGATAAAGTAATCTCTTTAGACTTTGAATTTCCTATGAAAATGATGTATAATTTCTTCCATTTTTTCCATTACAAGTGTTCTTGTAATAATTTGTTAAAACTTATAAATAAAACAATTAAAAAATATATATACTTTTAAGGAGGGGGCGTGTCATGTGTTATCCAGCTAGTGCACTAGGATTGGTGCACAATAGGGACCAGATTCTATATGAGGCGCAGTGAGTAGCGTAAGTTAAATTGTGCTTGCAGCTGATTTACGTGTGCTACTCAACTGAATAACAAACCAATCAGCGATGATGATTGGTCAAACAATTATCACTATAATTGGCAATAATTGGAATTTAAGCGTGCTTCTTTTTAAGTGTATTCTTAAATGAGGCCAATTCTAAAAAGAGGAGCACGTAAATTGCAACAGGCATAGCTTAAATAGGGCTGCAGCCATGGGAGGAGTGTGGGTGTGTCAGGGGCGTTACTCAAATTTACAAGTGTCATTATAGAATTTGGAGTAGGGTTACCATATTTTGTCCCCCAAAAAGGACACATGCCCTGCCCCACCACACACCTGCTCCACCCCACCACACACCATGCCCTGCCCCCTTTCACACCCTTGCTCTGCCTCTGTCACATTTTCTCCTCCCCCCGTCATATACCCCGTCGCCCCCCCTCCCCATCACCCCCTCCCCTTACCTTACTACTGCCCTGGCGGTCTAGTGACCTCTTCAAGCCCCCTCTTTCCTGCCCCGGTCACTTCAACTTTCGGCGGCCATTTTGAATTGGCGCTAAGGATCACCAACAGGAAGGATGCATGCAGGGCAGCGCTCCGGCCAGGAAAGAGGGGGCTCTTTCCTGCCCCGAAGGCGGAAGAGGTCACTAGACCACCAGGGCACTAGTAAGTAAGGGGAGGGGAGGCTAGCAATCTGCCCGTTTGTCCAGAAATCCGGACAAACAGGCAGATTGGCAAAACCCGCCCGGTTGCCCAGACATGCCCTCAAAAAGAGGACATGTCCGGGTAAATCCGGACATATGGTAACCCTAATTTGGAGGAAAAGTGTCTAGATTTAAGCATGAGTATTTACACCAGGTTTTCAGTGGCATAAATGGCCATGCTTAAAGGTTGGAGCATTCCCTGGTCCTATGCACTATTCTTTACACTACAGCTAAATTTAGGTGCATTATTTAGAATAGCGCTAGGTGTGTTAATCGGACCAATCTAGATTTTAGACACCATTTACAGAATCTAGCCCTAACTGGATAACACAGGGTTAAATGTGGGAACGCTTACCGCCTCCTATAGATAAAGCTTATCACTGCATTTTCAAATCTCTGCTGGTGATTATTACAAGACTGCTGAATCCCCCGAGGACGATCTGATTGCTATTATGGAAAGGTCTTTCATGTTTTAGAAAATCTTTTTGTCTTGGAATGAAAGGAAAATGAAGATGAAGTGCAGAACTACAACAAATGAGACTGAAGGGATTGAAGTGCGACGAGTTATCTGACTGTGCTACGCGAGTCCCAGCGTCTCTCCCCAAGGAATGTTAATCAGGCAGTAGAAATTCTGGAAACAATGCCGTTCTCATCAGAACTAATCATCATTTAGAGGTACTCTGTTAGGTCTGCCTAATGCATGTTTACTAAAGGTTACCGGTGTACAATTCACTCTTGTATTGCACATCTATGGCTCCGAATGTACAGACTATGGTTTAAAAGGCTGGTAATGCCACTCAGTAGATTCACCCAAACCGCAATGCCCCATTAGGCATGAAATTAAAAGGCATATAAAGCAAGTAGCCAATATCAACATTAATTGGGTTTTCTTTTTTTAATGGGAGGTACTATTTCTAAATACAAGAACCTCAATTTGGCATAGAACACCTAGGTAGGAAGTGGGACAACCAAGTTGTGATCAGCAGGAACAGATAAGAATCACGTTCAAAAAAAGAACGGCATCACTTGGGGGGTCCTTTTACAGAGTGGCAGCAGTGGCCCACCCACATAAGCCTCAGGCCCACCCAACAGTAGTATACGTTTAGCGGTAGCTGGTGGGGATCCCAATCTCTGCCAGCTGAAGACTTCCCCTTGATGGTAACGAAAATGCTGTTCTCCACGATACTGGCACCTACGCATGCTCAGTTTTCAGCGCATGTCTGCTGCAGACTGCCAAGGTGGAGAGAAGCATTTTTCCACCAGCTGAGATTTTTTTTTTGGTGCGGTGGAGAACACTTGGTGCCCACCCACTTCTTGCCTAGGCCCACCCAAAATCTGCTGTCTGGCTACGCCCTGAGCGAGTAGTAAGCCCAATGCAGGCTTACTACTCGCACTTCTGGGACTACTGCCGGCCCATAATGGCCACCAGCAGTAGTCCCGCCCCAAGTGTGCGCCATTTCTGGGGGAGGGGAGAAGAAAACCCCGGGAAACAGCTTGCACGGCGATAACCTGGCAGTAATCAGGCAATGCCACACGCTGTCCAGTTACTGCCGGGTTAGCGCGGGAGCCCTTACTGCCACCTCAATGGGTGGCAGTAAGGGCTCCCCACTACATGGCCGCACGGTAACAGTTATCTCACCACATGGCCATTTGGGGGGGGGGGGGGGCTTTTACTGGCTGCAGAAAAAAACCAGCCCTGATGCACGGGAAAAACAGCCCCCTTGACATTTTCAACATGTAGGATGCTGATTTTACAACTTCTGCACATGAGTGCAGGCACCTGTATAGAAAAGCATCAGATCTGACAATGGGGTTACATCTTCCGTTTGGAAACCTATTTGTGGGGTTCCCCAAGAGTCTCCACTTTCTCAATCATGGTTTAATTTGATAATGGGCTTTCTAGGCACTGTTTCACTACCTGCTTGGAGCCTCAAATAGATAATTTAAGGGTCCTTTTACTAAGCTGAACTAATGGATTTAGCGCACACATTATATTCTTATAGACATTTTATTGTTTCACACGCACTAAATCTGTTAGTGCACCTTTGTAAAATCTTCCTTAATTAACCTTAATCTTTACTAACAGTTAAGATTGAGTTTCTCTCACTTCCACGATGAGCATTTTGTCTTGCTGCTTCAACTAATATTATCTCTATCGGATTACTGTAATTTTGTTTGTATTGGCATTACAGAAAAGTTACAAAACACAGCTGCCAGAATGATTTTCAAGTATAAAAAGAACGATAGGGCCATTCCCCTTTTGACAAAACTTCATTTGCTTCTGCTTAGAGCATGAATAATTTATAACATTTCTTGTCTTCTTTTTAAATCACGCTATAACCAAACAGAGAATTTGAGTGCCTTGTTAAACAGACCAATTCCAGTTCATATTTTTTGTACGCTTATGATTAAAACTTGCTTAACTTTCCACCAAGGGGGGTCTTTATAAGAAACACTTAAACAGTTCTTTTCTTTTTCAATCTGCGTATCTCTGGGATAGTCTTCCTGTGGAAATAAGAAAGTTCTTATTACTCTTTACATGAGGCATTAAAAACTTTTTCAGTATATTTTTAACTATATAAAATTCACTTATTTCTATTTTTTCCGTGATTTTGTTATCTCAAAATTGTTTTGGCTTCCTTATTGTACACTTCTCAGGACACATTTGGGAACAGGCAAGTAACTCTGGTCTCACCAGTCCGGGCACCAGATAGCTCGTCACAGGTCAGGGGCACCCGAGACCAGGTCCAAATCCAGAAGGCCATAGGATATTAAGTCGGGGCTTTTATTCTTTATGCACTCTGCACATTTTTCTCTGTTAATCCAGAAGCAAGTAACTCCCCACTCAAATGCAAAGAAAAGACTCCAGTCCAGAGTTTTATATGCAACTAGGAAAAAATGCCCGTTTCTGAGCAGAATGAAACGGGCGCTAGCAAGGGGCCCCCTCCCTCCGTCCCTCGAAGCTACTTGCCTTGTTCGCTGTGGGCCGTTTCAGCCCTCGAGTGTCAATAGCTCCGCCCTCGACGTCATGACGTTTTGACGCGTCATGACGTTTTGACGCGAGGGCGGTGCAGACACTCCGGGGCACACCGGATATCTCGGGCGCCTCAACTTCCGTGGAGGCTTCAGAACGTTGGGGTTGCCTTTTATATATATAGATAACCAGAACTTTACTGAAGATTCTGCAACGGTCAGTTCAAATCCGTCTTGAAACAAACATTCAATTCGTAATTCAGCTTGGTATCCAAAAAAATAATTCCAAGCAAAACTCAGGGTATGGTATCTTCTTCAAATGCAATTTATAATTCTACAGCTCCTCCTGCCCATACCTATCCCTTCTGGGTGAAACAACCTAAATCTGTGCCTGCAGCATTAGTGCAGCAAGCAGATCGTCCTTGAATCAGACCTCCCTGTCTGTCCAGATTTACCTCTCTGGGCTACCACCTTTGGCTCCGAACAGGCTCTTTCCTGTTCCCTGCTTCCAGGTTGGGATCCTCTACTTTCTACCTGGAGCACTCCTCCACTTCACGGTTAATGCTTTACTGGCAGAAACCTTCCTCTTTGGTCAGGCTTAGTTTCTTGAACCAATCCAGGAAACCCCCCTCTTCTCAAGGGTTCCGGCGGGGGTGGAGGCAACCAAAGACCTTGTTCAAACCCCAACACTAACATTTATTAACTTTTAAACTCTTCCCCTAGGGGGATCTTTCTTTATTAAGTTCCCATGTAAATGTTTAATTTCTTATGATTCTAATAATTTTCTTTTTACTGACCCCATGAAACTTCAAGAATTTGTAATTGCTAAAGAAAGCTTGAGAAATCCCTCTGGGGCAACTAACCAGAATAACGCTGCTGTTTGATTGTATAGTTGGTTTAACCTCTGTTCAAAATTTAAGATGATATTGTGTTTAAGTACAATTTCTAATTCTTGGATCCCACCGGTAGTGGTCTATGAAAATGAGAATATTTTCCTGTATGCAATTTTCTGTTAATGATTAATTTCTAATAATTTCTGTTATTGCGTTCTTTTGCGAATGTTATAATTTAAAATTAATAAAGAAATTAAATAATAAACTCTTCCCCTACTGTCTTTCAGCTACCAGAAATATTTCCTTTTGCAATTTACAAAGGAACCCATCCCCTTTGACTGAATCCATTACCACCCACAACCTCAGAATTCTCCCCTCAGTAGCTCTGGAGAGTTCTCTCATGATTTTAGTAATCCCCATTATAACGGGGAATTACAAGTGGTATATAAAAATCTGGATTAGGTTAGATTAGATTAGAACTAGGTGGAAAAATAAACTTTTAAAAACCATTTTGAAATGATTGAGCATTACTGAAGTGAGCATAATTGCCCCCTCAATTATGTTTACAAACCCAAAGTCCAAAAGAGGTTTGTGGACACTGGCACCTGTTCTAAGACAGGCATAACTCCCAATCTCTTTTATAAAATGTTTTCATGTATTCCCATTGCAAATTTGGAAATACACGCACATTTTTCCTGCCTGCTCAAAACACATCACAAAATGCCTCCTTGGAATCTATGCAGGCAAACAGTGGTTTTCCCAAATAACTATTTATGGGGTCCTTTTACTACGGTGTGCTGAAAAATGGCCTGTGGTAGTGTAGACATGCGTTTTGGACGCAAGCAGAATTATTGTTTAGCACACCTAGAAAAAATACTTTTGCCGAAAACGGGCATGCGGCAAAATAAAAATTGCCACACGTCCATTTTGGGTCTGACACCTTACCACAAGCCATTGACCTAGTGGTAAGGTCTCATGTGGTAACCGGGCAGTAATGGTCTCCGTGCACCAAATGCCACTTGACTCGTGTAGCTGCTGCGCCAGAAAATAAAAAATATTTTTCAGACACTCATAGTGGACATGAGCCAAAATTGACATTACCGCAAGGGCCACGTGGTAACCGAGTGATAACTCCAATTTGGTGCATGTTGGGTGCATGTAAGCACCTACATGGTTTAGTAAAAGGGCCCCTATATGTGTGTTGATCATTTACCCCTGGGTTCTATATATGGTGTCCAGATTTTGATGTGCTTCTGAGAGGCGTGCACAACTGGATGCTAACAACAAAATATTTGATGTTAATTAGCATCAATTAGGATTTGTACACACATTTGGCTGTGCGCTATAACACCTGGCACCTAAATTCTATAGCGCACAATGGGAGAAGGCATGGGCGGGTCATGACAAATTACAAAAAATTGCACGGGTTTTCTGGTGTCCATTTTTGAGTGTCATTTAGAGAATTTCTCCCTTACAGTGCCGCTACTCACCTCTGAGGCGTCGGAATCCTCCCTGTGCTGTGAAATTTGAACTGAGCAATTTGGATTCGCTTCTTCCCTGCACACTCTCTAGGCCTTTAAAATCACTGCAGCTTCCTGAATTCACAGCTGTTTCCTGTCACTCCTGCTTCCATAGCAGGAGCGGTTGCCGACGTCAACAGCAGGTGGCCATAGTAACAGCCCACCTCTGAGCCACTCCTCTTTTATATGAGCTACATTGGTTACCAATAAGAGATAGAATAAATTATGCATTTTCATTCACCAAATCCTGTTTGGTCAAGCCCCATCATATATGAATAATCTTATTGAATTACCCCCTCGTAATGCTGTTTCATCATTTAAAGAATCTCTTCTCTTACATTTCCTTATCTGTAAGAATATGATATATAAAACAATTCACTCTGCTAATTTCTCCTATCAAGGCACCGAAATTTGGAATTCTTTTCCTAAATCAATCAAGTTTACAGATTATTACCTAACTTTTAGAAGTCTTCTAAAAACACGTTTCTTCATTCTGGCCTTTCTGAATACAAAGAATTATTTGAATTTTACCCACACCCTTTTCTTTAATCTTATTTTCCATGTAGTCCTGCCTAATTATGCTCTCACCTATCCACCCTTAATTATTTTTTTGTCCTTGAGATAGTCTAAATCCCTGGTTACTTACTGTACCTGTATTAATTTGCTTCTTGCAGTTATTGTAATTTGTGTTATATTCTGTACATTATTATGTTTTATTCACTTTATTGTTTGTTTGCAAGCTACATTGAACTTGGAGTATATTTCGGGCTAATGTGGGGTATAAATGTCATGAATAAATAAATTAATAGAATTACCTGTAAAGTCTTCTATGGTAAGTGATTATTGGGCTTCATTACAGTAGAAGTTTCTTTTGACTCTGCAGCTTTTTCTAGTCCTTTACTTTTCCAGCTCACTTTGGAAGTAGGGCAGGGATTTGGCACTATGATCCTTCACTTGCAATAACCCTCTCCCTCAACACATAAGAGCACAATAGCCATACTGGGATAGACCAGTGGTCCATCTAGCCCAGTATCCTGCTTCCAACAGTGGCCAACCCAGGTCACAAGTACCTGACAGAAATCCAATTAGTAGCAACATTCCAGAATCACAAAGAATACCAAGATTCCATGCTACCAATCCCAGGGCAAGAAGTGGCTTCTCCCATGTCCATCTCAATAACAGACTATAGACTTTTCCTCCAGGAACTTGCCCAAACCTTTTTTAAACCTAGATACGCTAACTGCCGTTACAACATCCTCTAGCAATGAATTCCAGAGCTTAACTATTCTTTGCGTGAAAAAATATTTCCTCCTATTTGTTTTAAAAGTATTTCCATGTAATTTCATTGAGTGTCTCCTGGTCTTTGTACTTTCTGAAAGAGTGAAAAATCAATTCACTTTTACCCGTTCTACACCACTCTGGATTTTATAGATTATACACCTCACTCATATCCCCCCTCAGCTGTATCTATTCCAAGCTGAAGAGGCCTAATCTCTTTAACCTTTCCTCATATGGGAGGAGTTCCATCCCCTTTATCATTTTGGTCGCGCTTCTTTGAAACTGTTATAATTCCTCTATATCTTTTTTGAGATACGGTGACCAGAATTGACTGCAATGCTCAAGGAGAGGTCACACCATGGAGCAATACAGAGGCATTATAATATTACTAGTATAAAAGGCCCATTTCGGTAGGCAATGAAACGGGTGCTAGCAAGGTAATCCCCCCCTGCAGCGTCCTTCCTGTCTCCCCTGCCCCCCCTGCAGCCACCCATCTGGGCTCAGGACCCCCTCCCCACCAACCCTCCTCTCCCCCTGCAGCCACCCATGTCCAGCGACTCTCCTCTCCCCCTGCAGCTACCCATGTCCAGCGACCCTCCTCTCCCCTACCCCCCTACAGCCACCCATGTCCAGCAACCCTCCTCTCCCCCTGCAGCTACCCATGTCCAATGACCCTCCTCTCCTTTCCCCTTGTCCCCCTGTAGCCACCCATGTCCAGCGACCCACCTCTCTCCCCTGCCCCCTCTGCAGCCACTCATGTCCAGTGACCCTCCTCTCCCCCTGCCCCCCTGCAGTGTCCCTTCTGTCTCCCCTGCCCTCCCCTGCAGCCACCCATCTGGTCTCAGGACCCCTTCCCCACTCCCTCTTCCCTGCCCTCCCGCAGCCATCCATGTCCAGTGACCCTCCTCTCCCCCTATAGCCACCCATGTCCAGCAACCCTCCCCTCGCCCCCCTCCAGCCACCCATGTCCAGCGACCCTCCCCTCCCCCCTCGGTGCATCACCCAAACTCCTACCCCCCCAGCGCATCACCCAAGCCCCTACCCCCCCTCGGGCACATCAACCCCCTCGCCACCCGCAGCCGCCAATACTAACGCTGTCCGGCCGCTGCTGCGTCTCCTGTTGAGCAGCGGCGGCCGGTACAAAAAGAAAAAAGCCAAAAAAAGATTTTAAACCTGAAACACAGCTCCGTAGACAGCCATCTGGCATTGGCTGTCATCTCTGCAGCCGCTCCTCCTCTCCCCTCTGACGTTGCTGCACTCCTCCGGGGTCTTCCTGCAGGGGCAGTGACGTGGAGGGGAGAGGAGGAGCGGCTGCACTGATGACAGCCAATGCCAGATGGCTGTCTACGGAGCCGTGTTTCAGGTTAAAAATCTTTTTTTGGCTTTTTTCTTTTTGTACCGGCCGCTGCTGCTCCACAGGAGAAGCAGCAGCGGCCGGACAGCGTTAGTATTGGCGGCTACGGGTGGCGAAGGAGTTGATGTGCCCGAGAGGGGGGGGGTAAGGGCTTTGGTGATGCGCCAGGGGGAGGGTCTTGGGTGATGCGTCGAGGGGGGGTAGGGGCTTGGGTGCTGCGCCGGGGCGGAGGGGCTTGGGTGTTGCGCCCGGGGGGGGGGGCACTGACAGCTTGCCTTGGAATCAGCTGTCAGTGACATCACTGACGTCAGTGCATTCTAAACTGCCTAGCAGACCACCTCCGAGGGAGCCACGGTACCAGGCACATTAGAACGTTGGAGGTGAGAATTATTATATAGGATTGGTCTTATTTTGCATCCCTTTCCTAATAACTCCTAGCATCCTGTTTGCATTTTTGGCCACCGCCACATCTTGACCTTCATCAGTCCTCCTCGGCCAGTAGCCATGCAATGGGGTGACCTCCTGAATCCTTTAATCAGGGTCCTGAATCCAGCCACTAGGTGTCACCCTTAAGCAATGATCACCCTGAAAATCTGATTGACCCACCCAGGGTCTCCAAGATAGGACTGGGTAGCCCTGCTTGAGTGTGGCATTATACACCAGTTCTGATTTTACTAGCAGAAAACACAGTCTGATGGATGGTCAAAACTGATGTTTTTAGAATCAAAGTAATTGGGGTCCTGGGACCTTGTTAAGGACTTTTTTTCTGGCCTCCTATTAGCAAATTTGTCATGAATATTTGAATAACTGATTGTTCATATTTATGCAGTCATAAAAATATGCCGACTGAATTACTTACAAAAAACAGCCAATTTATTTATAAGATCGCTAAGGAAAAAAACACCCAAAATGCTTTATTGCTTACTCTGTCTCAAATACTTAATTAACATAGAAGCTACAATATAAAGCAGCTTGTGTCAATCGGGGGCGGGGGGGGGGGGGGATTTTTGAAATGGTGCGTACATAAAGCACTCAAAAAGTTACCTAATTTTGTAAAGGAGAAAGTGAATTAATGGGATCTGCAGCCTGATGCAGATACCAATTCAAAACATATGTCAGAATTTGGATTAGAATTGAATTCTGAGCTTCAGCAAGAGAGAAGTTATAACAAAAGGCATTCACACACTCTTTTCATCCACTAAACATTCAAAACAAAAAAATAAATCCATAACACAAATTGTGGTATAAAATCAGCTGCAGCTTTATTTTATTCACTAATCAATGAGTAAACCACTTAGAACTGAATTGATCACATTATTTATTTATTAGGATTTACCGCCTTTTTGAAGGAATTCATGCAAGGTGGTGTACAGCAAGAATAAGTCTAACATAAGCAATAGACAATTACGGCAGTAAAAATATTCTAACAATACATGGGCGTTTATCTCCGAGAACGGGTCCGTGAAGGGGCGGACCAAACCGTATTTTCGAAAAAAATAGACGTCCATGTTTAATTTGACAATTTGTGAGCTGGGCGTTTTTGTTTTTCAGTGATAATGGAAAATGAAAGCGCCCAGCTCAAAAACGAATAAATCCAAGGCATTTGTTCGTGGGAGGGGCCAGGAGTCGTAGTGCACTGGTCCCCCTCACATGCCAGGACACCAACCGGGCACCCTAGGGGGCACTTTTACAAAAACAAAAAAAAAGGTAAAAGAGCTCCCAGGTGCATAGCACCCTTCCCTTGGGTGTTGAGCACTCCAAATCCCCCTCAAAACCCACCGCCCACAAGTCTACACCATTACTATAGCCCTAAGGGGTGAAGGGGGGCACCTACATGTGGGTACAGTGGGCGGTTTGGAGGGCTCCCATTTACCAGCACAAGTGTAACAGGTGGGGGGGGGATGGGCCTGGGTCCACCTGCCTGAAGTCCACTGCACCCCCTAATAACTGCTCCAGTGACCTGCATACTGCTGCCAGGGAGGTGGGTATGACATTTGAGGGTGAAAATAAAAAGTTGTGAAACGGCATATTTTGTGGTGGGAGGGGGTTTGTGACCACTGGGGGAGTCAGGGGAGGTCATCCCCGATTCCCTCCAGTGGTCATCTGGTCATTTAGGGCACTTTTTGTGGCCTTATTCGTGGAAAAACCGGGTCCAGGAAAAGTGCCCTAAATTCTCGCTAAAAACGCATATTTTTCTTCCATTATCGGCGAAAGGCGCCCATCTCTGATCACCCGATAACCACGCCCCAGTTCCGCCTTCACCACGCCTTCGACACGCCCCCATCAACTTTGTCCGCATCCGCGACGGAGTGCAGTTGAAAACGTCCAAATTCGGCTTTCGATTATACCGCTTTATTCGTTTTTGTGAGATAAACGTCTATCTCCCGATTTGGATCACAATATAGGCGTTTTTCTTTTTCAATTATAAGCTGGATAGTATGCTACATTACAATGTCAACATAATACGTAATAAAACATTGTAATAGCACAGAGTAACAGAAGAAAATAAGGGGCTAGTTAGAGTTGCAAATGAGGTCAGAAAGGTGCGTGAACATTATCTTGGCTAGGGTAGGAGTGGATAAACCTGCCCTGCTATAATATGTGCAGCCGGGTGCCCCTGAAGGAGGCAGCAGTGACTGGCAGGAGCAGAGCCTAGTGTGGGGTTTCCAGATCGAACTGCTGGCTCTCATTTAGTGAATTAACATGGGCTGGAGAGTAAATTTTAAAGGGCTTCGACGTTAGCTTCAGAACTTAGTACAAGAACAATGCTGGGCAGACTTCTACGGTCTGTGCCCTGAGAAAGGGAAGGACAAATCAAACACGGGTACACATATAAACATATAAAGTATCTTGTTGGGCAGACTGGATGAACCGTACAGGTCTTTATCTGCCATCCTTTACTATGTTACTATAGGGCCTTTTTATTTTTAGCAGTTAACAATTAACATATGTCAACTGTGGCATTAACAGACATTATAGAGGCCCTCTTACTAAACCACGTTAAGTCCATGAGGAGAATAGATAATACTCTCTTGATCCACTATATGAAGGTAAGTGTGGCTTTTTTTGTTTGATAGTCATATTCAACACTAAAATACTAATTCATAAGAAATGTATTTGAAAACATTATTTTTGATGTTTGGATTTATCCAGCTAACCTATGATTATACTGTACAATCCCCTACAGAATACTTCTGGAGGACTTCAGATATGATGGTCCACCTTACGTTATGGACACTGGACACCCAGGAGGTTTTTGATTGTGCGTATCATAAAACGGCCATATAGGCATCCATATGGAGGAGAAGCCTAATGGTTATAGCAGCCAGGAAACAACAGAGGACCCAATTCAAATCCCACTGCAGCTCTTTCTGAAAAAAATTTTTTTAATTGTGAGTCCTCTAAGGAGAGAAAAATACCTATTGAGACTTCGCTTACTCCAGCCAGTGAAGAACTGCTTAGTCAGAGCACCTTTCTGTAACCTGGACATGCTGGATACCAGGTCTAAATATACCAACACTATTTTTTTTTATATAGAAATTCCGTCCCCATCTGAAATGGGAGTTGAATGTCCATATTTTAGCCCCTAGTCCCGCCCAAAACACATCTAGACCACACCCCTTGTGAGAAGGACATACTACAGTTTTAGACGTCCACCCAGCTTTATAAAATCAGGATTTGGATTTCCATGTAATATAGATATGTAAATGCTGGTTTTCAGACATCTAAAATATGAATAGATTATCTAAAGTAAGGGCCATAGTGTCTCAAGGGAACAGCACATGGCATTTGCCACTTAACATTGATTAAATGGCTTTGTAATTTTACCATAATGCGCAGCAATTTAAGACAATATAGGCTACATAAGAAATGAAAAGCATGAAAAGATTCCAAAGCACTTTATTATTATTTATTTAGATTTTGCTCACACCTTTTTCAGTAGTAGCTCAAGGTGAGTTATATTCAGGTACACTGGATATTTCTCTGTCCCAGGATGGCTGACAATCTAAGTTTGTACCTGAGGCAATGGAGGGTTAAGTGACTTGCCCAAGATCACAAGGAGCGGCAGTGGGATTTGAACTGGCCACCTCTGGATTGCAAGACCGGTGCTCTAACCACTAGGCCACTCCTCCACTCCTCCATTATGCAAATCAACTAATGTAGCTACAATAACTCCTTCAGTAAATGAATAGCACAACTTGCAATCAACCTCGCAAAAGAGGTCTTTTTCTAAGGTACACTAGCATTTTTAGCTGGTGCTAAATGCTGAAACACCCATAGGAATATAATGGGCATCTCAGTGTTTAGCGCCAGCTGATTTTCAGCGTGAGCTGAAAATGCTAGTGCACCTTAGTGACCCAATGAACCCTCCGAGAATAACAGTGCAGTGTAGGGGTCTTTTACTAACTGGGGAATTCACAAACCTGTTGTTGCAAACTCTGAGGCTTGTGTTCACCCAAGAAAAGCACATTATTTACTTGAACAATGACCTCATGGTTAAGGTGCCCTTCAACGTGGTGCCAGTGGGACAATATTGTGGCCCCTCATCATAATATCTGAGTCAAAGTTTTTTGTGCATTGACGAGGCCAGAAATCACATCAACTCAGCTGCAGCCTGCAATTTATGTACAAAAGAGGCTCATATCTGAGGCAAATGTCTGTTTGCATTCCGTCTAATCTGATAGGAACCCCTTCTCTGCCACCTGAGTGGTCCATCTGAGGAACATTCTGCCACCTGATGGACATCTGATTTCATTAACATCCAGGTTGTATAGTTGCCATGTAATTGCTATATCGGGGTAGGGTAGCTGGTTGAATTAGAAGCCTTCCTTAGAGTTCATATGCGTTTACTCTGAGCTATTTTCATGATAAGACCTTCTTTGCAATGAATCTTGTCTTTTCATTTTCTTCTTGCTGCTATGTAAATAAGCAAGCAATCTATTTTTATAGCACTTTTGGGTGTTGTGTCAGTATTTGTTAGTATATATTTGGGCATAAGGACTCGGGGAACATAAATATTTTTCCAGACAATACGCTGTCTAATATAAAGTGTCACTGTTTCATGTTTTTCCATAATTTATATTAACAGTCACATTTCCTAATCACACCCCAAAGAGGTGTAATCTGTGTTTGCCCCACCCCACCATAAATGGCTGGCAAGGATGCCAAAGCTCCACTAGACAAAGAAATGCAGTGTCTAAGCAGCTCCCATCTTCCTTGTGCTGCTTCTGTAATCCAGAAGTCTGTGGCATGCCTCCTGCTCCCGATGCTGGATATAGACTTTGCTGTGGACCTCTGCACCCCAGTGCTAGCTATGCAAGAAGTAACACGTCCTAACTGAAGTGTTCAAGTAGTATTCTGCAATCCCATTGTATCCTGGCCACCCTCCCACTCAAGTTGGAGTACCAAAAGGCATTTAACCCCTCCTACCATAGGCTTTTATGGTCTTCTCTTGAATCCCTCTAGATGTACCAGACAAATATACTCATCCCAGCACACAGATCCAGTGGGGGATCAGATGCTACTCCTAAATTTCAGGTATGCCCCTCCTTTTAGAGATAGGCCGCTATTATCCATATTGGAAGCTTATTTCCTAATGGTGGGGGGAAGGGGGTGTCAACCCCTTACACGTTTAAACAAAGATCCCTCCAGTGTGACAGCTTAAGTCCAAATGGCATTGGAAGTTACAATACTTGACAATCAAAGAGCTGTTTCATACTTGTTCAGCTGAAAGTGAAGTGAACTAGGTGTCCACTGAGAAAAGAACTCTTCATAAGTCCTTTCCACTCGCCGTCACACCCAGTATGGGTGTTCTGTCAAGGCCATTGGTAAACTGTGGTTTGAAGAAGACATTCCACTGGTTGTTATAGAGCACCGAGCCGTCAGGAAAATGAAGATAAAATCCCTTCCGGTAAGCACAACAGTATGACCAACTTCAGAAAGAATCAATGCAACCAAAGAGTCACCCTTCCAGCCAAATTTAGAGATATCCCATGACTGCTGGGACTCAGAGAAGTCTCCAGCACCAGCTGATTAATTTGTTTCATAGTCTTGTAAGCAGGTAAATGCAGTAGTGGTCAGGAAGAGAAAGTATGCCCTCACCTTAAGTTGTTAAAACAAAAAAAAATGGAGTTTTGATCTTCACAGTCAAGTTTAAATTCATAGGTCTTAAGGAGGAGAGGATTAGGGTTCAATCTAATTCAAACCAGCATGCACATCCTTGCTAGTAACATCTAGGTTCCCATCTGAAGTAGTTCCTGATCTCTTTAGACCTGCCGAATGACTCTATAAGCGCATTTTATCTATTCCAAGCATGGCCAAGTTTCTTTCTTTATCTGCCCTTCTCCTTGTTCTAATTACCTTATACTGTGTCCTTATCCAGCTTTCCTGCTAGGTCCATCTTTCCTTCTCTCTGCTACTGTCTAGATACAGGTCATAGATTCGGATGGGTTGACTGCTTTCAATATACCAGAGAGTTTCCAAAACATGAATTGTCAGATGAACAGGATACCTATTTCTTCACTCCTGTCATTCACTTCTGACAGCTAACTGGACTTCGTAATTAACAACTCCAAAGTGTTTCTTAACATTTATCTCGTCCATTTCTGTAACTCATTGTCAGAATGCTTCCCCTTACTTCCTTATCCTGTCCTATCTTCCCTCTGTGTTACAGCTTCACTCTTTATTCTCATCCATCTTGCAGGAATTTTTACATTCTCTTCTTTAACCCTTTCTAGCAATATGAACTGTATTTCACATGTCCTTTTCTCACAGATGAGAATCATTTTTCAGGCAATTGTCCATGTAATGTACACTTTTCAGTTTTCTGAGAGCTCAGGAAGTCTAAAAGAGATGAGTTAGTCATCTATTTCCAGCTTGAGGTCATCTATTTCCAGCTTGAGGTCAGCTAGTGTTAGGAAGGGGGCCCCTGCAAATTTGAGTTACATTTGCTTCAAAAATTCCAAAACTGCTTTTTTATTTGGGTATGCACCTAACTGGAACAGACTTCAAAACAGTAGAATACTGGTTCCCTTGCTTCACAGATACCAGTAGGGGTGTGCATTCATTAGAAATGACATGAGAAATGTTGTTTCATGTTGTTTTTTTCCCTTTTTTCCTCAATAATATGCACTATTCTTAAATATGGCACCATTAGGGCACACTCTTGAGCCATAGCGCAAGAGTGGTCTAAAAAAAGAAACCACCTCATTAATTTCACATTTGTTGTTTAGTTTGCCGAAGTTTGAGCATATCACTACTTACTTGAAGAGATTGCAGTGGCTACCAATTGCTTATCGTATGCAATTTAAGCAGTTAACGATGATTTCTTTGAGCTCTTTACCAAGCCTCTTCCTTTTACCTCCAACATGCTGCGCAAAGGTATGTGCCATTACGACAGTTGCAGTCGACAGGGGCCTATGATTTGGCTGTGCTTGCCCTGCATCGACTGCGTTTGGATCAGACAAGAAAGGAGGCCTTTTCTATTGCTGGGCCAATTGAATGGAACAAGCTGCCTTGTAGATTGAAAAAAGAAACTCACTTGTTGGCGTTTAAACATCACTTGAAAGATCACCCATTATGTTTGGCCTATTAGGCCCCTGCTGGACATAGATAATTGCTGCCTAGGGAGCATGGACTATATTGCATAGTAACTGTGATTACCTCTGTGACCACTGGAGAATATTGTTTGGGTATGCTGTATATATCGATTATGTTTTGTAGCTGTTTCCATTGATGTGATTTTATGTATGTTATTTTGTTCACTGCCCTGGATAAGGGTAGATTATAAATAATAAAATGTAAATCTACTCATCTGCCTTTATGTTAATACTAGCCGTTGAGCCCGTAAAAACGGGCTGGTATTGGGGTTTTCCTTCCTTCCCCCTCCCTCCCTTCCTCCCCGTGAGGTCGCCACCGCTACCGTTCCCCCTCCCCCCCCCCGGAGTCGCCGCCATCCCTCCACCCGGCCCGGGCCCTCTCTCTCTCCGCTACTAAACTTACACATCCATTCGCCGGAACGCAGCACGCACATCAGCTGAGCTGCCGTCGGCCCTTCCTTCTCTGCCTGTGTCCCGCCCTCCTGTGACGTAACGTCAGCGAGGGCGGGACACAGGCAGGGAAGGAAGGCCGACGGCAGCTCAGCTGATGTGCGTGCTGCGTTTCCGGCGAATGGATGTGTAAGTTTAGTAGCGGAGAGAGGGCCCTGGCCGGGTGTGTGTGTGTGTGGGGGGGGGGGGTAACGGTTGTGGCGACCTCGGGTGGGGGGGGAGCGGTATCAACCTCAGTGGCGCAGTTTCCCTCTCTGTCCCGCCCTCGTCATCACGTATTGACGCGGGGGCGGGACAGAGAGGGAAGTCTCTACTGCGCATTTGCGAGTGAGTCGGTCACTCGCCGTTTATATGTTTGATGTATTATATATGGAATCTAAATGGATAACACTTATCTTAATTTTTTTTTCAAAGGAGGTAATATAACTATCACAAGTGTTCATTCCACTACCAACTTCACAACCGTTGCCATTATTTTGCTATTACTGATTTCTTAAGGGTGTTAAGCCATCTGGTGAAAGAAAACAAGAATTCTCTACTTAAATATCCACATTTAATGTGTACAAATGCAAGGTGAAGCACATTGGAAAGACTAAACCGAATCACAGTTACCTGATGGTAGGATCCACCTTGGGGGTCAGCACTCAAGAAACAGATCTAGGTGTCATTGTAGATAATACGTTGAAATCGTCTGCTCAGTGTACGGTGACGGCCAAAAAACAAAACAAAACAGGATGCTAGGAATTATTAGGAAAGGAGGGTGAATAAGACCAAAAATACTATAATGCCTTTGTACCGCTCCAAGGTGCATCCACACCTTGAGTATTGCATTCAGTTCTGGTTGCCATATCTCAAAAAAGATACAGTGGAATTAGAAAAGTCTCAAAAGAAGAGTGACCAAAACGATAAAGGGAATGGAACTCCTCTCGTACGAGGAAAGGCTAAAGAGGTTAGGGCTCTTCAGCTTGGAAAATGGATGAGGGGAGATATGATTGAGGTCCACAAAATCCTGAGTGGTGTAGAATGAGTAGAAGTAAATTGAGTTTTTACTCATTCCAAAAGTACAAAGACTAGGGGATACTTGAGGAAGTTACATGGAAATACTTTTAAAACAAATAGGAGAAAATATTTTTTCACTCAATGAATAGTCAAGCTCTGGAACTCTTGGCCGGAGGATGTGGTAACAGCAGTTAGCATACCTGGGTTTAAAAAAGGTTTGGACAAATTCCTGGAGGAAAAGTCCATAGTCTACTATTGAGACAGACATGGGAAGCAACTGCTTGCCCTGGGATTTGTAGTATGGAATATTGCCACGATTTGGGTTTCTGCCAGGTACTTGTGACCTGGCTTGGCCAGTGTTTGGAAAACAGGATACTGGGCTAGATGGACCATTGGTCTGACCCAGTATGGCTATTCTTATGCTCTTATGTACTAGTTTAAACAAGTTTGCATTTAAAAACAAATTCTCTCAGTTCTCCTCATAGTATTTGTCTTAAGATTAATCCAACTAAAACCACTGCTGCCTTGTGTTTTACCTGTAAGTCACCTACCCTGTCTTGTCTACTCACCAGCCATGGCATCACCATCCCCTGTGGGATTCAGTGAAACTTTTGGGTGTCACCATTAGTACATAAGTACATAAGTAAATAAGTAATGCCATACTGGGAAAAGACCAAGGGTCCATCGAGCCCAGCATCCTGTCCACGACAGCGGCCAATCCAGGCCAAGGGCACCTGGCAAGCTTCCCAAACGTACAAACATTCTATACATGTTATTCCTGGAATTTTGGATTTTTCCAAGTCCGTTTAGTAGCGGTTTATGGACTTGTCCTTTAGGAATCCGTCCAACCCCTTTTTAAACTCTGCTAAGCTAACCGCCTTCACCACTTTCTCCGGCAACGAATTCCAGAGTTTAATTACACGTTGGGTGAAGAAAAAGTTTCTCCGATTTGTTTTAAATTTACTATACTGTAGTTTCATCGCATGCCCCCTAGTCCTAGTATTTTTGGAAAGCGTGAACAGACGCTTCACATCCACCTGTTTCACTCCACTCATTATTTTATATACCTCTATCATGTCTCCCCTCAGCCGTCTCTTCTCCAAGCTGTATAGCCCTAGCCTCCTTAGTCTTTCTTCATAGGGAAGTCGTCCCATCCCCGCTATCATTTTAGTCGCCCTTCGCTGTACCTTTTCCAATTCTACTATATCTTTCTTGAGATGCGGCGACCAGAATTGAACACAATACTCAAGGTGCGGTCGCACCATGGAGCGATACAACGGCATTATAACATCCTCACACCTGTTTTCCATACCTTTCCTAATAATACCCAACATTCTATTCGCTTTCTTAGCCGCAGCAGCACACTGAGCAGAAGGTTTCAGTGTGTTATCGACGACGACACCCAGATCCCTTTCTTGGTCCGTAACTCCTAACGTGGAACCTTGCATGACGTAGCTATAATTCGGGTTCTTTTTTCCCACATGCATCACCTTGCACTTGCTCACATTAAACATCATCTGCCATTTAGCCGCCCAGTCTCCCAGTCTCGTAAGGTCCTCTTGTAATTTTTCACAATCCTGTCGCGATTTAACGACTGTGAATAACTTTGTGTCATCAGCAAATTTAATTACCTCGCTAGTTACTCCCATCTCTAAATCATTTATAAATATATTAAAAAGCAGCGGTCCTAGCACGGACCCCTGAGGAACCCCACTAACTACCCTTCTCCATTGTGAATACTGCCCATTTAACCCCACTCTCTGTTTCCTATCCTTCAACCAGTTTTTAATCCACAATAGGACATTTCCTCCTATCCCATGACCCTCCAATTTCCTCTTAGCTTTGATGTCCATGCCTCTAGCCTTATCAAAAGCTCATTCTTTACTTTGTGATAACTCCACTCAGTTTAGCCATTTGAGAGTGGAGGAGTAGCCTAATAGTTAGCACAGTGAGCTGAGAACAGGGGAAAACTGGGGTTGATTCCCACTATGGCTCCTTGTGACCCTAGACAAGTCACTTAACCCTTCATTACTCCAGGTACAAAACTTGGATTGTGAGTCCACTTAGGACAGAGAAAGTTCCTGAATGTAATATATAAACTGCCTTAACTGTACCACCGAAAGGTGGTTTATCAAGAATCTAATAAACTCATACTATTTTTAGCATTAATGTGATAACTAACATCAATATAATATAATGCATATTAACTAATGCAAGCCCTATTAACTATGCACATACCATTACAACGCTAATGCACTGCTTCTGACAGTGGCCAATCCTAGGTCACAAGTACCCAACAGAATCCCAATTAGTAGTAACATTCCAAGCTACCAATCCCGGTGCTCCTTATAGAATATCCGTGTACCTGAGACCACTAACAGTAATGTTACTTTCCCAAAGTTACAAGGACTGTTAGTGGCTTCCATGATTCTTAGCTCACTGCTCTAACCACAGGGTTATCTGTCCTAGCAATTTAAACTGCTTTACTTATGTTTCTATTTAGGTTCAAAGTTTATTTATTTATTTGGATTTTGCTCACACCTTTCAGTAGTAGCTCAAGGTGAGTTACATTCAGGTACACTGGGTATACACAAAGTTGCAAGGATCAGAGCTCACCAATGCAAGACAGTTATTTCAAAGGATCAAAGTAAGGCACGGTGTTTGGACTGAGATTACACGTCTTCCCCTTTCACTCTCAAATTGTGAGGAACAGTTTCCTGAAGTCATAGAACCCTTTAAGAAGCCCTAAGGATCAATTTAATCTTCACAGATGACGTTGCAAGCATAGGCTTTAGACTATGTGCAAACCTCTCTGGCTTGCTCCCATTCAAATGCTAAGGACACATGGTGACTCACAGGCAACGCTCCAGTCTCTTATGCCACCCCTGGTTCAAATATTGCCCCCAATAAATTCAATACCTACCCCGGTTCAAAAATTGCCCCCAATAAATTAAATACCTACATCTACATAAATACATAAGTATTGCCATACTGGGACAGACCAAAGGTCCATCAAGTCCAGCATCCTGTATCCAACAGTGGCCAATCCAGGTCACAAATACCTGGCAAGATCCCAAAAAAAATACAAAACATTTTACGCTGCTTTTCCCAGAAATAGTGGATTTTCCCCAAGTCTGTTTAATAATGATCTATGGACTTTTCCTTTAGGAAGCCGTCCAAACCATTTTTAAACTCCGCTACTGCCTTTACCACATTCTCTGGCAACGAATTCCAGAGTTTAATTACACGTTGAGTGAAGAAAACGTTTCTCTGATTCGTTCTAAATTTACTACACTGTAGCTTCATGGCATGCCCCCTAGTCCTAGTATTTTTGAAAAGCATAAACAGACACTTCACATCTACCCGTTCAACTCCACTCTCCCACCTTTCATCTTCACTGCAACTGGGAAGAGCTTTTAGATTTAGATCATGCTTTTTTCAGAAGTTTTTCAAGGTGAGTTATGTTCAAGTACAGTAGGTATTTTCCTGGCCCCAGAAGAGTTTGTACCTGAGGCAATAGAGGGTCACGTGTCTTGCCAAAAATCACAAGCAGCAGCAGTGGGATTTGAACCCAACTTCCTGGTTTTCAGCCCACCACTCTAACCATTAAGGCTACTCCTCTACTTGTTTCGAACAGGCAAATGCAGTACCCTTGGTCATCAGGAATGCTTATGCTAATATACGCTACAGATTCGTGTGTCCAATGCATACAGCACATATAATCCCTTCCTAAAGTGTTTGATTGCTAGATCTATTCTAGGTAATGACTACCATCGTGCTAAATAATTTAACAGAGAAGATAGCCTCCTGCTGGCATTTTGTAAAGATCACAGTTCCAGAAAGTAGGACATTAATTCTTTAAAGTACTCCATTATTTCCAATGCTGCTGACAATTTTATAGACGTCTTCATTAGAATGTTGGGCACTGAAAGTTATGAAATGAAAAAGAACAGGAGAACAGATTGAAACCTTCCAATCCAATACTATATACTATAAAGAGATTTATAGTACATCCCAGAATATACATCATTATCCAGATAGGCTGGCTTGAATTTTGTGGATATATGAATATAGTTTATGTAGGACACAGACCTATTTCAGATATTAGGATACCAAAATAGAAAATTTGGAACAATCTAGTACAATTCTTTACCTAACTACTGTTTATATGGTCATGGTTATGTGGATTAATACATGTTGATTAAACCTAAAAGCATGGGTGGCCCAAGGCAATCTCCTGTCTGAGGCAAGGGATGAAATGCTGCCCCCAGTCCTCCCCCATATCTGTCTCCCAAGTTCCTCCCTACCCCCCAGCCATCTTCCTCAACCCCCAACCCAAATCTACCTTCTTTTCTTGCTTTCCAAAAGTCAGCAGCAACAGCAATTCTCATAGACTTCCATGCGGCCAGCACCAACCTCTTCTCTCTACTGCGGCCCGCCTCTGAGGAAACAGGAAGTTACAACAGAGAGGTGGGCCGCAGTAGAGAGAAGAGGCCAGTGCCAATGGCAGGCCAGCCTATAGGAATCGCTGCTATCACTGACTGTTGGAAAACAAGAAAAGAAGGTAGATTCAGGGAGGGAGGGTAAGGAAGGAAGGGCAGGGGAAATTCCACACCACAGCCAGTATGAGAGGATGCTGCTCCATGATGAATGCCTCCTGAGGCCCTTGCCTCAGTTGGCCTAATGGTAGGGAACCACTGCCTGAAAGAAGACTGAGTGACCAGTGTTGGAGTGCTGATTACTTCCATCACCAAGCATACACTAGTTGCCATGGTACATCACTTAAAGCAAATTTATCTTATAGTCAGTTTTTACGCCTCAGACGTCTATGTTCTGATTCTCGAACTTATGAAATCAGATCAATGGATATGGCAAAATGCTTTCAAGAAAAGAGTTATCCTATGAAATGTATAGAGAAGGGATTTTGAAAAGCATCGAGTTTTACAAGAGAGTCATTGCTACAACCAGCTAAGAAAAAGAACAATAATAACATTGTATGCACTTTACCTTTCACCCATATGTTGAGACCAATTGTGAATGTTCTTAGGAAACATTGGCACTTGTTACTACTACTACTACTATTTAGCATTTCTATAGGCTACAAGGCATACGCAGCGCTGCACAAACATAGAAGAAAGACAGTCCCTGCTCAAAGAGCTTACAATCTAATAGACAAAAAATAAATAAAGTAAGCAAATCAAATCAATTAATGTGAACGGGAAGGAAGAGAGGAGGGTAGGTGGAGGCGAGTGGTTACAAGTGGTTACGAGTCAAAAGCAATGTTAAAGAGGTGGGCTTTCAGTCTAGATTTAAAGGTGGCCAAGGATGGGGCAAGACGTAGGGGCTCAGGAAGTTTATTCCAGGCGTAGGGTGCAGCGAGACAGAAGGCGCGAAGTCTGGAGTTGGCAGTAGTGGAGAAGGAAACAGATAAGAAGGATTTATCCATGGAGCGGAGTGCACGGTAAGGGGTGTAGGGAAGGACGAGTGTGGAGAGATACTGGGGAGCAGCAGAGTGAATACATTTATAGGTCAGTAGAAGAAGTTTGAACAGGATGCGAAAACGGATAGGGAGCCAGTGAAGGGTCTTGAGGAGAGGGGTAGTATGAGTAAAGCGACCCTGGCGGAAGATGAGACGGGCAGCAGAAAGTTTAGCCCCTTTTAACAACAAATAGTGAATTGTTGCATATAAACGTGAAAGGAACCTTAAAGATATGCTTGTTCCATCAGCATTACCTAATTACACTACTCCACTAAAGAATCTACCTATTGGACATTACCCATGTGGATCATGCTCAGTATATTCAGTCAATATGAAGACAAAGGTTTTTTGCATTACATCTTCTGATAAGAAAATATACTTAAACCATTTCTCTAATTGTAAAACCACTAACGTTGGTTATGCTGCTGTATGCCCTTGTAGTCTGGTGTATATATAGGTAAAACTAAAAGAAAATTCAATGTCAGGGTGATTGAGCATAAGAGTGCATTAAAACGCAATCTTTCAGATAAACCGTTGGTAGAGCACTCAATCTCTTTGGGACATAAATTTGAAGAGTATCGCTTCTGCGTACTATTTGTTCATAGACATACATGGAGCGGTGGACCTATAGACATCCAATTATTGTGCAAAGAACAGCAATTCATTTTTGACCTGAAGATAGTACATCCTAACGGGTTAAACATGGACACAGATCTGTTTTTCTTTGAACACATTGTTTTTGATAGCACATCTCCTCTTTTTATTTAATTTTATCATTTTACTTAATTACAGTCACATTTATCACATAAATGTAAGGAAATACAGAAATTAATATAAAAAGGAAAACATTTTCTCTCAACAATATATATTTACATAATTGTTCACAATTGGAAGATCCAAGATCAGGAAAACAATCTTAAAGAAAATAAGAAAAACTCAAAATGGTTAATCTTACACTTCACATTTTCTGAGGGAGGAAGGTTAATCAGTTATTGCAGCCGGTACAGTGGTAACTGAAGGAAGTTGATGCAGAGGATTCTTCATCTGTTTCCACAAACTCTTATAATTTCTTAGGTTCAAACAAATAAGTAATAAGGAAATAAAACACTTACAAGGGAATCGCGCTAGGAAGGTCCCACCTAGGGCAATGATTCCTGGCTTAAAAGCCAAGACCTCACACCTCCCAGTCTGCGATGCCCTTGAAGTGTCAGGAAATATGTGCATCTTTGAACCCAAAAAACTATCAGCCATGTATCGGAAATACAATTTCAAAACATTGTTCCATCTAAATCAAAGACAAAAGTCACTGATAATATAACTCTATCTATAACTTCTGAATTTTCCAAAATGTCGGTTAAACTTACATCTCTTTTCTCTGATAAAAAAAGATTTTAAAGGAAATATAATTTTAGTCACCAAAAGGTGGCTATCAGAAGGTATTAGCAATGTCACAATTTACATCCCGTTCAAACATGATCTAAATGAAATCACCAATGAGATCAACCGAAGCCTCCAAATCATGCACACTTGGGCGGATGCTTTCCAACTAAAACTTAACGCAGAAAAAACACGCCTTGTACTCACCTCACAACATAACACAAAAAACTTCTCCACCATAATCACACCATACTGTTCTCTTCCTGTCTCACAAAACCTGAGAATTCTTGGAGTTACTATTGACCGAAACCTCACTCTTGACGCCCACGTGAAGAACACGACGAAAAAGATGTTCCACTCCATGTGGAAACTCAAAAGAGTAAAACATTTCTTCCCGAGATACATCTTCTGCACCCTCGTACAGTCAATGGTAATAAGCCATCTGGACTACTGTAATGCACTGTACGCGGGCTGCAAAGAACAGACTATCAAAAAACTCCAAACAGCCCAGAATACTGCCGCCAGACTCATATTTGGAAAAACTAAATATGAAAGTGCTAAACCCCTAAGAGAGAAACTTCACTGGCTCCCACTTAAGGAACGTATTGCGTTCAAGATCTGCATGATTGTACACAAATCATCCACGCAGACACCCCAACCTACATGCTAAACCTCATGGACTTACCTCCCAGAAATGCCACAAGATCGTCCCGCAAATTTCTCAGTCTGCACTTCCCCAGCTGTAAAAGTCTAAAATACAAACTGATGCATGCCACTACCTTCTCCTACATGAGCACGCAGTTATGGAATGCATTACCTACAGACTTGAAAACAATCGACGAAATAACTAACTTTTGCAAATCTCTGAAGACATATTTCTTCAACAAGGCCTACAAAGAGAACATATAGCCTCAATAATCCACCTCACCAACCTACCCAGTTATGAAAGTCCACCTTCTACACTTACCATATTCACTTCCTTCTTTCTTCCCTTACTTACTTAATCCCTGCACATTACTAATTGTATCTGATATCCTGAAATGACAATGTCATAACTAAACTATGTAAGCCATATTGAGCCTGCAAATAGGTGGGAAAATGTGGGATACAAATGCAATAAATAAATAAATAATAATAATATATGACTTCCCTGTGGACAGCAATGGACGTAAAAAAGTGTCCACATATATCGAGAGGCGCTCTAAAAGTGACCACCGACTGGAAACAATAGGGCATCCTTGATGGTTTGCTACAGTCTTACGAACCTTTCAAAAATTAAAACTCCTTCTGAGTTATTAAATTATTGGCATATGCTTCTCCTGTTAAACAGAGGATTCGTGCTCTCAGTGTTGAACATAATCTAATGCATTGCCAAGCTGTCAAAACACTTTATTCATCATATGTAGAGCGGTCTTGAACAACGACTGCTCTGCCTTTATCTGCTCTGTGGATAATCTGAGCATTATCTTTCAATCTAGCCATGGCTTCACACTCGATCGTAGAGAGAATACTGTGGTAATCCACTATGGCTTGTTCCATGTTCTCCAGATCTCTCAGAACTACTTGGTCTAAAAATGGATAAAGTAGGATCCAGGGGACCAGGGGGTACCCAAGTTGACTTAGGTTTAACCCTGGACCGCTTTAACACTTGATCATCTTGTTGTGCAAAAAATATTTTAATCTGTAATTTACGTATAACTCTCTCAAGATCAAGATTCCTGCAGAGTGTCTGAAAGATTCTATTTTAATCTTTAAATCTTCATGTTGTTCATTGAAAGTGTCAAGTGTACTCTGCGTTCTTAAAGAGTCAAATGCTTTCGGTATTGATCGACATAGCCGTCTCTCTGGTTTTATCTATAGTCAATACTATAAGGTCCACTGGGGATAATTTGAGAACGGGAGACTCGCCCAGAGGCAGTTGTGACCCAGTCGGTGGGAGGGTGCTAGTGTAGAGCGCAAGCGGACCTGAGCTGTGCTGGGGATAGACCTTCTAGATGGCCATGGGTAATCTGAGGTGGATGGCTAGGTGTTTCGCGACACCTTCATGACACACTCCCCAAAAAATAAAAAATATTTTTAGCATACAGTTAATGCGCGCTAACTTAACAGTTATCGCAGGATGCCCGCGCATGCCCTACGGTACACCATTTTAAGCTGCATTAGACATGTATTAGCGCCTAACGCAACTTGGTAAAAGAGTTCCTATGTCAGCTATGAAAGTTTCTGATTGGAAGCCCATGGTGACATATTATTATTAGCATTTGTATAGCGCTACCAGACGCATGCAGCGCTGAACACCTGACATAGAAAGTCCCTGCTCAATAGAGCTTACAATCTAAAATAATACAGACAAGACAATTAAGGGCGAGGGAAGTGCAGGGTGAGAAGGAACAAGGGGAGGTAATTGAGTAGTAGTTAGGAGCCAAAAGCAGTGGTGAAAAGGTGGGTTTTCAGCATAGATTTGAAAACAGGTAGAGATGGAGCTAGAAGTACAGGCTCAGGAAGTCTATTCCAGGCATAAGGTGCCGCAAGGGAAAAGGGACGAAGCCTGGAGTTAGCGGTGGAGGAGAAGGGGGACGATAAGAGAGATTTGTCCAATGAGCGGAGTTCACGGGGAGGAACATATCCACTTAATTGTGTAAATTAAGCATGTAAATAACATAGTAACATAACATAGTAGATGACGGCAGAAAAAGACCAGCACGGTCCATCCAGTCTGCCCAACAAGATAAACTCATATGTGCTACTTTTTGTGTATACCCTACCTTGATTTGTACCTGTCCTCTTCAGGGCACAGACCGTATAAGACTGCCCAGCACTATCCCTGCCTCCCAACCACCAGCCCCGCCTCCCACCACCGGCTCTGGCACAGACCGTATAAGTCTGCCCAGCACTATCCCCGCCTCCGAACCACCAGCCCCGCCTCCCACCACCGCCTCAGGCACAGACCGTATAAGTCTGCCCAGCACTATCCCTGCCTCCCACCACCGGCTCTGGCACAGACCGCATAAGTCTGCCCAGCACTATCCCCGCCTCCAAACCACCAGTCCCGCCTCCCACCACCGGCTCTGGCACAGACCGTATAAGTCTGCCCAGCACTATCCCCGCCTCCCAACCACCAGCCCTGCCTCCCACCACCGGCTCTGCCACCCAATCTCGGCTAAAATAGTACACCAGAGCTCTTTCCGTTCCTAACCCAGAGAGCTGACCTAGATGAACTGGCCTGTAACAGAATGTGTTCCACAGACATCTGATTTCCAAAAATGCCAAATATGAAACATTGCTTCTTTGACCTTTATTTCCGCAGTGCAAATTGGAAAGATCATTTGCATTTTGGTACTCTAATGCTGGAAACAAGACACCAATTCACGTGGAATAGAAACGTTTGTGCTGGGTTCTTGGGGGCTTTATTTCTCTCCATATTCCTGGCAACCATTTGTCAAGATTTGTGACTGGTGCTATGCCTGTGAGCAAAGATTTTATTTCCCAGGACCCAGATGCAGTAAGAGTTGTCTCGGCTCGCTCACTATGTATTACACTGCCAGCTCATTCAATTGCACATATTACAGCTTTAAGTAAAGTAAAATGGAGCAGAGGGGTTCATGTAGCTTTAAGTTCAAAAAATTCAATTAAATTCTTCCCAGAAGCAGCTTAACGACCATTGCTGGCAATCGATGGTCCCTAAATGCTGAGCAACTGGCAAGAGTTCAGTGTACTGGCATTGAAGCCTCTTTAATTAAAAATGTCACTTTTTCCAGCTAATTTGTTTGCCGTGGTCACCAATCTACAGATTGTTGCAGTGTACAGTAAGTAGGAAGGTGTACAATCTTTTATACCCTCATTAAAAATGCTGGATTGAGGAATGCATTTTTTTTTATTGTTTAATAACGGCATAATGTTTCCCGTAGAAAATCCAATAAGCTTCAGACAAGCGAGTTAACAAATTTAAACAAACATAAATCAAATA